>NW_028327180.1:45278998-45582028 GCF_987537825.1 Furipterus horrens | reverse complement strand
TTCCCAGTCAAGGCATATGCCTGGGTTGTGGGCCAGGCCCCCAGTCGGGGGTGTGCAAGAGGCAACCACACATTGATGCTTCTCTCCCTCTCTTTCCCCTTCCCTTCCCTTCTCCCTAAAAAAACAAATAAAATAAAATCATTAAAAGTAGAAGAGTGAGAGAAAGAGACATGACAACAAAAGCAGGACCAGACTTTGGAGACAGAAGAAGGGGACTATGAGCCAAGCAAGCAATGTGGGTGGCTTCTAGAAGATGAACAAGGTGAACAGGCAAGGAAAGTTTCCCCTAGAGCTCAGAAGGAACACAGCACTGCTGAATCTTGAATTTAGCACAGTGACACCCAAATCAGACTTCTGACCTAGAACTACAAGATAATGTATTTCTGTTTTTTGAGCCACTAAGTTTGTAGTGATTAGTTATAGGAGCAAGAAAAAACTAAGAGAGCACCCATAGCTGCTCACCTGACCAAAGGCCCAGGGATACAAGCATGCATGTGCACACAGGGTGGGCCCACTCACCTGAGCATTGACCAACTGGATGAGCTTATCAAGGTTCTTGAACCATATGTTGGCATTCTCGTACTGGAAGTCTGAACCCATGGTCATCATGGTGTGGTTGGTGCGGTAGAACTGGCCCTGCAGGCAGAATGGGCGTATCCTCAGGCTAGAGTGTCCTGGCCACCCCTACGTATAGCTGTGTCTTGGTATATATGTGGTCAAGTGTGGGTACACACTGGCATGGGGAGAGGGGTGTGTGTAAGTATGTCACATGGGAACATAAGAACATGAATAAAAATAGCCACAAGTTGCCTTGGCCGGGTAGCTCAGTTGGTTAGAGCATCATCCCAACACACCAAGGTTGCAGATTCTATCCTCAGTCAAGACACATATAAATATCAATCAATGAAACCTTTGAGTGCCAACGTCGCTGTAAGCAATGCTGACAAATTTTCCCAAAAGTGCCAGCATTGCTCCCAGCAACTCTTTTTTTGATGGCTATAAATGTAAATAACAATGGAATAATTCATATTTTACGTTTTTTTCTCTTTTTTTGTACCTCAGGTTATATATTGATATAACTTTTTCTCATGTTGATCCAAATTTCGAATTTTTACGCATGTTCAAATACTGGCATATTGTTATAATTTTTACTTACATTTTAAACAGTCCTTTTAATTTCATTTATCTTTGCAATAATCATTGAAACTCTATGCAGTGTGCATGATATGGTGCTTTATGTGTACTTGGATGCAAGAAGAACACTAAAGTATTGGAAGAAGGTTGTGTTCAATGTATTATCAAGAATGCTGCTGAATGCATACATTCTTTATAAGGAACATTTTTTAGGTGGGAACAAACCAATGGCTTGATTGAACTTCAACACCTCCATAATAGAAGAGCTTGCCAGAGAATGGCATGAGGTTAGAGAGCGTGTTAACAAATCCAGCAATGAAGAAAATCCACCAGGTCCCTCTCATGTATATGGCGTAAAGATGATTCCAGGAAGAAAGCTAAGATTGTGTAAGGAATGCTCAACACCAGAAAGAAAAATCAGGTTGAGAACTGTCTGTGTGGGATGTGGCAAAGGGCTGCACCCAAGATGCATCAATAACCACAAATGTTAATATATAGACAGGAGACTCCCGGCCAAGATGGAGGCCTGGACTGACATGCTCTGTCTCCCCCATAACTAAGAAGGAATACAACTACCGCAAAACCAAAAATAACCAGAAGTTCCAGAAAATAAATGGAAGTCCAATGTCTGAAGTTATAAAGAAGTGATGCCCGTCCATATGGGTAGGAGGGGCAAAGCCGGGATGGAAAGGTCAAGCTGTGCTGGCGGCAGCAGCAGTGGCGATGGAGGTAAGCACAGATACCCGTATTTAAGGGGAGGCTAGAAGCTCCTGGAGAGCACCCCCGGCTGCAGACCAGACCCATCAGCTTGCGATTCCAACGCCAGGGAAGGCAGACCCCCATCGCCTTGGACTGTAGGCCCGGAGTGGGTGGAGACAGAGGAGGAGGCTCCAGATCTATCAGCGGAGAGTGAACAGCAGGAATTCATCTTGGACCCCCACCTCCACAGAAAATGTCACAGCATGGTGAGAAGGGTCGCCCGGTTGTGAAGAGTGCACGGGGCTCTGCACCCTATAGCATAGAAGGTGTGACAGCCCCGCCCAGGAAGCGAAGGGAAACACAAAACTGTCGGGATGCCACAGATCATGAAAGAGATCCCAGTGACGCAGATGACCAGACAGCAAATATCTAATCTAACGAAGCAGCAGATAGGAAATCTTTCTGAGGCACAGTTCAGAGCTTTGGTTATAAAAATGCTTACAGACCTAAGAGCAGATCTTAAATAAGACAGGAAAGGAATGAAGGCTAGTCCTGCTGAAATGAACAAAAACGCATACAAAACTAGTGGTGAGAGAACAAAAACCAGAGATCAAATCAACAAATCGGAACATAGGGAAGGAACAAACAGTCGACCAGTGCAGAAAGAGGAAACAAAAAGTGAGGAAAATGAAGAGAGGCTCAGAAATCTATGGGACAGCTATAAGCAGGCCAACATCCAAATCATAGGGTTGCCAGAAGGTGAAGAAGAAGATCCAGAAATTGAAAATTTATGTGAAAAAATAAGGAAGCAGAACTTCCCTAACTTGGGGGAGGAAATAGACTTACAGGTCCAGGAAGCACAGAGAGTTCCAAAAAAACTGGACCCAGGGAGAACCACACCAAGACACATTAGAATCAGAATGTCAAAAATTAAAAATAAAGAGAATCTTAAAAGCAGCAAGAGAAAAGAGAATTATGTACAAAGGGGTCCCAATAAGACTCTCAGCTGATTTCTCAAAAGAAACTCCACAGGCAAGAAGGGACTGGCAAGAAATATTCAAAGTAATGAAAAGCAAAAACCTACAACCACAATTACTCTACCCAGCGAAGCTGTCATTCAGAATAGAAGGGCAGAGAAAGTGCTTCCAGGACAAAGTAAAACTGAAGGAGTTCATCAGATCCAAACCACTGTTATATGAAATGTTAAAGGGACATGTTCAGGAGAAAGAGGATCAAAATTATGAACATTATAATAGAAACTGTATCACAACAACCAACAACAGAAGCTACGGAATCGAAACAAAGGCAAACTAAGTAGGCAACGAAAGTGGGAAAAGAATTATAGGTATGGGGAACATTATGGGGGGAGGTCAGCAGGGAGGGGGAAGGGGGGAAAGGGAGGGAGATGGTAGAGGAATTAAGAAGCATAGTAGGAGGGAGTGGAGTAGACAGGAAGATGTTGAGAAGAACTATATGCACAATCAATGGGCATGGACTAAGAGGGGGTGACTACTGGAGGGAGAGGGGTCACTGGGTGGAGGGGAACAATTGGAAAAGAAATTGGGACAACTGTAACAGCATAATCTATAAAACATTAAAAAAGAAATAACCACAAATGTTAATATATAAACATTTTACTATTATTGTATTGGTTTTGCATTTCATTTTTGTTTATAAACTTTTTCATTATTGATATCTATTGATATATGTCTCTAGTGTGAATGCCATTTGGTTTTTTTTTGTACATACATTATGAGGTTTTCTTTTTTTTTCAAAAATTTATGCAATATTTAGCATACTTCTTGCTTGTTATCCATGTTGCTATGTGTTTTCTCAAATTATAATCATAGGTTTTATATTATGCCATATATTATACTTCAAAAGCCCATATTGAAGGAAAGAATTTATTTTTTCTAAAATAATTGTTATAATAAAATAATTTTAATGCAATAAATTTTTTGCTAAATTGCATCAAAGAACACTGCTTACAAAAGAAGAGTGTATTTACTATATGTTGTGAAATTTTCAGCAAATTATTATGAGCAATAATGTTTTTATAAACATTTTTCATAAACTCTGCATTTCTCACACGAATTTTAGCAATTACGCATGGCACTCAAAGGGTGAATGTATGTATAAGTGGATCAACAAATTGATGTTTCTTTCTCTCTCTCTCTCCCTTCCTCTCTCTCTAAAATTAACTTTTTAAAATATCTACAAGTTATTAAGTAATTCTCTTGGGCCTGCCACACAGATGAGAGCACTGAAGCATCACACCATGCTATCTTATGACCACAGTAAGTGCATGCAGTGCTGAAGGGGTCCACACACTTCTAATCAGGAACGTGTAAATCCAGAAGGAGGGCATGGTGAGAGTGAGTGGAATATTACCTTCCTCTGAGGGTATGAGGAAGTGTTAGGGAAATCAGTCCCTGGGCTGTGGGAAGGGCCTGATGCCTTATGTACACCAGTCTTCCAGATTCTGGACACTGAGGTTACCTGGGCTGCAGCTAACTGTAGGAAGTAATCGACCAGTTCCTTGGCATTGTACTCAGGGCTGCGGGGGTCCTCCACAATGGGTTTGTCAGCACACAGGACATCCCAGCACAGATTCTCCGGTGGGTTGTACATGTTGGGGAGCACACCTGTGGGCCACACCAGGTTCAGGGTGGCCCAGCACTCCGGACCTGCCCTGGGTCAAAGCTGCCATGCCCCACCCAAGTCAGACTTCAGAATTTGCAGGGACCCAGTGCAAAGTGCAAATGCTAGGCCCTTCGTCATAAATTATCAAAAATTTCAAGATGATGACAGCAGCGTGTAAAATCAAGCACAGGGCTCTTCTGAGCATGGAGCCCTGTGTGACTGCACAGGTCACATGCCTTTGAGGCTGGCCCTGCCCCCACCTATCTACCCCCTTACTGGTGAAGAGGTCAGCAGTGGGGGGCTTCAGGTTGGCACTGGCCCGCCACACCTGCTCCATCTCCAGATTCTTCTTCCGCACCCACTTATCTTGATAATCCAGGCGCCCGAAGAAGAAGCCGTCAAAACCCATCTGGGATTGGGGCAGGGTGAGAAGTGGGAACAAGGGCAGTGTAACTAACTGCCCAGCCCTCTCACCACCACTCGCCAGTTCCCTCAGAATGGGAGGAATGGGTCAGAGCACAGAGAAAAAGCAAATCTGAAACCAAGAAGGCCTGCAGAGCATTTGGGAACTTAGGAAAGGGTCAGAATGCACCCTGGGAAAGCTGAGAGGAAGTAGGTCCAATGCTAGAACCCACCTCCGCCTTCCAGAAAGGGACCCTGTCTCAAGAAGATCTTCCCTCTTTTTCAGGCTGAGAATGGAAGGGCACTAGTCAAGCCAGTTACACCCTGGTTGGTGCAGCTCAGTGGATTGAGGGCCGGCCTGCAAACCAAAGGGCTGCCAGTTCCATTCCCAGTGAGGACACACGCCTAGGTTGCGGGCCGGGCCGGGTTCTCAGTTGGGGGTGTGCAAAAGGCAACCACACATTGATGTTTCTCTTTCTCCCTTGCTTCCCCTCTCTCTAAAAATAAATAAAATCTTTTTTTTTAAAAAAAGCCAATTGCATAGCAGGGCGGGCCTCCATCTGCTACCTGGCTTAGGGAAGGAGCTAGGATTCTAGCCAACGGGGTAGGGTCAGGATAGGAGGAGTCATCAGTTGCAGAGTGGTGGGCTAGGGCAGAGACAGCCAAAGCCAAAGCAGAAAAGGAGTATGTCTCCGGGGGCAGGGTCTCAAGAGGTCAGAAAGACAGGGGACAGGGCCTGGTCCGAGTGAGCTTGCAGGGAAGGGCTGGCTTGAGTGGCAAAGGGAAGCGTCAAAATGAGTGAAGGGGCAGGCGCAAGGGAAGTGGGGAAAGCACCTGCGCGAACAGTGAGGCCTGCTCCCGGGAATGGCCAAAGGGGTCAATGTGCCAGGCCACACGGGGGCGCCCATCATTGCCAAAAGTGTCCTCCAGGAAGCGCAGTCCTAGTGTCATCTGGTCTATAATGGCTCCGTAGTGGGTGGCCGCCTCATCATTCATCACCCAGCCACCGTTGGCAAATTCCAGGCGCCCTGTGCCAGGAAGGGCAAAATCTAGGTAGGTTGTCAAGGCCAGGAGTGGGGCCAGAGTTGGCAATGCAGGGCATGAGAAGATCTACCTGCATGCCCAGGCCTGAAAGAAGCGGGGGCCGAGTTCTTTCCCAGGCCAGTGTACCCAGATATGGAACAGAGGGCCCCCTGCCTATCAGGCTTCCCAATGGATCCACTGGAGGTGGGGCCTTATAGGATGCATAAGAGCTCTACAAATAAAGGGAAATTCCAGGCAGGCAGAGTCACATGCACATTCAGTCTGCACATAACATGATAAAATCTCAGAAGCCAGGGTAGCAGAAACAGAAGCTAGGCTGGGCTTCCTCTTTTCACTTCCTTGGGGCAGCTCACCCTGGCGCACCAGGTCCCGCACAACATCCTGTGTTGCATTTGTCTGCTGATGCCACCAACGGGAGAAGAAGGCCATCTCTACATAGATGAAGCGACGGGTGGGCTCCGCCAGCAGGGAAGAGATGACAGAGTCTAGGATGTACTGAACACCCGCATGTTGGATGCTATTGTAAACTGTGGGCACAGGGGTCAGGCAATCAAGGATCAGCAACCCAAGGGGAATAATTCCTAGACAGAGGATCCCAAGTTGGGCATTGCCCCCACCCTAATATCCAGGACCCAGAAAGGATTTGAAGGGCTCAGAGGGATCATGGGAGTCCCAGGCATCAGTCCCCACCCTCTACTCACTGCCATAAAAGTACTGGTCCACTGTCTTGAGCCAGCCCACATCATCATGTGTGTGGGCCACCAGGTGAACATTGAGCATGTCCGGCTGCACCATGGGGCATGTCTGCACAGGGACCCCAAATGCACACTCACACACCCTGTCCCTTACCCTAAGGTTAAGAGGCAGGCTGAGGTGGGAGTAGGGGTGGGGGGCACAAAGCAAGTCTTGATCTAGAGGTGAGTGACTCAGAGAGGTCTGGCCAGGCCCTTCCAGGGAGGAAACACACATAGCTGTGCTCACAGATACAACTCCCTAGTGGCACAACTCCTCATGGCAGCTCTCATTCACACTCTAATGTTTATTAAGTATTTGTAAATACCAAGCAGCCACCTTGTGGTATGGGGACAATATTATCTCCAATTTTCAGATGAGAGTACTGAGGTCACAGAAGTGTAGTGACTGGCCCATACAGTCAGGAAGTGGAAGAGCCAGGCTGGAACTCCAGACCAGCTGATCCAGAGTTCCGTTCCCAACCAACACCATCCCCCACCTCCCAGCCCCTACAACCCTCCCCCAACACACACGCCTAATCACACAGTTCAGTGCATGCAAAGTCCAAGCAAGCCGACCCACAAAAGCAAGGAGGCAGGTACAAGCAGCCTCGTTCTCAGACGCACAGAGCCAGACCTCTCACTGACACCAAGCACGCACTCTGACCACGGTGTCAAATCAGCAACCATTCACTAGGCACCCACGGAACAGACCCACCCACACCTCTGGACCCTACTCGGGGCTTCCGTCTGGCTCGAGGACATTTCCGCTCCTGGGCCCCGCTCACCTCGTATCCCGCGGCCCGAGCTCTGGGCGCAGCTAAAAACAAAAAAAGGAAAGAAAGAGATGGGATCAGTGGTCCCACTGCGCCCCGGCCACGGTCAGAGCGAACTCCAGAAGTCCGCGCATCGGCTCCCATAGCTCTGCCACCACCCCAGCCGCGGCCAGTATAGTCTCCGGTAGGTTCCTGGCCAGGGTAGGCCCAGTAAAGGCCCCGCCCCCAGAGCCCATCCTGACCAATGGGCGCTCGGGGGGGCGGGGTTAGGACGCAGCTCCCCACGTCTTGGGAGCCCTGGTTCTGGGCGCTCCTGCAGGCACCGGCTGGCTATGCACCCCCTAGGGGTCCTGGTTTGGTCAGAGGGGCCTTTATCGTTTCGCCGCCTACGTGCGGACTTTGTCCTCGTAAGCGCAGAAGTCTCAGATTTTCCTACTGGTGCCGGGTTGGTCTAGAAGGTGGAATGAGTGCACGATCCTAAGGAGCTCCATTAACATTCAGGGCTAGGGTCCTGTCCAATGGGGATTGAAACTTCGGGTAAAGGAACTGCCCTTGGAGCGCTGGAAATGGGAGACATCCAGCTGGTTGGAAGAATTATCCGTGTTTGCACTCGCGGAACCAGCAAAAAGCCCAAGACTAAAAACCTATCTCCATAATAAGAGGGGAGGGAAAGACCAAAGAAAGAAAGAGGCAGGCCATTCTAGTCTGGTCATTAATGGAGCTTATTAAGGGAAACTTACATAGGAAGCATGTCTTGGGTGGCAGCAAGAGAAAATGGATCCCTGCGCCTCTTGGCAGGTGCCAAATAATTATATAATTTAAAAGGGGGAACATCATGGATACTAGAACATGAATGCTACTAAGTATGGCAATTACTTAATGTGCTTGAACAGCTCAGGACAACCACCTGTTCCCTAAACCAGCACATAGCAGGAGGCAAGGGAGGGATACTGATTTATGTCAGACTGAACATCAAGTATGATCAGTCTCTAAGGAAGGTTTGCAGTAAGCAATCTCCCCATTCTGGCCTAGGTCCAGATCTCAGGTCCGGCAGAGGTCACATCATAGAAGAGTCTCTCCTCCACACTCTACCCCTCATGACCAGCTCTTACAGTCTCGCATGACTTCCTCTTCCCTGAGGTGCCCGGAGTGGTCAGTGAGGGGCTTCAGGAGCAAAGAGATAGCTCTCTTAGCTGCCAACTGACCTCACTGGAGACACAGTCTGCATCAACAGTACAGACATGTACGAAATAAATGAAAAGTATTAGTAACAACTTTTTCCATCATGCTTCTCCCCCCTCCCCAGGACCCAAACCCAGTGGGTCAGTAAGTCACTTAGGCTTGGGGCTAGGTAATTTAAGGCATTGACTTGAGTTTTCATGTGTGCTAACAAAGAGATATTAGCTGATTCATCTGATATAAGAACATAACATTCAGTTTGGATAATGGCACAGGTCTCACACACACACACACACACACACACACACACACACACCCAGCTCCCCCCTCCCTGTAACTGGATGCTTCAGGAACAGCAGGAAGTCTAAGGTCAGAAAAACAAATATTTAGTAGGAACCTGAACTGGGAGATCTATGAGAATTACACTTCGATCTGATCTTTAGATATTAATGTAGCCCCAGTGTTTTGAACCTGGCCAAGTTGTGTGAACCATATTTGTTGGTCAGGAAAAAGTGGTGCTCTCTGTTATAAAGAGGTGAATAAGGGGAAGGATATATCAGATATATATCCTCTATCTCTCCCCTTTCAATGGTGTACGTATGCATCCATGAACAGCCTGTCTTCATGGATCCTGACTGTATTAGGATAACAGGTCCCATGGGAGGCTGAGCAGTTCCTTCCCTACCAGGGGCGTGAAGTAACCGAACCAGTATAACATCTCATCAGATTCTAGTAAATGGTCTGTGCTCCAGGGACAATACAGTCTGGTGCTCTCAGTATCATGGCCCCACTGGTCCATGGCAAGCATCAGGACTATTACTGTGTCTTTTGTTCCTCCCACCTTTACAATATTGGTTGCCTCATTTGAGTTCCCAGCCTGGCATATGGAGCAATAGGCCCCACAGGTTGGTCATCTCAGTGTATTAACAATTGGGAAAGCAACTTCATACACCTGGCCAAAGTAGGTTTTCCAGCTAGTAATTTTATCTATTTAGGACACCATTTTTCTGTTCTACCAACCCAGCTGCCTGTGGGTTATATGGGAGATGGAACCTATATTCAATAACTGTTTTGACCCAGTCATTGTATTTTAAGGGAAGCCCTGCCTCCTTAATGATGCACTATCCTATTTGGGCACTATCACACCTACTCTTCCGGTGTACCCTATCTGCAGTGTCAATTGATGGGTCAGTTTCTAAAGCATGTACTTTTGCCAAGGCATCTGCTTCCTGGTTACCTGGAGGTGCAGATGCCTTATGGGCAGGGGCATGGAAGACACCATGGTATTCCCCAGGTTCTTGTAAGCGAACCCAAATATCTTTCCACCTCTCTCGTCCCCATAAAGATTTATTCATAATCATCCACCCCTCCATTTCCGATGTCCAAGCCATAAAGTCAATCTCTTTAAAACGGCCCAAATGTCAGTACAATGGCCAAGGTTCATGTGTGATCACCAACTGCACATCTCTTAATTCAGCCCATTGACTATCATGGTTTGTTCTTGTTTCTATCCAGAATAGTTCAAGTGAATGGCAACTGCAGTCCAGGTAGACAAATTACCCTAGCTAGAGCTATTAGTATACCAAGTGTCAGCCAGAATCTCCTCTATTTCTTCTTTGCAGGTTAGAGGGACCAACCCAGGGATGAGAGCAGGAGCATGCGAAAGGTCTATATATATTTAACACAGCCTAATATTTGCAGCATCTCTAGAAACAAAGTGCTATTTGACTGAGTACTCCTCTGCTGGAGGTAGGCATGCCACTTAGTCAGCATTCAAGTCTGAGCCATGGCAGAATCAAATTGGTGGATCATGCTGTCTATTCATCCTATCTGTTCCCTTGATGGGAAGGGAAGTTCTTTCTGTAACTGGCTACTCTTTGGTAAGAGGCTCCACTTTCTACTTGCAGGAGCGCTGTATACACTGCCAATCACTACTGTTCTATCAAGGTGTATCTGATTTCTTCCCCCTTCCACAACTAGGACCAAAATCCAAAGGGCACGCACTTCTTTTGCTGTTTTTGCCCATGCCTTCTAGGGTTATTGAAATATCTGATTCAAACAGCGATATGGCCTGGGAGACTCCAAGGGCTTGAATCTGTTGGACCAGTATTTTTGCTTTCTCAAAGGCAGCTTGTTGTTTGACTCCCCAGTCCCATATATGGCCCTTCTTAAGTAGGCAATATCATGGGCAAAGTATAGGTGCTAAGTGAAGTATAAATGTTCACCAGTACCCCCAAATTCTCACAAAAGGCTCTTCCACATTTTTTGGTATTGGATAGGCTTGTAACTTGTCTATGACAGCCTCAGGGACAACGTAGGTCTTACGTGACCATACGACTCTAAGGACTTTACTGCAGTGCCCAGACCTGGAATTTTCTGCATATCCACTGTCCATCCCCTCTGCTGTAAATGGTCCAGTAAAGCCTGCAAGGTTTTCTGCAGCAGAGGCAAACCTTCACGTGTTAGCATTGTCATCAACATAATAAGCCCCCTTCACAGAGAGCAGGAAGGACAATAGTGACAGGTCCTGAGACAATGGCATATCATGGGGCTATGTAAATAGCTTGAGGGAGCACGTGGAAGGTATATACCCCAAGTGGGAAACACCTTTTCTAACAGATTCTTTGTTACTGTGAGGGCATCAGCCTTGTGGCAGGAAAGGCTTCAACCCATCCAGAAAATATATACACAACAAGAACATATTAATAACCTATACTAAGCAGCAGCTGAATAAAGTCCAGCTTAAATGCCCTATAAAACATGAAGGGATGCAAAAAAATGGGGCTTGCCAGGGAGCCTGGAAGAACCAAGCAGCCATCTTGGATTTCCCATAGCCACCGCTATTTTACAATTATTGTTTGACCATCTTAATTTCCCTGAGGAGCAGATAACTGCCATGTTACAAGGACATCAAGATGGCAAATTAATGGCACTGAGGGATCATCTTTGCAGAAGCAGAAGGGACTTTCATCGACATGTGCAACAATCATTATAATTTAATTTTTTTGCCATTGACTTTTTATGAAGTCAGCTAGGGCATTTCAAAAAAACATTTTGATAAAACAGAGCCTTTCTAGGCAGAAAACTTGTTACAATATCTCACCAGAAGCAAACCCACCATCCAAGAAAACTTTGTCCATTTAACAGAAAGAGAACCAAATTCTAATTTTCATCATCTTACTTTTGATGTTTAAACACTTAATTAAATCTATACTAAGTTTGACAACACATTAAATTTTTTTCCAAAAAATTTCTTTTTCACAAACCTTCTACAATTACTGCTAAAGGTTTCACCTAAAAAACTTTTATTCTACTTAAATCCATTTGATTTATTAGGTCCTTTTTTTCTTACTTTATTTTTTTATTTTTAGAGAGAGGGGAAAGAGGGAAAACAAGAGGAAAATATAAATGTGAGAGCAAACATTGATCAGCTGCCTCCCATTTGTCAAACCCACAACCCAGGCATGTGCTCTGACCTGGAACCAAAGCAGCAACCCTTCCCTTTGCTGAATGGCTCCCAACTGAGCCACACCAGTAAAACCTAATTCATTAGTTTAGGTTTTTGTTTTTATTTTTTTAGATTTTATTTATTTTCAGAGTGAAGGGAAGGCAGGGAGAAAGAGAGGGAGAGAAACATTGATTGGTTGTCTCTCACACGCCCCCAACTGGGGACCTGGCCCACAACCCAGGCATGTGCCCTGACTGGAATTGAACCGCGGCATTTTGGTTCTCAAACCGGCACTCAATCCAGAGCCACACCAGTCTGGGCTGATTTATTAGTTCCTAACAATATTTAGGTTACCCACAAAACTTCCAAGAGATTTTAGACAAAATCAGCCCATATTTTTTTTATTCAGCCCATATTCTGTTAATATTTTTGCTGACAAATTTATAACCCTAGATTAAATAAAGGCATCAAATTTAATTCTGATAACTCTAAAGACATGTCTGTTTTAATTAAACCAACACACCTAAACTAGCTTTAATATCAAATATTTTCCCAGATCATTTGATTCTGAAAATTATTTGGGTTAGTTTCTGTATATCTTAAAAATTTTAGAATACCCAATCTTTAGTTCATATAAACATTAAATTCCTTTAAGCCAATTAAACATAGCTCTTTTACAAATCAGCAATACCATTCAGAGATAGAAAATACCACACAAACACAACACACATACAGACACACATGAACATACACATGCAAACAGACCTCATGACTCCTAAAAAAAAATGGTGGGATCTTTTCAAAGGGCCTTACTTCCCTCCTCCCCACTACCTTTATCAGCCAGTCCCAAAGCTAACACAGTTCTAGATATTCTAATATCTTTTTCTAGTTTCAGTGCTTCCTCTAATGTTCTAACTCTGTCTTTTGCTTCTAGGTGGGTATCTGTGACCAGCCAAACCATAAGAGGGACCGGCCTACAGTTGCAGTCATAAACTTTTCTGCCTTGTTGCAGTGCAGTTCCTTAAACATGTACATGAAAACAGCCAGCATTTCCAGAGCATCCTTGTATTCATGTTTCAGTCCACATGTATCTAACATACAGGCCACCCCTCCCCACATAGAGGTCAACAAGCCGGGCTGATCCCTTTCCCAAAGCCCATTTCTTTGGTCTCCTGGTTGGCTTGCCAATTTTTAGTACATGCATACCCAGGGAAAAGCCCCAAGATAGAAAATCTACCTCCATATGCAGCAGAGGGTGGGTAAAGACTGCACTCTGGTAATTAAATAGTTTATTTGGGGAAGCTGACATAGAGGTGTGTCCTGGGTGGCTGCAAGTTGAAATCAATCCCCATGACTCTTGGCAGGTGCCAAAGAACTGCATAGAGTAAAGGGGTGAATAGTCATACATACTAGTACATGAATGCTACCAGGTATGGGAATTTACTTCACATGTTTGACCAAGTCAGGACAACCTTTTCAAGGAACCAGCACATAGCAGGAGGCAAGGAAGGAGTGTTGATTTGTGTCAGAATAAACATCAAATATAATCAGACAGTTTCTAAGGGGGTTTTACAGTAAGCAATCTCCCCCTTCCAGCCCAGGTCCTGCTCTTGGATCCAGCAACAGTCAAGTCTCTCCTCCACAGCAGGGGAGGACTCAATCCTTCATGCCTTTCTTATTCCCTATCAGTCCATCCAGTTCATTGGCATTATCTCATTCCTTTGATAAAAAATCAAGGCCCAGATTCCTCAGGCTAGCAAGGCCACCTGCTGAATTGTCAGTAGGTGGGGGTCACTGTCTTATCCCCAGCAGCTCACTTAAGGCAGGAGGTTTGTGAATAAGCAAGTGAACCACCAAAAGGCTCCAGACTGGGGCCTCACCCCAGGCCTAAGTAAGTAAAGAAACTGAAGCCCTTCTAGGAGAGCACCCGCAATGCACAGAAGGAGAAGCTTCAAAGAACAGCCAGAATGCAAAATTTTATTAACTGGTTTCAACAAGAAAATGAATGGATACACCTAGAAACATGGACAGCATCTCCTCCAGCAGCAGGCAGGGTATGGAAGGCAGGAGGAGTAGGCCCAGCATATTCCCTTCTCTGCCCCAGCAGAAGTGGGACTGCAGGGAAAGGTCCAGGTTCCTACTATCCAGCTGTGGACCCTGTGACTACCTCACCCAGGAAAGCCCAGAACAGTCAGCAGCTGAGGGTAGGAGGCTGATCAACCCTGGAGGGAAGTGTATAGAGGGGCCCAGGATGTGACCCCTCTAGGCTGACATCACCAAGGGGGTGTCATGGGCTGAGGGTTCTGCAGATACGACATCACCACGGCAGAAATGGACAGCCTGAGACCGGAGAGAGGTGTCAGTCAGGACAGGTAGGTTTGGGTCCTCCCTCCCCTTATCAGGAGTCCCTCCTTCTCTAGGCCCAGCCTCACATGAAGCTACTCATCATTTGTTTAGTGTCCTCAGAGCTCCGGGAGTTGGCAAAGCTGATGAAGGAGCAGTAGACAGCAACCCAAGCACACCACTTCAGCTGGGGAAAGGTAGGTGGATAGATGAGTTAGGTCAGTGGAAGACAAGGGGCATTCCCAGGCATGGGTTCCAATCCACTGGTTCCAACTGGTGCAGCTTGAACTTTGTCCCTCGGCCCCCAGGAGTCCCTCAGTCCCACCTACCCAGAACCTACTCCAGGTATAGTCTCTGGCCCTATTCCTTGGCCTGTGCCTCTAACCTCACCATGTGCCCTCAGGCCTAAGAAGACTCCTAGTCTTTGACATACCCCATCATGCTAAGGACCCCACCCTTTTTCCACTCTCCCTTCCAAGTTGCTCTAGAGTCTGGCGCCACCCTCACACCAACCTCCCACATACCCACCCTGACCCGGATCCCTGGTTTCCCTCACGGTTCTGCCTTTCTTGGTCCAACCTCACCCCAGCCCCGCCCCCTCAGTCCGGCCTCGCTTTATTCCGAATCCGCCCCCGGCCTCGTTGTCCGCGGAGATAAGCAGCCCTGCCCACCTTGAGCATGAGGCCGCACATGCTGAAGATCATGCCGAGCAAGTTCATGTAGTCCGGCGTCGGGTCGTCCAAGGCCGGGTTACACTCGCTCGGCGGAGGCTTGTACCTGCGGCAGGATCGAGGGTCAGAGGCACCAGTGTCCCGCCCCCAGGATGGACAAGCTCTTCCCTGGGTTCTGATCCACAACCCTAACCCCTTTCCCATGACGCTGGGGTCCTCACCTCAGCACTTTATTCGGCCTCCGTGGGTCAGACATATTGTTCGTGGACATAACGAGTCACAGATCGCGCCTCTTCCGCTACGGGATTTGCCCCTTCCGGCGTCGAAACGGAGGGTGATTTTTTGCAGTGACACCCGCAGCCCTCGCGCTTCTGTTCTAAGCAGCGGGGGGCCAGGACTCCTCCAGTCAAAAGATAATTAAAAGAATCCAATAATGTTTATTGAAAGCAGAAAGTTGGGGAATAAAGCTTGAAGCTAGTGTCAGTCTTCAGTATTCCCAACGTTATGTCCGAAAAGCCTAAACTGTGATCCTGAAAGTGGGAAACAGGAAGTAGTCCACGGAGGACAATAATAGGGTTACACCCGAGCGAGTGAGGCTCGGAAACCTTAGTACCGACTGATACAAGGCAGCGAAGAAGGGATTCCAGAGCAATGTCTTTCCCAGAGCCAAAGCCGCGGGGCCCGGAGCTGCCGCAGAAACGGTTGAAGACGCTGGACTGCGGGCAGGGAGCAGTGCGAGCCGTGCGCTTTAATGGTGAGCACCCTCATCTTCATTCCGAGTCTGCCTTGCGCCTCCTGAGGTCAGCGACCCAGTAACCCCCGTCCGGTGTTCCCCAGTGGATGGCAATTACTGCCTGACTTGCGGCAGCGACAAGACCCTGAAGCTGTGGAACCCGCTGCGGGGGACGCTGCTGCGGACATACAGCGGCCACGGCTACGAGGTGCTGGACGCGGCCGGGTGAGCCGGGGCCAGGCCGGGATCGGGACATTCAGACGGGGATCGCCGGTCGACGCTGACCTTCCCTCCTCTGCCCTCTAGCTCCTTTGACAATAGCAGTCTCTGCTCCGGCGGGGGTGACAAGGCGGTGGTGCTGTGGGATGTGGCATCGGGGCAGGTCGTGCGTAAATTCCGGGGCCACGCAGGGGTGAGTACAAGCAAGAAGAGCCCTCATTAGAGCATGGATGGCCGAAGGGACTGCTTTAGCACGTAGATGATTTTAGGTACTACCTACGTTACAGCGCATTCACCAAGCCCCGTCTTTGCAGTACCCTCGAAACCTTTAACCTCTCCTACCCCTAGCTTTTGTCTTCACTTGTATCTGCACTGGGAACCCTGCCATTACCCCAATTCTCTAAAGTGCAGCCTTCGGTATGCCCAACATTATCTCCAAAAAGCCTAAACTGTGAACCTGAAAGTGGGAAACAGGAAGCAGTCCACGGAGAACAATAATAAGGTTACACCCAAGCAAGCAAGGCTCAGAAACCTTAGTACCGACCGATGTAAGGCAGTGAGGAAGGGAACCCGGAGTAATGTCTAAGTGGCAGTTCCTGTTTCTCAGAAAGTGAACACGGTGCAGTTTAATGAAGAGGCCACGGTCATCCTGTCCGGTGAGTGTGGTGCCTAGGTAGGGGAGCCCACAGTGCTGCCTCTGCTCCCCAAACCTGACCTCTTTCACTTCGGCCTCACAGGCTCTATTGATTCCACTATCCGCTGCTGGGACTGCCGCTCTCGGAGGCCTGACCCAGTGCAGAAGCTGGACGAAGCCAGGGATGGTGTATCCAGTGTGAAGGTGTCAGACCATGAGGTTCTGGCAGGGTGAGTGGAGCCAGGACATTGCCCCACCCCAGGTGCCACTGGGGATCATAGCTGTCTCTATGCTTAGATTGAAGTCTGCTCTCACTGTGGCACCCAAGGCTGCTGACTTCTCATTTTCATTAATTCCCACCCTTATTTCAAGTAAATAATGCCAAGCATGCTCCCACACCAGGAGCTTTGCAATTACTCTTCCTCTGCCTAGACTGCCCTTCTACTATTTATTCCAAGTGTATTTATGTACCTCCTAAAGGCCACTCTTTTCAGCCAATGAGCAGTATAGCAATGATAAGTCAGGGAAATAATAAAGAATCCCTGTCCTCATAGGGTTGGTATTCTAGCTGCAGAAGACAGTTAAAAAAAAAAAAAAGGTCCCATGCAGGGCTGCTCAAGTGTTGCCACAACCCAAGGGAGTGCCATTCCCACCGCAGGGGAAGTTTAGGCTGCCCAGCCTATTGACTGGCCTTGTTCCCACACATCTCCCCTTGGACCCCACAAGGTTGGCTCCTTCTTGTCCTTCAAGTCCCAGTTCAGATGTCACCTCCTTGGGGAAGCCTTCGTAGATTACCCTCAGTAAGTGAGGCTCCAGAAATTTCTCCTGGCTTGGTTGAAGCTATGTCCCAAGCCCACCCTTCCCACTATAACATCTAGCCCAGAGAGGATGCTCACTACATATCAGAAACATGGAGTGGTTCCTGATTGGTCTGAATCTCAAAGCCAGTGCCTTAGAATTCCACTCATGAATTCACTTAAATCCTGTTTTCTGTGGCCAGCCCTGAGAGGGAGTACGACAGTGAGGGACGCATAGGAAGGGCAGGCTCAGCTGTGCCTTTAGGGCCCTGGCCATGTAGAAGGGTTTGGGAACACCAAGGTTACCCAGAGTCATGTGTAGGCAAAAGTCACAAGCCCTCTGCCCGGGGGCCTGCAAGCGGGCCCCCCTGCCCAGGTGTCCTGTGACCTCAGCTTGCAAGAACTTGCAAACAGTCTTGCCGGCGCCAGCAGCTGCACGCGGCTCCTGGTGGCTGAGTCACGGAATCCAGGGAACAAAGAGGGCTGAAGACCTAAGCCTCCTTTCCCATTGTAATAACGTTGAAGGGTACAGACCCTTAGACCCTTACTCACACACGATTCTTGGGAACAAAGAAGCTTGAAGATTAGTGTCTCCTCTACCCTAGCAACTATATTGGATGTGGAAAAGACCCTTGGACCTTTGTGATTTACCGCTTTGCTCTGTAGCTCTAGAGGTTAATGTTTATCCCTCTTAGTGGGATCACGTAAGCCCTTTAGTTCTGTAGCTCTATAGGTTAATGTTTATCCCTTTTAGTGAGAAGAATGTTTGTTACCATGTAAGCCTTTTTAGTTTCCATTTAGTTTTACTTTATAAAAAAAATAACTTTTTCTGCAAGCCAATAAAAAGGAACAGAGGGCTGTGAACCATTGCTAATGGATGGAAAGGGCCACAGTCCTCCGTGCGTAATTGGCCATGTTAATCCTGCTGGCTGGACTTAATCTCAGCGTCCCTGACCATATTCAACACTACAGCCATGTACCCACTGACCCCAGCTGAGGCTTCAGCTGAATCCACCCTTTCTTACAGCTCTGTGGATGGCCGGCTGAGGCGCTATGACCTGAGGACAGGGCAGCTCTTCTCAGACTACGTGGGCAGTGAGTGTGGCTAGACTGTAGGGCAGGCAGGGGAAGCAGGGGCAGCAAAGAGGGCCCCAGCCTCACCTGCCTGCCCACCCCTCTCCTCCTCCCAGGTCCCATCACTTGCACCTGCTTCAGCCGGGATGGGCAGTGCACCCTGGTGTCCAGCTTGGACTCCACACTGAGACTTCTAGACAAGGACACAGGGGAGCTGCTAGGGGAGTGAGTACTTGGGGATTGTGGGGCCCCTCCCCCCACCTCTGTCCTTGGTAAGTCCCAAGCCTGCTGATTCCATCCATCCCCAGGTACACGGGCCATAAGAACCAGGAGTACAAGCTGGACTGCTGCCTAAGCGAACGTGACACACATGTAGTCAGCTGCTCCGAGGACGGGAAGGTGTTCTTCTGGGACCTGGTGGAGGTGAGCCTCCCCACCTCCACACTGTACCAGGGCACCTGCCCTGTCCCTACTTTGTCCTTACCTTAGTCACTCCCAGACCTGAAGAAGGGAGTGCTGTTAGAACCAGGGGCTGGAAAGAGTGAGAGGACAAAAAGGGTATTCCTGGCAAAGGAAACGGTGTATGCTAAGGCTTGGAGGCGTGGCACACATTGGTCAGGAAATAGAAGCACCTCACAATGGCAGTGGCAGCAGCAGGATCCAGGTCAGACGGGGGCCACCGGTGCCAGGCTGCCCCACTGTGACTGACCCTGAGGGAGGGGGAGCCAATGATGGCTTCTGACCCTAGGGGAAATGAGGCTATAGTTATTCTGGAAACCTGAGCCCCGTCCTGATGTGTCCCAGCCTGGTGGTGGCATTGGGCTGAGAGCACACTGGCTGGGCTTAGTGGAGTCAGGGCTGGAGAGCCTCATGGAAGGAGATATGGGTGCTGGGGCTTGTTGGCCAGGGTAGGTAAGTTCACTAAGAAGATGGAGGGAACTAAGGGACCCTGGGGACTTGAGAGGCCAGGGAATTAAGAAAGCACCAACATTCTGCCTACTTCTTGAGGGTCCAGTAGACCGGAGGTCACAATGAAGGGAAGGCACATGAAGGGACATTTCGGGGTCAAAAGAGGAACCATAGCCTGCTTCAGAAACTGTATATGTGGATCTGTGTCTGCAGGCTGATGAATGAAGTGCAAGCACTGACATTGCCAAGTGTTCAGGGTAGATCCCCTGTGGCAGCGGAGAGACGGAAGCTGAAAGCCAGACATAACAGGCTCAGAGCAAGGTGGGGCCATGAAGATGGAAAGAATGGGTGGCCTCTGGACATAGTCTAAAGGCAAAACCAAAAGGATTTACTAATAACAGGACGCGAGGTGTAAAAAAAGACTCCCAAGGGTTTGGCCTGAGCACCTGGAAGGATGAGCCACTGAGGGGCTTATTTTGGGGCTGACTAGGTTTATAGTGACTAGAAAGCCACCAGAAATGGGGGATGGGGAGCTTGCTGCTAACTTCCCCCTTGTTCCACAGGGTGTCCTGGCGCTGGCCTTGCAGGTGGGTCCTGGTGTGGTGCAGTCACTGACCTACCACCCAACAGAGCCCTGCCTGTTGACCGCCATGGGGGGCAGCATCCATTACTGGCGGGAAGAGGCCTATGAAGCTGAGGGTGGTACAGCTTGAAGGCAGGGAACCCACCACCACCGAGGACACACACAGACTCTGGACCACTGAGACCATTTATTCTAGAAGTGCTATGGACCAAAGAATGGAGGAGGGGCTGGGTCTGCAAACTAATAAATAGTGGGGACGGCCCTCCCTGGGGCCACAGCTATTCAGTCTTTGTTCTTCTCATACATGAAGGCATCTATCTTCTGGGCAAAGGTTTCAGCCACGAGCAGGGGGAAGACCAGGGAGGCATCAGCACAAACCTGCAGAGGGGACCCAGGTAACCATGGGGCTTAAAGCTGCAGCTTGGGAGACCCTGCACCCCAGCCAGTTAGCTGGCCCTCACCTTGACAGGTTGTGCATCCACCCTGATCTTGCCCCAAGAGACAGCTTCATCTGGCGGGGCACCAGAGTCGGAGCCATCAAATTCCTGGGCTGTGTTGATGTAGACAGCATAGTCAGCCCCATTCCGCTGTGGGAAAGGGCAGGGAAGGCAGTCAGCCAGTCACAGGAAAAACACACGCACACACACCCACACAGTCAGCCAGCCACAGGAAAAACACACACAACACAGCCAGTCATAGGAAACACACACACGCACAGCCAGCCAGTCACAGGACACACACACACACACACACACACACACGGCACTGCAGCTAAAGAAGCTGAGCCATGTGGACACAGGACACACACACACACGCACACAGCACTGCAGCTAAAGAAGCTGAGCCATGTGTCCTAGATGAAGGAGGGCCTTTTGGGGGCCCCTCCCTGCAAGGGAGGGGTCCTACATCAAAACCTGGGCAGAGTGAGGGGTTGGACGGTTACTGGGGAAATAACAGGCAGTGTTGCCCCAGACTCACCTCCTAAGTAGAAACAATCCTCCCACATCTGCCCACCAACTCTTATCTTCAGATCTCTGAACCCAACCACCTCTCCCCTATCTTGGTATCCATCCTGGTCCTGGCCCCATTCGTTCCCCCTAAGGCCACTAGAGGGCGCTGGTGAGCGCCTGAGCCCTCAGGACCCTGCAAGTTTGTCTGCCACCTATTCACCTTACCTTCCACTCTCCCCTTCATAGGCATTCTAGCTGTTCCTTATTTCAGGCACCTCAGAGCCTTTGCACTGGCTGTTCCCTCTGCTGGGAACACTTCCTCAAGACAACCACATGGCTCAAAGGAAGCATCTACTCATAGGTCACATTCCCCAGAAAAGCTTCCCTTTTTTGAAGTGCCCCTTTTTACTGCCATCTTGTCATCCCTCATTTTTCTCCATAGCAATGACTGCCACCTAACTTGCTGTCTGTCTCCCATGACTAAAACATCATTCCCAGGAAGGCCTGTCTAGCACATGGCTGTGACCTAGCACACAGACATATCTGCATGGCAGGCCTAAGTGCCACCCCCACATCCCCACTCACCATGAGGTTGGCATTTGCGATGTGGTGCTTGATCACACCTCCGCCCAGGATGATCATGCCAGAGCGTTTGGCAAAAATGGCCTGGGTGTTGATGAGCCTCAGGTCTAGGGAAGAGCACTGTGGTCAGGCCCTGGACCCAGCCAGCCCTCTTCCCCCACTCCTCTGGCCCCAGCACCTCACCCTCCACGATGTCCAGGACCAGGCCCGGGTTCTTGTAGGAATGGAAAAAGATCATGTCACCCAGCGAACCATCTGTGAGCGCTGGGCTCAATACAGGGATGTGGTTCTGAGGGAGGGCAGGATAGGACAGTGGCAGGAGTCAGAGCCTGGTGAGGGTAGCCTGGTCCTCATTCTGGCAGCATTTCCTCTGCCTGACTTTAGACAGGGTGTTTAACTTTTCTGGGCTTCAGTTTCCTTTATTGTAAAGTGACAGTAACAACAGTACCTCCCTCATAGGTGAGAGCATATGTAGGAAAACCCACACAAAACACTTAGGACCATGCCTGGCATATAAAGAATGGTAGCTCCTGTTATTTTTCCAATTGCTGGATCTCACTGCGTCTGAGGAGCAGGGGACCCTACAACAGGCCCCAGGGGGTTTGTTAAACACTGCCGTAACTGCTCCCAGGTGGTCTAGTAGTAAAGCCAGGATATGAGGAGTATACTGAAAAGCTGTGTGCCTCAGATAAACTGCCTAACCTGTGTCTGAAACTCCTTATTTAAGAGTGCAGATGATGAGAACAGCACTGACTCCCAGGTGACTGTGAAGATGAAACAAGTTAACACGGGCATCTTTGCCCCCACCCAACCCCTCACCTTCTGGGCCCAGTAATACACTGATTCTGGGTTGTTGATCTCCTTGCCGAGCCGGGCGATCATCTTGGAAGGTGTCCATTTCACACCCTAGGAGGGGATATCAGCTTCAGCCAGCAGCGCTCTCCCTGATTGCCACCATACTGGCACCCCCCCCCCCCCAGAATGATTGAGCCCCACCTCTGTGTTCTGCTCCAGCACCATCTGGTCCAGAATGGGCATAAGCCAGTCCTCAAACTTGCAGTAATTGTCATTGGGCACCAGCAGGTTCCCAATCCTGGGGACAGGAAACAGGCATCAAGCCTCAGGACTCTTAGCCCAGCTCCCCTACCCAACACCACTCAGCCCCCCAACCTGTTAATCCCGTTCTCACGTAGCTCCTTCCCCCTGAGGCTGAACTCGCCCAGGTACGTGGGTGCCAGGCACTTGATGAGATCCTCCTCCACACCCCCAGCCGTAGTCACCAAGACATCCACCTGCAGCCACAGGAAGTGAAGTTGGCCCAGAAGGGGGAGGGTCCTACCCTCAGTGAGCAGGACTCCTAACTCCCAACCCACATCTAGTAACCTTGAAGGAAGCTCTGCTGCAAACAAAACACATTCCTGTTCCTCTGCTTAAAACTGACCTGTATCTCTATCTTACTAAAGTTACCAATAATCTTATTGCCCTGAGACCCAGAGAGGCTGAAGCCATAGCTCCATCAGCTCCCCACCATGTTGTGCTGCACGAGATAACGGATGGTCTCACGGATGCCCGAACTGATGAGGTTGGACGTGTAGCCCAGGAAAATGGTGCAGCCAGTGAGTGGGCGATGGCTCTGGGTCAGGTCTGTGTGCTGGTCTTCATCCTGCGGCAGAGGCTCCAGCTTCTTTTCTATCTACGGGTAAGGGTGGGGTCAAATTAACCTCTGGACCAGTAGTTCTCAACCTTCCTAATGCTGCGACCCTTTAATACAATTCCTGATGTTGTGGTGACCCCCAACCATAAAATTATTTTCGTTGCTACTTCATAACTGTAATTTTGCTACTGTTATGAATCATAATGTAAATACCTGATATGCAGGACGTATTCTCATTGTTACAAATTGAACATAATTAAAGCATAATGATTAATCACAAAAACAATATGTAATTATGTGTTTTCCGATGGTCTCAGGCGATCCCTGTGAAAGGGTCGTTCGACCCCCAAAGGGGTCGCGACCCACAGGTTAAGAACCGCTGCTCTGGACCCAAACTCGAGCCCAAGTACCCCAGTGGCTTTCAGACTCAGATTCCGCCCCAGACCCTGCCCACTCAGGAAACGGGTACAACTTCTACCTGGAATCAGTGAAGGGAGCCCCCCCGGTGCAGCCTCCGTCCCTCTTACAGCTCAGTTCTCAGGGTACACGCTCACGCTTTGCCCCCTTGGGAACCAAACAGCATCTCCTTTGCAGGATCCAGTCCCCTTCCCACTAGGAATACCAAATCCAAGGCCCGGGCCCTAACTTAGGCTCTTCTTCCAGTTCCTCCCTCAGTGGCACGGTCTAGTCCCAGCTTCGCCCATTCCACAATACACACATAACCCATAACCTGCCCCCTACCTAAAATCAATCCCCACCCCTTCTTGATACTAGAATGTCGCTGCTGGAGGGGCAACTTCCCCTCCCCAACACAGAAACTCCCGGAGCGGGTGAGCTCCACCTCCCTCCGGCTATTGGACCAACCCAGCCAAGGACACGCCTCTCCTCCCAGGGAAGCCCTGCCCTTCCAAGTACTGTACCGCGTTGGTGCTACTAGAGGTCACGCCCCCTGCACCCAGGAAGTCCCGCCTCGGCTCACCATAGCGTTGACTTGGTGCACAGCGCGCCCGAAGTTGGTAGCCTGGAAACCAGTGGTGCCGAAGGCTTGCAGCAACGAGTGGTAGTCCACGCCACGGTTGAAGTCGTAGCCCCGAACCTGAGCGCTCTCGGACGGCAGCGCCGAGCTGTGCTTTAACACAGCAGCCAGGGCCGCCGCGGGCGCCTCCCCTTCGGAAGGTCCCTCCATGCTCCTGCGACCGTGCTGTCAGATCAGAGCAGCCCCAACCCAGGCCTCCAGTGTCCTCGAAATCCTGTAAACCCTGGTACTTCTCTACGAAAGCGCAGGAACCAGGAATCGGAAAACACTGCGGAAGATAGGCCGGAAGTTGTTCTAGTCACATGACCCTCTTCGATGTCCGTAGTCCAGGGCGTGGCCAGTTTCGAAATACGGCAGCTCCTTGGAGCCATTATTCTTTTTCGCGTGTTCGCTGCACCACAAGAGCCCTACTTTTATTGCCGCCTACTGGAGACCTACCGCGTAGAGGGCACTTGTCCATTGATTTCTGTCTCCTAGCGGGAGAGAATGGCTTTTAAGACGTCGCCTTTGGACAGAATTCGAGTTATCAGGAACTGTCAAGAGAGTTTCTGCCACTAAACATCTCTCATCAAATTGAATATTGATTCTTCTCCGTGCCTAGCAAGTCTCCGGAGCTTCCATATGCTGCATAACCCTCTGTTCTTCCCCCGGCAGCCTCAGCTGTCATCTCTGGGAAGCCTTCCCTGACCTTCCTCTGGGTAAAGCATCTCCTCTGGGATCCGGGGCTGACATCTCTTTCCTTCCAGCAAGACTGTGAGACCCTCAAAGGTGTTATCTCAGGGGACCCCATTAATCACTCATTCTACATTTACGGAGTCTCTACTGTACACATAGGGCTGTCTGTGCTGGGTGCAGATTTAGCAGTGAACAAGATGAGGACTGTGCCCTCCACGAGCCCACAATTTGGGGAGAAAGTTGTTTTTATTTAGTATTATTATTATTATGTACTTTTAGAAACGGGAAGGGAAGGACAGAAACATCAATGTGATTGAATCAGTTGCCTCTCACACGCTCCCAACCGGGGACCGGCCCGCAACCCTTTTGTCGTCTTTCATAGCACTTCATACATTTTGTTTGCTGTTGTTTGTCTAACTAGAACGGCAGTTCCCTGAGGGCAAGATTTTGTCTGGTTTCACTGCCGATCTCCTTACACTGAGCAATGCTGAACACATACTGGGGTCTCAGCAAAGATAATTAATGAATGAATGAATGAAACAAACACACAGAAGGGCACCAGCGTGATCCATGAGGAATGAAGGAGAGGTTGATAAACGCATTCAGAGTAAGCAGAAGGTACCAGACCAGGCAGGGCCCTGTAGTAAGGGGGTGGGTTTTATTCTAAGATGCTGAGAAACCTCTAGAGTTTTAAAAAGGAAGTGAGAGACTACACATAAGAGTAACTGTCTTAACCATTTTTAGCATATAGGTCAGTAGCATCAAGCACATTCATACTGTTGTGCAACCATCACCACCATTCATCTCCAGAATGTTATCTTCCCAAACTCTGTCCCTATCAAACACCAGCTCTCCAACCCTCTCCCCCAGCCCCTGCCATCCACCATTTTACTTTTTGCCTCTATGAATTTGACTCCTCTAGGGACCTCACGTGAATGGAATCATAAATGTGTCCTTTTGTGACTGGCTTATTTCACTCATCATAATCTGATTTATTTTTAACAGTTCCCACTGCCTTGCAAATAGGGGCAGTGGCTGTTGGAGGGCAGGGAAGATCAGGGTGGAGGCAACTGCACTGGTCCAAGTGAGCAAAGATGGGGTGGGACCCATGTGGGGTGGAGAGAAGTGACCAGATTGAGGACCTAATTTGAAGGTTGATTGGCTGGCTCTTAGGAAAGGATTAGATGTGAGGATACTGGAAAAAGGAGGAATAAAGGAGTCTGAGACTTGGGCCAGGGCAATTGGGTGAATGATGGTGAAGGAGGCAGAAGGTCAGGGGGAAAGGCAATCTAGAGTCCAACTTTGGCCAAGTTAGGTGAGAGACACCAGAGATGGGTAGGTTGGACCAAGAAGGCCAGAGGGTCCTCAAGTGGATCTGAAGTCAGGGAAGGGGCTGGGATGGGTCAAAGGAAGCGATCGGCATAAGCACGTGGACTGAGTCATCCATGCTGTGGATCTCCAGGAGGTGAATGTAGACAGAGAAGAGAGGCAGGGCTGCACCCAAGCCTGGGGGACACTGCACACTGGGGGACAGAGGCTGGCAAAGGAGGGTGTTGGGGCTTGTTAACAGGGGATCAAGCAAGTCGGTGAGAGGCCAGGGCCCCACACTCCTCCAGGGCACCCACTGGGCCTTCTGAGGCAGGGAACCCCTTAGCTAAGGCAGCTGGTGCTGCTGTCACTGGTGACATTTCACTCCATGAGAGTCCTGCCTTCAAAGTCTCTGCAGGGGTTGAGGAAGAGAGGGTTGGAGAGGCCAGGCAGTGGGGGAGGGAGGCAAAGGAAGGCTGCAGAAGGAGACGCCAGGAGTCTGCCAGAGTCCTCAGTCGAGGTATGTGGTTCTGATAAGTGGGGGGAGCATCCACCCCCATCCCACAGTCCCCAGGGCACATGAGAGGAGGTGCAGGGACCCTCAGGTGGCCCTAGGACTCCAGGTCTGGAGTTCAGCCTGCTGCCTATGGCCCTGCTCACCCTCCCCCAGATGTCTGGAAAGGTAGCCATTGGCAGCGACATCGGGCAGGCCCGCCGGGCCGTGGAGCAGCTGAGGATGGAGGCTGGCATTGACCGAATGAAGGTGAGGCTGGGGGCAGATGGGAACGTCTGGGGGAGGGGCAGAGGGACAGCCAGGGTTTGGCTGACTGGGCTGGCCTACAGGTGTCCAAAGCAGCCTCTGACCTGCTGCAGTTCTGCATGGAGCAGGCCAAGAGCGACCCATTCCTGGTGGGCATCCCTGCTGCCACCAACCCCTTCAAGGAGAAGAAGCCTTGTGCCATCCTCTGATACTGGCCTCAAGGACCCCTCAATAAATATGAAGTAAATGCTCCTCAGTACTTAGTGGGCTACAATGGGGGGGAAAGGGGAGCTGTGGGCTGGCAGGGGTACCTGGCCCAGCCTCCCTCCGTGGCTCACTCCAGGGTCATTGCCACAGGGACACACACACCCTGTACTCTGGATGGAAGGAAGAGCACACACCTCTCTCACCCCTCCCTGCCCCAAACCTGTGGGCACCTTAGCAGATCCCCTCTCCCTCTGCACAAACACATATAAGGATAGTCCCTCTGTATACGCCAATGCATATCACACCCATATACATCACACGTCACACACACACACAGGTGTCATCATACAGACAGGTGTCCACATCCTCCAGAATCTCCCTCTTCCTCACATGCACACACAGGCGTGCAGACAGTCACGGACCAGGTCACAGTAATACACACTGCCAGCCAGCCTGCCTCCCCAGGAACACACAGACACATGTGGTCCTAGGAATGCACTCAAGTAGGCAGATGTGCACCCAGACATACACAGCAGATGCCCTCACTGAGGCTTCCATGCAGCATACCCCAGACACACGCACACGCCCAGCACCCTAGCCCCAAGTAGGCACCACTCCGGGTCACAGCACCAGCATTTCAGGTTTATTTCCCCTCCATTCCGGAGGGAAAGCAGGCATCCAAACTTTAAACAGGATCTGAGGGCGGGCAGCAGCCCCCTGGGTGGACTGGCACACCAACTTCCCCTTCCCTGGCGTGGGGTCCAGACCAGGGACCCCACCTGACAGTGGCCAGGAGTCCTTGTGCCCCAGGCCTGTGGGACACAGCAGGGGCAGCACCAGCAAAGGGGAGGGCCCCCCAAGAACAGAGGCCTTGGTCCAACCTGCTGGCTGGCAGATCCACATCCACACCCACGTCTGCCTGCTCAGGCCTGCAGCCTCCAGACTTCCAACGACAGGCCCCCAGAGGCGGCCACCACCAGGTTGCCCTCAGCACAGATCTGGGCAGGGACATGAAGACTCAGTGGTCCTCTGGGCAGCCAGTAGGGCATGCAGGGCAGGGCATGTGGGGTAGGGCCTTACCCCATTCAACACATTGTGATGGCTTCGGGTGCAGATGGTCCTTGGTGGATCTGTGGGTACTTGCACCTAGTGAGGGGTAATAGGCAAAGGTCAAGAGGTGTGCTCCCAGCCACTGGGGTGGGATAGGAGGGGTCTGTCCTGGGACCTCACCCGGATGGTCTTATCAGTGGATGTGGTGTACAAGGACCCCAGCGAGTGTTTGATCCCTGTGATCTGAGACCTGTGGCCCACATCAAAGGACTGCAAGAAGGAGGGACAGGTGACACTCAGGCCAGGCTCTCCTAAGGCCAGCCACTCCCGCCACTGAAGGTCTAGGAGTAGGCAGGAGGCCCAGGAAGGATGGGACACGGGCAAGGGCTCTGGCAGACCCGGACAAGCTGGAAGCAGCCATCCTGGTTGGCGAAGACGTGCAGCAGACCCTGGTTGTCACCAGCCCAGAGCTGGGGCTCTTGGTAGGACATGCAGAGCAGGTAGGAGTCCAGCTGTGGAAGGGACAGGGGTGGAGCAGCTCAGGCTGGGACATGCCACAGCCCTGGTCCCTCAGGACCCTGGGGAGGGCTCACCTGCAGCCGCTGCAGGACACTGTTGGCCCGGCGATCGAACACCACTAGTGTGTGGTCTTCACTGCCCGAGATGATGTGCCTGTCATCGGCCAGCAACGCCAGCACCGCACTCGAGTGCAGCCGCCGGCTCTTCAGCAGTGCCGGGCCCACTTTGTGGGCAATGGGCCGGGAGAAGGAGCCATCAGAGCCCCTCAAAGGGCTCCCAGCCCACCTTAGGATCCAGGGCCTCTGTTGTCTGTGGCAAAAGCCTCTGTTGGCTTCCCTCCCCACCCCTCAACTTACAAGTGACCCTATCTCTCCTCTCCTGCCCCAACTCAATCAGGCCTCCCAGGACACCAGGCCTCTACCCCACCCCACCCCTACTCCTGTCCCATCTCCCTCCCCCTGTCCCATCTGCTCTCAGTACAGAGCAGACAGGCAAGTCCCAACATAAAATGCCAACCAATGCCTCCCCCCACCTCCTCTCTTCTCTGCCTGGCCCTTCAATTAAACAAAATAAGAATAAAAATAAATAAACAATAGAAAAGGCTTATGTGCCAGGCAATGTTTGTTCTAGGCATTTTATATAAACTAACATTTAATCAACCAAAGTTCTTATCATCTCCAATTAACCCTATGGAGCTGGATTTATTATCCAAATTTTACAGATAGAGAAACTGAGGTTCAAGCTTGACTGGGTACATACAGCTAGGAAGTAGGAGGGCCAGGTTTCTCGGGGGCTGTCTGCCACCCTCGAATTCTGGCTCAGAGGCCCCTCCTCTGCATGTCTTCTATGTCCCTCACCTATCTAGATGGAGGTACAGCTTCCTCCGCCCACCCTACCCCCTGCCAAAAGTCCCTTTGTTGCCCCCAGCACAGCACAGGCCACTCTGGGTGGTTACCATCTCCTTATGTGACTGTCACCCCAGCCAGGCTGTGAAGCCCAAGTGCCTTCTTCCCCAGCATGACTCTGGGATCCGCCCACCTCCCCATCCCACCTGCGCAGGCAGCCCTGCTCTTTCCAATTCAGGCCCTTGGCCCACCTCTGGGGTCGTAGACTGTCACCTTCTTGTCATAAGTGCCAGTCACCAGGATGTCAGGCTGGTAGGAAAGGCACAGCACAGCTGCCTTGCCCCTAGGGATACATGGAGCATGAGGTTGGGATGTGGCCAGGCAGGGCCCTGTCCCGCCCTCCCAGCCCCCCTCCCCAGGACCCCTCACACTTTATCTCGCCAAACTGCTGCCCATCAGCTGCTATGTCCCAGAGCTTCACCGTGCTGTCCCAGGAACCAGAGCACACTCGGTGGTCCAACGCTGCCAGTGACCACACCCAACCCTGTAGGACCAGACCCACATGACAGGCCTCATTTCACAGATTACTAAACTGAGCTTTAGAGGAGGGAGATAACCAACCCAAGAACCCGAGCAAGTCAGCACCATATACAGATTAGAGCTTAAGTCTGTAGGTCTGTCTGACTGCAGCCTCTGGAACATGCCTACCCCCAACCCAACAATACTCCTAAATCAAGTCCCATGGAGACTCAGAACCAGCAATGGTTTGAGGGCACATGACAATGTGATTAAGAACGGAGCTAAGTTGGTTGAAGCATTGTCCCAACACATCAAGGTTGTGGGTTCAATCCCTGGTCAGGACACATACAACAGAATCAACCAACGAATGCATAAATAAGCAGAACAACAAATCAACATTTCTCATCTCCCCCGCCCCCCCCCACACACACAACTTTATTCTCTCTCTAAAAATCAATTTTTTAAAAAGTCCCTATCTCAGGAGATAATAAGCACAGATTGACTTATTCCTCACAAACTCTCTGAGAATATTATAAGGTATCCTGTTCTACAAATGAGGAAACTGAGGGCACAGAGAAGTTGAGTTTCTCACCCAAGGTTACACAGCCAGGAAGTAGAAGAGTGGGGATTTGAACCTAATGGCCTGGCTCTAAGACCAAGCTCTTGGCCACCAGCCTAGACCACCTCACTGACTGGTGGAGGTGCCTCTCCAGGGCCACTTCACACAAGATGAAAGTCATGCTCAGAGCTACCTCATCCCCCAGGGCAGCCTCCTAACACCTTGTCCTGGGCCTCTCAAGGCATCCTGACATCTGTTGAGCACCTGCTATGTATCCAAATCTGAGTGAAGCTCTTAATACCTGTTCGTTTCATTCATCCTCATCCTAACTGACCACTGGACAGAAGTAGAAACTGAGGCCCAGAGAAGTCATACCTCACCTAAAAATCACACTAACGATAGCAGAGTAAGATTTTAATCTTTGAGATCTGGTGCCAATACTTGCACCCTTAGTCATGAGCACCCTACCCAGGCCTCATGCTTTCTACATCCTCACCTTGTGGGTGCTGTTCTTCTGGGTGCCCAGGGCCTTGACTAGAACCCGGCTGGGTTCCACCCCAAGCTGCCGCAGGTCCCACAGGTTGACATTTCGATCTCGGGAGCCTGACAGACAGAGTGTCCCACCCTGGGAGGGGAGTGAGATAATATTGTTGGGGTCACACTGACCCACTCCTGCCTGGCCCCTCACCAAACCCCATCTCACCTGGAGCAGCAGCACTGAGTCAATGGAGGCAAAGTGCCCATCAGCCAGGCAGAAGTACTCAGCCCAGCGCCCATCCTCTGCCCAGCGTGATAAGTGCTGCTCCAGCTCAATGCAGGCCGCCGGCCAGTCAAAGTCATCCTCTGTGGGGGACCACAAGCACGGTCTCTGGTGGGTGGGAAACCTGCTACCTGCACCAGCTATCCAAGCCGTCCTTCGGTTCCCAGGGAGCCCAACCAGCACTGGACTTGGAGAAACTCACATCTGGATCCCTCACCCCACCCCAAGGAGGCCCAGGCTCTAGCTTTGGGACCACTGCCCCATCTACCTTTGAAGCAGGTCTAGGACTGCTCCTCATTCCAGTTTCCAGAAACTGGGGAACTGGAGCTTCAAGACCACCTCCCCAGGCCCTCACCCTCAACCCAAGTCTGGGGGACAGCAGCCTCAGAACATTAAGGTTTTTCCTCACCCCTGGCTAAGGTCTGACCTCAATCCCTCAGGCTGGGCACAGGAGCTAGGACTTTCTGCCCTAGCCATCTACACCAGACCCAGGAAACTGTTTCTCAAACTACTATTGATAAACCTGGGAGACTTGTCAAGATGCTGAACCTAAGCCCTAGGTGTAGAGATTCAGTGATATAGATGGAGCCCAAGCTATTCAGGAGAGACCCATCACTTCGAGATCACCAAGATGTCTTATCCCCCAGAGACTAATGACCGCAGGGGCAAGGGGAAGGACACAAGGCCCTGCCTAAGACCCCAGGCTAGACTCTGGGCTTGAGGATATGTGATTTGCTGGTATCAGGGATCACAACCTCTAAACCCTATCTCAGGCTCAAGAGTTGTAGGCTCTGGACCTGAGTCACTGCCTCATGCCCACCTAGGTCAGGACTCTAGAGGTGAGGGGCTTTGGCATCACCAGTTGCCGCCTCAGCATCTAGACCCAGAACCTGAGGATTCTTCGGTTTACTCTGAGCCCCAAGCAGATTCCAACAGCTTGAGACTTTCAAGGCCCTGTGTTAACCCAAGGCAGGGGTCAGGGCCTTTGTATCACCACCAGAACCCAAGCCTGAGGATCACTGGATTCTCAGTTCATGGGACCCCAGACCCCCACAGCTTCAGGATCCTCCCTCCCTCCAACAAATGTCTACCTCCACATGCTCCACTAAAATTTCAGGGACTTTGTTACCACCAGTAATTACCTCAGGCTCCACCCTAGTCAGGACAGCCAGGAAGTCTGCTCTAGGGGCTGTGCTCACAGCACCCTAGACACCCCTTCCCCCACCCTAAGTCTGACCTGGGCGAGCTACCCTGGTCCCCGGCGTGCGCACCTTCCACCACTGGATAAGGTGCGCGTACGCGGCGCTGCGCGCGTAGTCTCCAGGTGACATGGTCACGCACAAGGTCGCGCAGCGCGAGGCACACACGAGGCAGGACGTGGAGCACGAGGCGAGCGTCCAGGTAGGCGCAGATCTCGAGCAACAGCTCCGGGGGAAGGTTCAGCAGGCCCGGGACCCCTATGGCCGGGCCCTGGGACGCGGCCCGAGGCTCCAGGGTGCCAGGGGACGCGGCGGGTACGGACAGAGGAGGGGCGCGCAGGGGCGCCAGACCGAGTTTCGGCGGACTGAGCACGCGGGCCACGTAAGCCTCAGCCTGCGCGTCCGGGTCGGGCTCCGGCTCCAGGTCCGAGTCATCTTCCCAGGCACTGGGATCGTCGCGGGGCCCTGGGGGCAGCTCCATGGCGACCGAGTGGGCGCGGCCGTCCGTCTCGTCTGCTTCGGGCCCCGCGTCCTGTCTCCTAGGCAGCGCGAGGGCACTTCCGGCTCTCCCTGATGACGTTATGTGCCGGCGGAAGTAAGCGGCTGAACGGAAACTGGCTAGGTACTGACCGCTGGCTCCCTCCGAGGGTCTCCTTCTTGAGCTGTTTAGGCGTAGGGCTAGTAAATACAGATTCCTGGTTCCTGCCTTTTTAGAAATTTTCATTTTTTTAATCCTCACCCAAGGGTATGTTTACTGACTTTAGAGAGAGGGGAAGGAGAGAAACACTGATGTGAGAAACTTCCTTGTTGCCTCCCCCATGCAGATTGACTTGGGGGGACAGGGATGGAACTTGCAACCTAGGTATATGCCCTGACCAGGAACCCGCAACCTTCCTGTGTACGGGACCACTCTCCAACCGAGCTACCTGGTTAGGACAAGTTTTTTGCATTTTCTTAATGGTCTCTGGTGTTGCTAACGCAGGCTACCAGCAAACTGGTTTGAAAAACTCGGCCCTTGCTTTCTTCTTTTGCCTGTGTAACTTGTTTTCTGAGCCCATTTCTTCTACAGCTTACTTCTACCTCTGTGACCTCCTAAGTAAACTTTCTCTTATAGTTTTCAGAAAAACAAAAACAAAACATGACCCCCTTTCCAGGATTCACAGCCTGAGGAATGTAAGTGATTGAACTCCTGCCTTCCCTTTCAGAGCCAGAAACAAGCAACCTTAGCTGCAGAGGCCTCAGTGGAAGAGTACTCTGTGAATCATACTAATAAAACGATCACCTCTTACTGAAAGCTTCTTGAGCCAGTCAGTGTTAACACGTAGAATGATCTCTAAAGATTGCTTGTACCTTCCCCAACTCTTCCCGTCCCGTATCCAAAAGGCTTTGTTCAAGCATCTTCCCCAATTTCTCTCTCTCCCCTTCCTGCTGTATTTCTCTGTGGGACATATCATGGTTTATGGTCTATTCCCTGTCAGCAAAATGTACATTTATACTAACTGGAACGTGTCAGCATGTTTTCCCAGGTTGATGCAGGTAATCTTCAGGCCATACAGTTTGCCACATTTTATCCTGAGCAGTTTCTCATTTGCCTCAGTAACTGTTGCTAATATTTTACTCATCTCCCACAGGCCTGATGCTAGGGGCTGAGCTTTCTATAAAAATGTCTAAGATGCCCAATGATCCAGTTGTAGCAGTCAGGCCAAAGATGAAAGTGCTGCAAGGCTTTGCCCCTTGCCACTCAGTTTAGTCTAAGGTAGGTGGGGATCTTGAACCTAAGCTCTAACACTAATGGCTCCCTTTTATTGAGCTCAGGGTGTGAGGTACTGATAAAAAGTGACACTCAAACCGGTAAGAAATGATTAGCAGCAAAAGAGAATGTGATTAGGTTAAGAAAACTTTCAGGAGGGGCTAGAGACACAGATTGTCAGAGCTAAGAAATATTTATCACCTGGGAAATTGTGGCTGGAGACATGAGACTGGAGACAGTCAAAGATAACGCAGTGTAAGGGGCACCCATCATGGAGTATTTATCACCTGGGAATTATGCACGGTCAGCAAGTTTATGAAACTTATTCATGAGCTAAGTGCTACCCTTATCTGATTTAGTCAATCGCGTTAGATTGTAACTCCGGAGTATTCAGTAGAGAAAAAAGGAGAGGAACGGGAGGGGGAGGAAAGAGGGGTTAATTGCGTTAGGATAAAAAGCGGCCTGCTTTAAGCCCTGGCGCGGGCCCTGTTAGGCTACTCCCGGACTTGCAAATCAGTGAATAAACAATTGCCTCGTTTACTGCTTAAGTCCTGTGTCCTGGTGATTTATTGTGAGCATTTCTCACAAGGACTTTAGTGAGCTGTAATTATGGCCAAAAGAATGCACTCCATGTGTACATTACCACATTTAACCTTCATCTTTCACATTCACCTTAACTATTTTATAGGAAAGAAAACTGAGGCTTGGGGTCCCAAAAAATGTGCCTGGTTATTGCTTATTTCCTTCCCCACTCCCCAATTATTTCCTGAGTCCTGTGTACCCCATTTTAAAGTTTCCCACCCACCCCCAACATCTACTGCCAAAACCAAGGACACAGAGGCCAATTGGAGACCAAAGTTCACAAGAAACTGATCTTTACTCGACAAAGTTCTACACAAGTGGAATCTCACGCCACCTCGGCGCCAATCCCCAGCACAGCATGGTAACGAATGGACAGACCCTGGAGCCCGCAGGAGGGTGAAAATGAAAGGGAAAAAGGGACATGGGAATAAGTGGATCTGTGGATCGAGGCCAGTCAGGGTCCGCAGCCCTGGGCAGAAGAGAAGGTTGAGAAGCTACAACTTCGTTGTGCAAAAATCAACCAAAAATAAATTAAAAATTAAATAGTTTTCTTTAAAATTAAAAAAAGAAGAAAGAAAAGAAAATGAACCAGGCTCCCACTTCCCTGAAGGTGGTTGGAGCCCCCCACCCAGACTGGGTGGAGGAGTTGCCAAACCCATCAGGTAGCCAATCCATCCACACTCCCCAAGACTCTGCAAAGGATGCTCCAAATAACTGGAATTACCAGAAAATTAAATGGTATTTAAAAATCTTTTTTTCTTTTTTTACAAATGGCTTCCAGAGACCTGCTGGAGTTTCCAAGACGGGGAGGGGGAACCAGCTGAGTTTATGGAATGTGCACCAAGTGCCCCTTGGAATAGAGGCAGGGCGTGACCCTGTCTGAGAAGACAGGGCTGTGATGGGGGTAGGGTCGTCCAGGTACCCAGTGGGATGAATGGAGCAGGTCCCAGGATACAGGAATCCAATCAAACCTCTCCAAACCCCAACAGGGGCTCCCCAAGAAGTAAAAAGCAGGAGAGGAAAAAAGAAAACTTTAAGGGAGCTTCAGGGCCCAGCTTCATTTCGAGGCCAACTTGGAACCACACTCCCTCTGGTTCTAGGGGAGCTTCTCCCACTGTGTCCACATCCCCAACCAATCCCAGTAGGGTCCCTAAAATTGCTGCCCCAGTCTGGTGGGGTCTCATGGCCACTGGGAGCAGTGATGAACAGGAAGCCTCATGGCCTCAAGGTGGGGGGGACATGACCCCTCCTCCAAGCCCATGCTTTCCTTCTTGCTGGCAAAGCATAAGCCTTCATTACATCAACATCAATTAAATGCCCCTGCCTCATTTAAAAAATTTAGGCCTGGAACTTGAGGAAGGCTCTCAGAAGCACAGAGAAACAGACTGCCCGTAAAATGGACATGCTTATGGAGAGAGGCAGGGGGTAGGTGTCAGCAGCTCTGGCCACCCCCAGCTGTCTCTCAAAAAAACGCCCCAGGCCAGTGTCTTCAAAAGCCACTGGAGCACAAGAGAGGGAGAAAAGGGGACCTCTGACCAGCCCCGGCTACTCCCATGGTCCCTACTCTTCTGGCTGGGATGGGACAAGGAGGGGGACACGCTGGCTGAGGCTGCCAGAGTTGGCAGGAAGTGTGCAGAGCAGGTCCAAAGCATGTGCGTGCTGACAGGGAAGCCCCAAGGTGGCCATCTTCTTACCCCGCCCTGGGCTCCCTGAGGAGGACCCCAACCCACCCAGCCCTCCCCAATCAACGCCAGTTCCAATAAAACAGCAGAAGCTTCTTAAAACTCTAGATGCAGGTTACACGGAAGGCCTTACAGGTTAACTCAGGGGTTCACTAATTCTACTGTCTCCATGCAGTCAGGGAAATGGTGGGGCGGCTGGCCCAGCCTGGCTGGCAACAGCACCCGCACATGCGTATGGCCACATGTGTACATGAGTGTACGCATCTCTACAAGGACCCCCTCCCCCACCTGCTTTCCCCCTGCTTCATTCTAAGCCGGATTCAGTCGGCTGTGTTGATTCTTCCCTCCCACGTGGCTGGCCCACGTGGGCAGTCTGAGGTTATCCCACTAAGAGAAAGGGGCCCTTGCTGCCACGAAGTCCCACCCCCCTCCCGTTTGTGTATGGAGGCCCCACCCACTTGTCCACTGCTGGCTGGCTACACAGGCCAGGTGTGACAGGTAGATGGACAGGGAAGGCATCTGGATTTGGGTCCCACTCACTCCTCCCTAACCCCCCTCGACCAGGGTCCGGCAACTTCTGGACGCAGTGTGCTCCCCAGCAACCCCTCCGACGACAACGCAGACAGAGACCTGCAGGGAGAGGAGGGGTCAGGGTCTGTGCATCCTCAGCAGATGACAGTGCCAGCCCCCTATACATGCAGCCTCACCTGGCAGTCGCAATGCTCCTCTAGACCCCATAGAAGGCAGCCAACCTCTCTTTGAGCAGCGGTGGGAACTGCTCTGAGAACTGCTGCCAGTTCTCCTCCCCAACTTGATCTTTGAAGCCATGGAGAATCTGGGGGAGGGAGGACAGGCGCCCAGAACAAAGGAGATGAACTTGGCCTCTAACCCCAGAGGATCTCCCCACTGCCGCCTCCTGGGACCACATCAGGGTGAAGCGGGACCCTCACCTTATAAAACATGTCCCGAAGGTCATCCTTCGGGCTCACCCAGGAGGCTACAGCATCGCAGAAGAAAATAAAGTCCTGAAATGTGATGAATCCCGTGTGAGGGGCTGCCCAAGCCAGCCCCAGTGCCTTCCCTCAGAGCCCAGCGGCCCCAACCTGCACGACGCCCCCAGGGTTGACGCCTATCATCATGCAGATGCCTCTGAAGGCTGAGTCCTTCTCCTCATTGTCCCTGATGTTCCTGAGGGACGTGCACCTGTGGGAAAGGTGAGCAGCAGGGAATCAGCCGCCAGGGCTGGGGCAGGAGGGACATCCATAGGGAACAGTGGACAGTAGGGCTGGGGTGGGGTGGGCCTTGTGTCTACAGGGGCATGGAGGAAGCAGGGGTGGGGTCAGTGGATGATGGGGCTGGAACGTGCTTCTGCAGGTGGGCAGGGCTGGGCGGGCACAGGCAAGGGAACGGGTTGGGCCCGTCCCACCCACTCTGCTGCTCAGCCCACCATGCAGTAGGCCCCACACAGGTGAGCACACACCAAGGTCGGATGAACTGCTGCAGCATGGGTGCCACCTCCTGTGGGCACACGTAGCCCAGGCGGCCGATGGTGATGGCTGGAATGGCAGAGGGACTCGTCAGGCGACCTGTAACCCCGAGTGGCCCCGGGACGGTACGTGGCGGGGCCTCTGGCACCAGGCACCAGCCCTGCCCCACAGGCCCGAAGGGAGTAACTCCTGCCAACCACTAAGGCCCTGGAGCTTGGCTCACCCTGGGCCTTCGCATCCTTCTTGCCTCTCCTCCCAGACCCCTTCTAGGTCTTTCCAGATACCTTCCCTGGTTCATTCCCAAAGCCACTTAACCACGCTCCCAGCTAAGAAACCCACCTCTGGGAGGTGAGCAAGGGGGCAGCAGCAGCCCAGACCAAGCGCCCACCTGTGTTTTCCAGCAGCGTCTTGGGTGTGTTGGGTCGGTTAATGATCTCCACCAGGTTGTTGAGGACCATCTGTACATAGGGTTGCATCTCTGCCCCTGGGGGACCAGAGAGTCAGCCACACACAACCATGCCACCCCATGCTACCCACCCTGTTACATCTAGACTCTGCCCAACTTCATCCAGTAAGGGAGCGGAAACCCTTCTTCAGCTGGTCTCCAAACCAGGATCCATGGCCAACTGGAGACAGACCCATACCCTCCAAACAGCAGAAGCTTCCCTGGAGTCACCGCTGAACACCAAGGTGAAGCCAGATGGCCCAGCTTCCTTGTGGAGGAAGAGGGAAGCTGCTCAAGTCTCCCTACCAACCCCAGTGGGGGCCTTTCAGCCAACTGCATTCAGGGTGGGAAAGTGGCAAACAGTCCAATCAGAACAGGCCTCCTGACCTGCTTCTTTGCAGAAACCAATCACAGATGGCCTTTCAGCCACTTGGCCCATCTCTGATGAAAATGCTCAGAGGCATCCTCTTGCCGCTGGCTCTTAGGAGCCTTTCTCAAGGAGCAACAGCACCCTCTTGAGGAAGCCTGTCACTGAGAGCCAGGCTCCTGTCCTCAGGCCACGAATAGGCCAATGGGGCGGGGCCTGCCCACCTGCAGGACACTCACCCATCTGCATGCAGATCTCACCAATGGCCCAGGTGGCATTGTTGCAGACAGAGATGAACTCAGGGTTCAAGTTGGTGCCCAGGATGGGCATGAACTCAGCTGGTGGGGAGAAAGAGGGGTGCTGAGCAGGATGACCCACCAGGGTGAGCTCCCAGACCTGGCCGGGCAGGCCACGTCAGACAGTACGAATACACCCCAGTTCGGTCACAGTCCTCCCTAGCCATTGTTTCATCACTTGAGGCCAGGACTGGGGACATGAGATATGGATGAGATGGGTGTCATACCAATACAGGGCTTGACGTGGATGAAGCAGGCTTTGGTGAGGTCTCCCAGGAGGGCAAAGGAGCTCTGCCGGACCTCAGGCATCGAGTCCTGGGGGTCAGAGCAGGGTAAGCATGGCAGGGCTCCCCTCCCCCCAACATGCCGGGGCCTCAATCCCTTAGCTCAGGGAAGCTAGGGAAGCAGTCCCTGGGGCATGGCCTGACCCTTCCACTTACCAGCACGGAGGCTACAAGCCCCTATGTACACTGGGACTCAGGCCATGTGAATAAGTGCCTCATTCAGGACACTGCTACAGATGGGGGAAGCATGTGTAACTGCTGGCCACCCTGACACATGGGTTAGAGGGTAATGTTGACAAGGCTGTGCTTTCCCATTTCCTATTTTCTACTTTTAAAGTTTATACATTGTTGGCTTGAAAAATGAACTTTTACTCATGTCTTATTTGAATCCCCTTTTAAAACAATTACAAGTTTGTTTTTTTAAAGATTCTCCCTCCTCCCTCCACCCGCTTCCTGGCCCTGACCCACTTCCACAGGGTGGCCCATACAGGCTGTTGGGTGTCATCACTGCAAGAGGTCTGAAAGGATGCCCACCCACCTGCATGCACTGGAAAAGCAGTGTCATGATGTTGCTGCGGGCCACCAGCTGCTCCACATGGCCACCCAGGCCCTCAGCCAGGCCGCTGAGCAGGTCTAGCGCCACAATCATGAAGTCCTTGTCAGGTGCCTCATATTGCTCAGGGTGCTGGGTGTACATCTAAGCACAGTTGGGGAGGGCGGGAAGATAAGCACAGTAGGCCAGGGCAGGGGCAGCAGCAGAGAAGTGGGCAGGTGGGTGCTCACCATGGCCTGGGCCAGTGTCTTCTGCACTAGGGTGACACAACGCTGGTAGACAGGCTCACAGTAGGGCAGGAAGCCACTCTGTAGGGCAGTGGCCACGGATGACAGACACTGGTGGGAGGAAGGAAGGAGAAGTGAGCTTAGGTGGGGTGGTGCAGGGCTGCGGAAGGAAGCCTAGAGCCCACCCACCTCCAGCAGAGGAAAGAGGTCCTTGTCTTCATCCTTGAGTTCGTTCCACTTCTGGATGAGCGGAGGCATCAGTTTCTGAATGTACTCCTGGAGGGGGGAGCAGGAAGTTGGGACTCTCTGGGCAGAGGTGGCAGCATGAAAATTAGCAAGGTTTTCTGTGACTTGTAACTGTCCCCTGCCTGAGCAATGAAGCCTGGGCTACTCGTTGTGACTCATGGGGCCATGCAAGGCCTCACCATTCAGCCAGACCTCCAGGTTCCTCTGACCCCTCCCAAGCCCCACCCTATCCAACCCTGCCCCTTCAGAAGCCTGGGTCAGCATCCAGTTCCCACAGGCCTCTGAGCTCCCCCAGCACAGCACTTACCACACTATCTCCTAACTGTCTGTCTCTCCTACTAGACTGGGAGCAGGGCGAGGGTGGGGGCCAGGTCTGTCTGCCTGTTGAGGTCACAGCCATGTCTCTGGCGTGCAACACAGGGTCGCCGCCAGGTCACCGGATGCCAGAGGGGAACAGGGGATCGGGAGGAAGGAGCTGCAGTGGAGTCTCACCGGCTGGTTGAGGTGGTGGCCCACAGAGTCAGCCAGGGTGCCAATGGCATCATAGAGGATAAGTAGGTTCTTGTGCTGATACTTGCCAAAGGCAAAGACAAGGGTGTCCAGGATATAGCTGAGGTAAGGCACCAGCTCCGTGCAGGCCTCCTCCTCCAGGGTGGCAAAGGCACTGGAAGGTGGGAAAGGGCTCAGTGGGTATCTACAGGCAGGGGCTGGGCCATGGGCAGGTAGACAAGAGAGGGCGCTCAGGATCAGCCAGTACGAATACGTTAGACATCAGCGACGTCAGGGGTAACGAGTGTCATCACTTCCCAGAGCGCAGCCAGAGGTACAGGGGGAAGGACTGTGGGGCAAGGGGTCAGAAGTCACCTGCAGGCTGCCTCCTGTACCCTCTTGTTGCCATCCAGGATACGCTTGAGCAATTCTGTCATCAGAGGCTTGAGGTGCATGTCAGGGGGCTGGCTGACCACCCAGTGGGCGTAGCGGCTCAGTGTCCAGCAAGCAATGGAGCGAACCAGGGCCTTCTTGTCCGACAGGCACTGGATGAGGTGCGGGATCAGCTCAGGAAGGTAGGGCACCATGCCCTGCATGCAGCCTGCAAGGATGGCAGAGGGGCAAACCTGAGCCCAGCTGAGCCCAGCCACAGCCACCCTTTAGAAAGGATCAGCAAAACCTGATAGATGGGGAAACTGAGGCTCAGAGATTAAATAACTGGCTCAGTCACAGAGCCAGTGAAAGGTAGAGTCAGGAGTGGAAGCAGCATCAAAGCAAACCTTTCCCTGCCATCAGCTCCACCATAACACAGTCACTCATCAATTCACAGATGACTGGACTGCACAGTGACTTGGACTTTCTAGATAGCAGTGACCCCGATGGATGGAAAGTCCTTTTTTTAAAAAATATTTCTTTGATATTTGTAATTTCTATTTTTCATCTTTTTTAAAAAGAACCATGAGCCCTAGCCAAGCAGGTCAGTTGGATAGAGCATTGTCCCAATGCTCCAAGGTTGTGGGTTGATCCCCGATCAGGACACATATAAGAATCAACCAATGAATCCGTAAATGGGTGGGACAATAAATCAATGCTTCTCTCTCTATCAGTAAATAAAAAAATTTGAAAAAAAAGAATCATGACTATATTCTTCAATTAGAGAACACAGACAATAGTAAAACCCCTATTAAGTCATCAGCTTTTACAGGTTTAGGGTGTCCCTCTAGGTCTTTTCCCATGAATATGTAGAACACCTAATGCAGTCTATTAAGACATGTACAAGTATTAACATAAGCTATGTTACACTTTGTGAGAAAACCTCTCCTTAAGTAATTTTTAAAATATATTCTGATTATGCTATTAGTTGTCGCAATTTTTTCCTTTTTGCCCACCTCCACCCGCTATCCTCATTCCTTCCAGCAATCCCCTCCTTAGTTCATGACCATGGGTCATGCTTATAAATTCTTTGGCTTCTCCATTACCTACACTGTTCTAAACATCCCCATCTATTTTGTACCTACCAATTTGTGCTTCTCAGTCCCTGCATCTTTCCTCCCATTTTTTTCCTTCCCCCTCCCAACTGATAACCCTCCAAATGATCTCCATATCTATGATTCTGTTCCTGTTCTGCTTGTTCACTCAGTTTATTTGGATCCAATTGATAGTTGTGAACTTATTGCCATTTTAATGTAATTGTTTTGATCTTTTTTTTTTATATATAATTCCCTTTTGCATTTCATATCATAATGACTTCGTGATGAACTCCCTTAGTTTTACCTTGTCTGGGAAGTGCTTTATCTGCCCTTCCATTCTAAATGACAGTTTTGGTTGTACATCCTTGCTTTCCATCACTTTGAATACTTCTTGCCAATCCCTCCTTGCCTGCAAAGTTTCTTTTTGGGAAATCAGCTGATAGTCTTATGAGAACTCCTTAGTAGGTCACTCTTTTCTCTTGCTGCTTTTAAGATTCTCTTTAACTTTTGACATCTTAATTATGATGTGTCCTGGTGTGGTCCTCTTTGGGTCCATCTTGTTTAGGACTCTCTGTGCTTCCTGGACTTGTATGTCTATTTCCTTCACCAGATTAGGGAAGTTTTCCCTCATTATTTTTTTCAACTAAGTTTTCAATTTCTTCCTCTTCCTCTACTCTTTCTGGCACCCCTACAGTTTGGATGTTGGTATGTTTAAAGTTGTCCCAGAGGTTCCTAAGCTTCTCCTCGTTTATTTGAATTGTTTTCTTCCTGCTGTTCTGATTGCTTTTGCCTTCCTTGTGTTCCAAATCATTTTGATTTCTTGGCTTCATCCTCTACACTGTTGGTTCCCTGTAGATTTTTATTAAACTTGATGCAACCTTCATTTCTGCCTGGGTCTTTTTTACAGCGTTGAAGTACCCAACAGGTTCCTGGTGCATCCTGATAACAAGTGATTTGAACTGTGCAACTGATAGGTTGCTTTTCTCCATTTCACTTAGTTCTTTTTCTGGAGTTTTGTTCTGCTCTTTCATTTGGGTGATATTTGTTTCCTCATTTTGATAGCCTCCCTGTGTTTGTTTCTGTGTATTAGGTAGACCAGCTTTGATTTCCTGACAGTGAGCTTGTTAAGTTGTATGGGGCAAAGCCTTAGGTAATCACCAGGGCGGGGCAACCCATGTCACTGCCCTGTTGCTGTGTGGGGGAGGACTCACAGAGGGGACAATGCTGCTGCCTGGCCTCTGGAGTTTTGCCCAGGAGGAAGCTATCTTCCCACTAGCATTTCACTTTCTCCCCATATGCCACTGGTGCCCTCCCAGCTGTTGCCCTAGTTCTGAATCCCAGAGGGGGTAGGTCTGCACGAGTCTTAAGTCTGTTGTGGGCCCTTAAGAGAAGTCTCTTAAGAATCCTGCGGTTCCTTCCACTGCTCCAATGCCCACTGGTGTTTACAGCCAGAAGTTATGGGGACTTATCTTCCCAGAACTGGGACCCCAGGCTGCATGGTCTGGACTAGGGCTGGGATTCCTTGCTCCCAAACTATCCCTCTCGTTTTTTCATCCACCGCCTGTGGATGTGGGACTGTCCATTCCTGTCTCCGCGCCTCTGTGCATCTCCACGCATCTGAGCCCTTCCCACCCATGTGGATGAATGTGGCTTCTTTACCTCAGTTGTCAGACTTCCACACAGCTCGATTTTCTGACAATTCTGGGTGATAATTGTTTTGTAATGTAGCTGTATTCTTTATTCTAGTTGTGCACGGAGCTGAGGCACGTTTACCTATGACTCCATCTTGACCGGGAGTCTCCCTTATATAATTTTGAAAGCTCTCCAGGGAAAGGGCTCCTGAACATTTTAGGACAGGCCTATATGTCGAGGCAGTCACAAGTGATGCCCACAACAGACTCGCAAAGTCCTCTCTGGTCATTCAAGCTGTCCACTCCATTAGGACAAAGGGTGCCCAAAAGCCACGCCAGTAACGGCACATCATGTGAAGTTTAAAGAAACACCACCACTGCAAACTTCTGATTCTGGCAGGCTGACTCTGCAGCCAGGGAGAAGGTTTGAGGCCCAGCTGCACCCTGGATAAATGGGGAGGTGGTGTATATCCCTCTGTACCTCAGTTTCCCCACCTATGAATCCTACCTTATCAGGTAGTGCTGAGCCCATAGGACCAGGCTGCCCACCTTGGAACAAGCACTGCAGAAGTGACTGTTACTAATGTTAAAGCTATAATTATGCTTACAACCTCACAGAATTGCCTGTCTGTGAGAATTAAGGAGAGGGTTTGCATTTTAGGGTTTGGGGTTCCTTTTAGGCTCACAGGCAGAGGGGAAGATTGAAATCCCACAGCTGTCTGTAGGGGCTGAGGCACGTTTACCTATGACTCCATCTTGACCGGGAGTCTCCCTTATATAAGGGCCTTTGAAGGAAACTCAGGGATGTGTCACTCCCTCGCCACAGGCAGCCCCACCTGGGCCAGACACAGTCTCATGCCAGCACAAGGGTCAGAGGTCAGGCACAGCCAGGACAGCGGGATACTCACCCTCAGCGATGGCGCCCAGCACCAGGATGCCTGATTCCTTGACCACCCACTCAGGGTGGAAGAGGAGGCCCTTGAGCAGGGGAAGGAGGTGGGGCAGTAATTCCTCCCGGAAGACGTTGGCCAAAACGTCCAGTGCAGCTGCCGAGCACTTCCCTGAAGCAGGAAAGGAAATTAGGGAGCCGGCTCAGAGAACCCCATCAGGCAAGGCCTCATCAACCATACCCCTAGACCAGAGATCATGATTAGGATCTTCATGATCTGATCCAATTAGGCTTCTCATCACATCCCAAGAGGGAGCCCAGGGCTGCTCTCCCAAACCCACTCCCACTGCCACCCTTGCCCAAGCCACACACTCAGATTCCAGTCGGACAAAGCGTCATCGTCATCATCGTCCTCAGCATCCTCAGAGCCGTCGGGCCTCTCAGCCTCATGGGGCAGTGTCACCGTGCGTGACTTGTGAAAGCGTGGCTTAATGTCCTGCTCACTGTCAGGTACTGCCTCATCCTCCTCCACGTCGCCCTGTGGGCCAGGCAGACCACTAAGCACAACCAGGGCCCCAGACCCAACGCCCCCACCCTCACCTACCTGCCTAGGCCTGGTATTCAGCCTGACTGACCTTGAGCAGGATAATGTCGATTTCTGAGTACTTCATCCCATTCACCAGGATGGGGATCAACCTGTTGGGAGAGAGTCTATTCACTGGGAGGCAGGGCTCCCTGGGGACTCAATGCCTGGACAACAAGGAAGCAAAAGTACAGATATGAGTGTCAAGGGCGGACTGTATAGTGCACAATGATTCTGTTGGCTCCACAACAATCAAATTCCCTTAGGGGAAGCTACCCGAACCTAGTCGCAGCCACAGACACTGTGACAGAGACAGAGCTGATAACACTCCTGGCTCCACAGGAAGGCTCTTGACCCAGGCCCTGGCCACTCTGGGAAATCAAGATCTCTGAATATACTGAGAAGCTTGGAACAGAGCCTGATCCTTAGCATGCCATAAGGCAGCGACACGTTGCCCAGTCACGAGATACTTCCCTGGGATGGGGCCAGATTAGGGGAGTAAACAGATGGGCCAGACAGCTCCCTCAGCTGGCAACCATGTACTTTGGGATTAGAAATTTTTATATGAGTCTTCACTGACTTAGGGATAGGTAAGTGATCCAAGTTGGCCTAGGACTTTTGCTGGATATACTGGGCAAGAGGGAATTCTTTTTTCAGGGGTTCCTAAGCTGTAAAGCTATAGAAGGCCATAGCACAACCATTAAGGAAGGTTATGCCTGAGAATAAAGCCAATGCAGAGGAAGTAAATCTGAGACTAGACAGTTGCCTTTCTCATTCTTTGAGCACCTGGATCCAACTATGCCTGATGCTTCTCTTGAATTCTCATTTATCCCACCTATAACTTACCTCTTAAGTCATTAAAACTACATTCATATCACTTGTAAAATATATGCAAGCATAGAAAGTAAACTAAGATCAAAGAGGTGGAGGCTGGGGTGGAACAGAGCATAACAGAAGCACTCACTGGACCAGGTGGGAGGCCAGGACATCCTTGCAGATGGGCTGCTCGGCCAGCGTCAGCCAGAACTCGCAAGCCTCAAGGGCCACATTCTCATCATGGTCCTGGGTCCTCTGCAGCATGTACTGGGGTGGAGTGAAAGAAAAGCTGAAGGCTCTGCCTAGCTAGGGGTGGCTTCCCCTGTGCCCCCAGCCCCACAGCACCTGCCCAGATGGGCTTAGGTGTGCACACCTGGATAATGCTATGCATGTGGGGGATGAGCCTGTCGATTCGCACTTCCAGCAGCATCACCAGGGCACGGCACACATTCTTCCGCACCTCAGGATCATCGTCCACAGCCAGGGCAAACAGGTGCTGCAGGGAAATCAGGGTCAGCCACACTAAGGACCTCTTGTCCCCACCCTGCTCACCCCTAAACCACAGCCTACCTCAATGAAAGTGTCGATATTGTCCATCAGTGCCTGGGCACGGTCCATGATGAACTGGTTCACGCAGGCGATGGCATGAGACCTGGCAGGGAGTGGGCATGTGGGTCACCCCCGCCCTGCCCACCCTAGGTGCCCTGAATACCCCTGGGGAGCTGCACCCACCGGATCTTGGGACTGCAGTGCTTGAAGAACTGCAGGAACTTGGGGATCATGATGTTGAGGGGCCTGTTGAGGGCATCGCTATCCAGGAGCTCGGATGAGTCTTCACAGATCTTCTGCAGGGCTCCAAAGGCTCCCTGAGTGGAGAGGAGCATACATGGGTGTGGGTCCATGTCCAGTCCCAGCTCCCACCCCAGCAGGCCACAGCTTACCACAGCTTGCCACCTACCTCACACGTGTTGTAATCCTCTGAGTTGAGCAGGTTGCACAGCTGGGGTAGAAGCTCAGGCCACATCTGCAGCTCACCCTTGGAAGCGATGGTGGTGATGAGAATGCCTGGGCGGCCAGGAAAGGACGCTGCCTCAGGCTGGGTGCAGGTGGGCTTGCACCCCAGTGCTCGCTGCCACACTCAGGATGCTCTCCTCATGAGCGCTACGCACCCATTTTGAGATCCTCTGAGCCTTACTCTAAGTCTGTTTCAGGCCTCAGGATACAGCACAGAACTAAACACAAAGTCTGTTGCAAGGTTAACATTAACCCACAAAAGACCTGGGAAGCTATAAGCCAAAAGCTAAAGGGGGAAATAAAGCAGAGAAGATGGTTGGCAAGGGCTGAGGATGAGCGTAGCAACTTAAAACCAAGTGTCCAGAGTTTCCTCCAGGTGAAATCTTGTTCTGTGAGCAAAGACCTGAAGGAAGTGAAGAAGCCATCCAGGTCCCTGGGGAAAGAGCATCCCAGGCAGAGGGAATGGCAGGTGCCAAGGCCTGGGGACAGGGGCAGGCCTGGGGAGCTTACAGGTGGGTAAGGAGCCAGTGGGCTGAGTGGGAGGAGGTAAGGGCTGGGAGGGGTCAAGTGGAAGGACCTGAAGGGTCACATGGCCTCTTAAGAGCTTGTATTGCTAGACTTCCGGCCAAGATGGAGGCCTAGACAGACACACTCCATCTTCCTCCACAACTAAGAAGGAATACAACTACCACGAAACCAGAAATAACCAGAAGTTCCAGAAAATAAATGGAAGTCCAATGTGTGAAGTTATAAAGAAGTGGTGCTCGTCCAGACAGGTAGGAGGGGCGAAGCCGGGGCAGAGAGGTCAAGCTGTGCTGGTGGCAGCAGCTGCAGCGATGGTGGCAGGACAGTGGTAAGCACAGACACCCATATTTAAGGGGAGGTGAGAAGGGTCTGGGGAGCACCCCCAGCTACAGACCAGACCCATTAGTTTGCGATTGCTACACCAGGGAAGGTGGCAGACCTCCATTGCCTTGGACTGTGAGGCCCGGAGAGGGTGGGGACAGGGGAGGAGGCTCCCAGTCTCTAAGCAGAGAGTGAACGGCAGGAATTCATCTTCGACCCCCACCCCCACAGAAAACGCCACACAGTGGTGAGAAGGGTCGCCCAGTTGTGAATAGTGCACGGGGCTCCACACCCTATAGCATAGGAGGTGTGACAGCCCCGCCCAGGAAGCAAAGGTAAACACAAAACGGTCAGGATGGCACAGATCATGATAGAGATCCTGGTGATGCAGCTGACCAGACAGCAAATATCTAATCTAACGAAGCAGCAGATAGGAAATCTTTCTGAGGCACAGTTCAGAGCTTTGGTTATAAAAATGCTTACAGACCTAACAACAGATCTTAAACAAGACAGGGAAATAATGAAGGCTAGTCCTGCTGAAATGAACAAAAACACATAAGGAAACTAGTGGTGAAGGCAAGAAAACCAGGGATCAAATCAACAAATTGGAACATAGGGAAGGAACAGCCAACCAGTGCAGAAAGAGGAAACAAAAAGTGAGGAAAATGAAGAGAGGCTCAGAAATCTATGGGACAGCTATAAGCAGGCCAACATCCAAATCATAGGGTTGCCAGAAGGTGAAGAAGATGATCTAGAAATTGAAAAATTATATGAAAGAATAATGAAGCAGAACTTCCCTAACTTGGGAAAGGAAATAGACTTACAGGTACAGGAAGCACAGAAGTTTCAAAAAAAGACTGGACCCAGGGAGAACTACACCAAGACATGTTATAATCAAAATATCAAAAATTAAGGACAAAGAGAGAATCTTAAAAGCAGCAAGAGAAAAGAGAATTATGTACAAAGGGGTCCCAATAAGACTCTCAGCTGATTTCTCAAAGGAGACTCTGCAGGCAAGAAGAGACTGGCAAGAAATATTCAAAGCAATGAAAAGCATAAACCTACAACCATGATTACTCTATCCAGCAAAGCTTTCATTCAGAATAGAAGGGCAGAGAAAGTGCTTCCAGAACAAAGTAAAATTGAAGGAGTTCATCAGATCCAAACCACTGTTATATGAGATGTTAAAGGGACTTGTTTAGGAGAAAGAGGATCAAAACTATGAACATTAAAATGAAAACTGTATCACAACAACCAATAACAGAAGCTAGGGAACCAAAACAAAGGCAAACTAAGTAGGCAACAAGAGTGGGAAAAGGATTATAGGTATGGGGAACATATTGGGGTGAGGTCAGTGGAGAGGGGGTGGGGGGAAAGGGAGGGAGATGGTAGAGGAATTAAGAAGCATAGTAGGAGGGAGTGGAGTAGGTAGAAAGATGCTGAGAAGAACTATATGCACAACCAATGGGCATGGATGAAGGGGAGGGACTACTGGAGAGAGGGGGTTCAATGGGTGGAGGGGAACAAAGGGAAAAGAAACTTGGAAAACTGTAACAGCATAATCAATAAAGCATCTTAAAAAGAAAAAAAAAAAAGAGCTTGTATTGCTTACTAGAAACCCAAGTATAACCTGTAGTAGACATTTAAAGCGTGAAGGCAGTACAGGTGTCTGGTAGTTGGGCTGAATGTGGGTGATGTCAGCAAAAATAATATTTAAAGCCAGAAGGTGGCAGTCTTTCCTTGGGAAAGAAGCTGCAGTGCCAACATACTGGATGACCCTGGCTCACAGGTCTGCTAGGAAACGTGCTCCCTGAGCTAGACTGTGAATAATGTCTGTGTGACATTAGCCTCATTACCTAACCTCTCTGTGCCTCGATGGGGACAAAGACCACTGGCCTACTAGGGCTATTGGGAAACTTCAGTGACTTAACTTAAGCACTCAGAGCAGAACCTGACACCAGGAATGAGCTTGGTAAGTCCAGATGTTGCTGCTGGCATCAGAGAAGGGTATTGTTGGGGCTAAGGGTCTCATTTAACAGAAGCAGGTCAGCCGTGTGGTAGGCTGCAGCATCTATCTCAAATTTAACATTATTCTTCTGTCTTCATTGCATTTTAAGACAACCTTCCATTTAGGGCAAGTACATCTGTCTTTCATTTAAAAGTTACATACAACATCCTTGAGAAAGGAAGTTTTAAAAGTTGACAAAGATTTTAAAGAAAAAAAGGTAAGTCATTATATGCCAACTAACCTCAATAAAACCAGGAAAACAGTAACAAATAGTAGGGTTGGTGTTTATCAATAGTGAAAAGGCTTAAGATAAACTGCTGGAAAATTCTACTCATCCTCGTGTTAACTCCTTCAGGCAGCCTTCCAGGAATCAGGAATGCTCCACAGCAAAGCTAACTCATTAATGACACCAAGTTCCACAAGGGCAGGGAGCTCTGATTTTAACCTGCTACGCTCTCAGGACCTAAACACAAAATTCTGGACATTGACTAACTGCCTCAGAAGCAAGAACAGATGTTTCAGGCGGGAGTGGTTCAGAGCATGGACCTGCACTGGTCACTTCTGAGCTCAGCCACTTACAAGACAAGTCCCTTAACCTTTCTGTACTTCAGTCTCCTCATCTGCAAAAGGGCAAGAATAACAGTTTTACCATCCACAGTGAATCAACCCTTAACATTCTGAGATGCTTCTTGGCTGAGCATGAGAGCTCAGGGCATCATCACAGGCTGACTCCTGCTGCCCACTCCCCCGCTTACCTATGGTGGCTCGGATGAGTGAGGAGGCGTCACCAATGTTGTTGAGACACTCTTGTTTGATAAAATCAGCCACAGGTGGTGGAAAGCTCTGGTAGTGTGCCTTCACGTTGTTCTTGAGGATGAGACCACTGAGAGATCGAGTCGGCTCATCTGGGGGAAGAGGGCTGAGGCTTAGGGGACCACAGGAGAGAGTAGAGTCTAGCCTGTAGGGAGGGGCACGAAGGGCATCATACCTTCCGACTTGAGTCTGGTCAGGACGAAGATCAGGTAGTTGTTGAAGTCAGGAAACTGATTCAGTTGTTTGAGTTTCTGCCGGGTTGTTAAGGCACTTGGGACACAAGGGCCTACCCCAAGTGGGGTCCCCTTTCTACCATGTAGCTAATAGTACCTCTGACCTCTGGGACCAGGCAGCCAGATCCTGGGACCACACCTCTCAATCCCCATGCCCAGAACAATGCAACACTTCAGGCATGTCAAATTCATTCAGGAGGTGGGGAAGCATGCCTGAGCTCCCCACCACTCTTGAAGACCTGGCCAGAACTGAAGAGTTAGCTGACTCAGCTCCATCTGAAGGTGGCAGTTGCTACTCAGGTCTGCAAACTAGCAGTCCCATTTTGCCGGCTTTTTTTTTTTTTTTTAATGCAATTAAAAAAAAGTGGGGGGGGGGGGGGGTCCACATTTTCAAGTGAAACTTGCCAATGCTTTAAATATTTTAAAAGTTTAACTTATAATACTTTAAACAGCCAATTTAAACAAAAATTTTAATCATGAATCTAAACAAAAGCCGAGTCCCAACTAGAGCTGTCATTCCCCCTCCCACACAGTCACATTTCTTCTGGGAATAGGACCCAAAAATTCTAATCCTTAACTCTCTGTCAAGGCCAGCTCCTAGCCACAGCAGTCTGGGGGTTAGGGGATGAGCCATACCCTCTGTGGCCTTTAGGGGATGCAGATGGCTGCCCAGTTCACCCAGGTACAGAAGGAAGGAAGGATACATCCTGCACTATACGCTGAGTGGCTGTATTGGGTGACTGTGAGTCTTTGAGCAGCTGTAGAACCTGCTGCAGACCCTGCTCATCTGGCTGCCAGTCCATGACGCAAGGCAAGCTGCGGGAGTAGGGGCCAGGGTCAGCGGAAGTGGAATGCAGGCCCTCAGCAGCCGGCAGGCAGAGGCTGCCAATACAGCCAACCCAAGTGAGGAGTCCCGCAAGCTGCACCATTCACGGCCACGGAGTCACAGGCTCCTGCGGGCTTGGGAGTACAGGTCAGGTGATGTGGAAGAGGGGCATGGGAGGTGGTGGCGGGGCCTTCTTCCCAAGGCAGCCCTTGACGCTGCTCCAGGTTGCAGGCCCCAAGGCTTCCGCCTCTCTGACAGTCGCTAGGCGAAGGCCCAGACACCCCTTCATCCAGGTGCCCTGCCCCAGACATCGATAACCCTCTGGTCCCCGTGGTCTCCCGGGTGCAGGCACAGTCTCCAAAAATCCAGCTTCTCCCGAAATCCAGCCCTCAAGCTCATCCCTAACGCCTCCTCTGCCCCGGTCTAGTCCCCGAGCCTCCCCAGGTACATCTGATCCCTGCCGCCTCCCCCAATCCGGACCTCCAAGCTCAGCCAGATGCCAGACAGCCCCCATTCTGGCCTAGCGATTCCCCATAATCAGGCCAGAAAACAGGTCTGCTTTGCCTCTCCGAAGGAGAGCCAGTCAAGCCATCCTGCGACAGGAACCCCTTTGACAATCCCCCGTCCCTTTCCCCAATCAGGTCTGCCCAAGGCTTCCCCCATTCACGCCCTTCGCCCCAGTCAGCATCATCTCCTGCTGAGGGACCTCCGCTGCTTCACCATCAAGTTTGGCCAAGCCCCACCACCACCTCGAGCCAGAAACCCTTCGTCTGATCCCTGCGGCTTCCTCCAATTATGCCTGGCCGAACACTCTCCCGCCCCCCGGCACTCCCCTCAACGGATCCCACAGACGCCGTGCAGCCAGATCCAGCAAAGCCCTCCAGGCCGAAGTCTGACAAGCCTCCCTAACAGAGCCAAGCAAGGCCCCCCAACTTTTCAGTGCGGCCTCCCCAAAACAGCCTACACACACACACACACACCCCACACACACACGATCCTCGCGATGTCCCCCAATCAGATCCCCTCCAGCCCGACCCCAGGCGCCCCACTGGTCGGATCCTCACGGCACCGGGATCTCGCCAGGCTCCGAGGCCCCACCCCCTAAGCCCGGCTCAGTTTCCCCCGATCCTCTGCCCGTTCTCACTGCCTCAAGAATTGGGCCCAATCAGGTTCTCGGCCTTTCCGGGTCAGGCGCGGCCCGGCCGCACGCGTACAGGCATAGACCTTGGCGGGGTTCAATGCAAACCGGGACAGAGACGGTTTGGCTCTGGGTGAGGCCCACTTACCGGGCCGGAGGGAGCAGCGGCGGCGCCTTGTGCTGCGGCTTCTCGTGAGACTCGAGCGGAAGGAGCGTGCCAAAGAAAGGGAATTGAAAAAAGAAAAAAGAAAAAGAAAAGAAAAACGCAGCCCTAGATGAGCCGCGGCGGCTTCCGTACTCCGTTCAAATTGGCTTAGCCGAGCCAATAGGAAGAAGCAGCCCTCACACGTGACCTGGCACCCGGGAGACCTAAGCCCCACCGAGGTCGGGTCACGTGACCAGGAGTTGGCGGCTCTCGGCCTCTCTGGCCGGCCAGTCCTCCCAGCGTCTTGTTTTTCTCAGCGTCTCATATGCGCAAGCTCTTTGCTAGGAGCTGAGTTTGGTGGCGCGCAGACTTTTGAGATTTTGTAGACATGGGAAGCTCTCAGCCAGAGACAGCTTGTCACCCCCTCCTCTGAGCATTGAACTGTGCCTCCTTCCCCGCATCCTGAGGGTACTTGGTAAGAGCAGACTGGGTTCTCAAGGAAGAAGTGGAGGGGACAGACTGGGGTGGACTTTATACCCAAACCAAAAAAAAAAAAAAAAAGCCAGACAAAGGGAGTGCCTGAGACGGGCTGGCTTTCTACAGAAGCCTCTTGTCACATTGTAACTTAATAATTTTCCAGTACTGTTTAACAGCTTTTACAAGGTTATGAAAAAACTCACAAGGATATACAAATTTTAATGAAATGTACTAAAATAAATGCTGGATCAAAACAGTCTAATCCCTTTCCCCACTTGAAGCTGAAAGAAGTGGGACAGGCCAGGAAATTTAGGCAAGGACAGGTCATGAAAGAAAATGTTTTTGTGATCTTTGCGCCGTAGGAGGGCAAAGTTGGGCCCTCTTCCTCTCTTATGAGCAGGAACGGGCTGGAGACCCTGGAGGATCAATTTTCCCTCTTGCCACTCACAGCCTTAGTTTCCCCCCTTGTCAAATGAGTGTAAAAGTACGTACAGCTTGCTGGATTACAGAAAGGTTAAGCATCACCAAAACTGTTCTTTTATAATATGGCATCTACCCCAAGAGGCCAAGGTCGTCCTTTCACTGTATTCAGCCCTCCCTAAACCAGTATTTACTGAATTTACTGGATCAACTAATGCTCTAGTCCCAGAGAACAATTCAGCCCTTCCCTGAGAAACTTTTTGGCCTTGGGAGAGGCACAAGGTCCATGTTTGCCTCAGCCTGGAGAAAGGAGACAGGTTTCTCAGCCCAGTTCTCGTTGGCAGTCAGTCCCGGCTCTGTTCATTCAAGAAAAACAGGTACCTAAGACCTCTCTTGCCGAGCACTGGCGTGGGAAGGGTGTGCTGGCGCCTCGCTCCAATCCGACCCTCAGGAGGAGCCTGGAGTCTCACCTCAGCGGGCCAGGCTGGACAAATACCAGACCGAGAGGCACGTGCGCAAAGCCGCAGCCTGCGCTACGCCTGCGCAGTGGTCCTCCCGAGCGCTGGAACTTGCCTAACTACAAATTCCCTCCTACCACGCGCGGGCTACGGACTCAAAATCCTGTTATCTAGAGAGCTCTGGAGGTGGGCGTAGAGCTGAAGGAAGAGTAAGGTTGAGGGACTGGCATTAGGTTTGGAGGTTTCCGGAGAGCATACGACCGGCAGTTTTCTGCTCAGGGTTGGGGGTTGCCCCATATAAGAGTTAGAGATACAGGAGAGAATTTGTTAGGGTTCACCTCCCTTTTAACACGCAGTTTCTAGCGACTCTGCGCAAGCCTCCGGGAAGGAGGGATCGGGGTGGAATAATGTGGCTGCCGGTATGGTCCACAGTATCGGGACTAAGTCTTTCTTCCTCTCCCCAGCGAGTGTTTTTGAGTACTTACTTGGACGCCCCCCGCCCGCATTTCTTAAGCCCCTACTGCCTGTCAGGTTTCCAAATGTAATTCTCTGAACAGCCATGAGTAAGGCAAACTTCATTTATAAATTCTACGGGCAAATGAAACTCAAGGAGCTGATACCCAACCATGAATCTGAGATAGGAGACAAACGCCTATCATTTTACAATAGCCTCCCCGTCTGAGCATCTCATCATACGGCACCCGCGTTTAAAGGTGATGAGACTTAATTTACATTCTGGAGGTTTTCTTCACTCTCTGCAGGTTTTGGGATCTCAACAGGATTGTTCTTGAGAGATGATGTAATAAATGCATCATTTTCAGGATTATTAACAATTTTTTTTTTTTAAAGGAAGAGCAAAGAATTTGGTCTCGCAAAACACTTCTGAGAATAGTTCATTGCCTGAATGTTGAGGGCTCTACATTTTTTTGGCCTGTGAAACACTATATAAGTGGATTTTAATAAATTATTATTAATAAATTTATAATTTATCTCAAAAGCATAAAAAAGGTCAGCATTTCTCAAACACGACTACCAAACCCAAGCCAGTTGCTTCACCCAGAAAAGCAATGACAGCTATTTGCAATGTCAGTTAACAATGACTATATGAACATTGCCCTTACTTAGAACCTGACTCTATAGATGGTTCTGCATATTTTATAGATGAAGAATCTGAACCACAGAAAGGCTTAGTGACTTACCCAAGATCACACAGCTAACAGGCATCAGAATAGTTTGAAGCCAGGGCTATGTGACTCACCAAAACCTGATATTTGATTTTCCTCCCCCTTCAGACTTTCCCCAGGTTAGAGCTGGTGAGAGACCATGAAGGGAGGTGCCAGGACTCCATCAGCTCCTCCTGCCTCTTGACGCTTCAGAATAGAGGCTGAGCAGAATAGAGGCTGAGCTGCTGCCGGGGCGACCTACTTTCTCCCTCCTGTTTCTTTTTAAAGATCCAACCACGGCTGATGGCTTTGAGGGAGGAGGTAGAGGTAGCTCATTGGCTATGTCCCCTCCCCCAACTCTATATTCCCTAAGGCTAAAGTCACACATGGGCCAGCTTAGCATTCCCGAAGTAGGAAGGAGAGCACTTTGAGCCAATGTGCAAAATAAACCAGACAAGCTTTACTGTGTATTAACAGGGAATGAGAAGGGGCATGTCTCCTGCTCCAAAGCCTGCTTGCTGCCTCCTCTTCAAGTCAGGCATGGTTTCAGCTTGGGGTCTTTGCACCTACTGTTCCTTCCGCCTAGAACACTTCCAGACTTCACTGCCAGTCCCAGCTCCTTCAGAACTTGGGACAAATGCTACCTTCTCAGGAAGGCAAGCCATCCCTGACCTACTTAAAATTGCCATCTCTTCTACTTTCAGTCCCAATTTCATATTTCATTTTTTTCTCTAGGATGTGTAACCATCTGATGTGTCCTATGTTTTATTATTTTTTCTTGTCTGTTTCCCCCCAACTATACTGTTAGCTCCACTAGAACAGGGAGTTTTGTCTGTTCTGGTGTTGCACCCCAAACCCCACAGGCTTGATTCTGGGTACCAGAAGCCAAGCAGCTGCCACCTCAGCCCTCTCCCAGGACCACAGCTGTCTGCCCTTCCTCCGTTTGCCTCCACAGGTCCTAGTGTCCACCATGACCCTCCAAGTCCTGGTCCTCCCCTGAAGGGAGACATGAACCTGGCCCTGGGATAGGCTGAAATGCTGAGCTGTTCAACATTTGAGCCTGGGAAGGCCTAAGAGGTGGGGCCATGTCAGGAGCCCCAGGTCTATTAGGGCTGAGAAGGGGATGGAAAGCAATGGCATCTTAAAACATTCTAACTCCACCAGAATGAACACAGGGGCCAGGAGGGCACAGAAGTACACAAACCATTAGAGGAACACTAGGGGAGTCAGACTTCCTTTAAGACACCCTGTCCCCTAACATGTCAACAGTTGTCTACAGGTGGGACAAACAAACCCATGTGCTCCTCTTGATCATATACACAACCAGGCAGGGTCAATGCCAGCCTCCCTGGAAAGACTGCAAGTAGATGGAAGGACAGAGCAACTACACTATAATCCAGATCCTAGCCCTCCTCACCTCCTGCACTGCAAACAGCCCAGCACCCCAGCTCATGGCCTAGCCTCCCGTCTCACAGGTTCCACCCCAGCCCCACTTCAGCCAGGCAGATCCTATTAAAATATAAAACACACTAATGCTCCTTAGCTCAAAACCGCCAAAGGCTTCTTTTCACTAAGACTGAAGCTCAAAGTTCTCACCCTAACACACTAGGCTCTGTGTAATCCACCCACCCTCCTCACTCACCTGGCTTCAGTGATAGGGGCTCCCCGACGTTCCACGTAAGGCTCAGGCACTCTCCCACCTGTCTTTACACTGGCTGGTCCCTCTTTCTGGAACTCATTTCCTCACCTCCCTCAGGTCCCTGATCAGATGTCAGTGAAAATAGACACCCTTCCCCATACTCTACCCTGTATTTCACAGGCACCTCCCAAAATGGGTTCCCCTTTTTGTCTGTTTCCTTCCACAAGGACAGGGAGCCTGGATGGTCTCCTCTGTGGCCCAAGGGCCCAGCCCAGGCACATAGTAGGTGCTCAGTGTCTGCTGAACGACAGCTTTAGCCCAGCCAAATGGGATTGTGAGAGCCCCTGAACATGAGGAGACAATCAGGGTTGGGGGGAAATTGCTCCTGGGGAGAGTCCAGGCCTGCTGACGGGGCACACCCCCCTCACCAGGCCAGATCCAGGCTTTGGTGAGCACAGCAAAGGAGCATTTAGGTTGGAAGGAGCAAAGAAGACAAACCAATCACACAGCTCCGGCACTAAGTCAAGGTCTTTACTTCTCAGAAGTGATGGCTAAAGAGAGGAGGAAAGGGAGGTTGAGAAAAGGAAGACAGAAAGAGCCAGAGAGCAAGAAGTTGGGGAGAGAGGGGACAGTAAACCACTGTTCTATGAAGTCTCAGGAGGCAAGTGCTCAAGGTAAAAAAGAGTCCTGGAGGATCGTCCACGGCTGCGGGAAGCATCTTGGTTTCCTTCTGTGTTTAAGTCCTTGGGGGGAAAGGCTGCCGCCACTGCCGCCGCATTAAATAGTTATGTACATCGCAGAGAGTCCCAGGCCAAGGGCAGGCGGGGGAAGAAGGGGGTCATTTCACCAGGGGCCGAGTTTTATCATCATCACCGCACTGGTGGGCTTTGTACTTTTTCACCTCTGCCATGTACTTGGCCCACGCGTCACCTTTACTTGTTAATACCTGTGGGGGCACACAGCAGGTTGGGAGGGGAATGCCAGGGAGGCCAGGAACTGGGGTCAGGACTGTCCTGAGACAGCTGACCCACCCCCAGTGTCACCACCCCCAAGATCTGGGCTTGAAGTAAAGACATTCAGAGTTAAGTTACCCGGGGACCTTGTTGAAAGCCCTCCTCTCCCACCCAAGGCCCAGATGCTACACAGGGAGGGATAGGGCTGGTTACCCAGGTGCTGAGGCTGAAAAGGAAAGGCCTCATGGGTAGCCCCCAACACCTGGCCTGCTCACCTCATCCTCCGTCTTCTGCTTCTTGGCTACTATTCCCGTCTTGAGGGCTAGCTTGTTCCCGCCTCTGCGCTTGCCCACCTGGGTGAAGGGACAGAAGACTGCAACGGTTACAGGAGTCGGGCCCGCCCTTGGCGGCGCTGAGGCCCACTACACCTTCCTAGCCCGGCCCGGTGGCCCGTCCCGACGCCGCGCCCAGCTCCGCCGGCCGGCCAACCTGCGCAGCAATCAGAGAGGAGCACACGCGACTCTTAGCGCCTGCCCTGGGCCCATTATGCCCAGGCAGTTGTGGGCCCCCAGGTGGCCCTCCCAAGGAGTGAGAAGAACCCCCACATTAGTAGGGCCGGGCTCATCCTCACTCTCCATGCTGAAGCTTCACCCTGCCCTAGTAGTGACCATGCAGGCTTTTATTAAGCATTTACTGTACATCAAGCCTTGTGCCAGGTGCTTTGCATGTATCATCTCCTTGCACTTTCAGTTACAACCATCCTCACTTTATACAGAAGGAAACATCTTTGAGAAAGAGAGGCCTGTACCCTCAGTCATGCTGGCAGCAAACAATGGGGCTGAAATCAGGATCATGTGAGTCCTAGCCACAAAGCAGCATCCTTACCATCAAGTAACACTGTGTCCCCTGCACCTAACCTGGCCTGGCCTCTTTGAGGGTGCTCCCACAACAGCCCTTCAATGAACAAATGAAAAGTGATAACTACTGCTACTGCCACTCAAGAAGGGGCACTCAGCTTCCACACAATTCTCACATTAACCCAGCTCCTGACACTTCCCCTTCCTCAAACATAAGTCTCACTCAGGACTTTTGTCCTGGTCCCCCATCTTCTCCCATTGACTCATGGCTTCCCATACCCCACAGGCTGCAACAGGCTTGGCAGTCATCATCCAGCCAACCTACAACCCTCAACCAGGCATCAAGTGACCTGCCCTGATGGGACTAATCTCACACCCATTTTTGGTGGACGAAGAAACTTGACTCCCGGTCTGCTAGTCTCAAGTTAAAACTTTTTTCAACCTGGCTGGTGTGGCTCAGTGGACTGAGTGCCAGCCTGCGAACCAGTCACCAGTTCAATTCCCAGTCAGGGCACATGCCTGGGTTGCAGACCAGGTCCCCAGTTAGGGGCATGCAAGAGACAACCACACATTGATGTTTCTCTGCCTCTCTTTCTTCCTCCCTTCCCCTCTCTCTAAAAAGTAAAATATTTTTTAAAATGTCTTTTGTTTCTTCACACTACAGGAACTTGATCTCAACACCAGACACAAAAGCAAGCTCAGAGTGAACAATCTATATAAATGCTAGTTATTTATCCTAAAATTTCTCAATCTTGCACTCATGACTTTTGGAGCTGCACTATTCTTTTCTGGGGAATTGGGGTTGGGGGTGTGAGGGCTGTCTTGTACATTTAAGAATGTTGAGCAACAGTCCTGGTCTCTACTCAGTGTCAGCAGTACTCCCGCCCCCAGTTCTGATAACCAAAAATGTCTCCACACTTTCTAAATGGGAAGATCATCCCCATTCAGCAAAGCGCGGACCTCGCTGAAAGCCCACCACTTCTCCAGGATGGCCTCACTGAACTCTCATCACATCATTAGAGATGTCCACTTTCCCAAATACAAAAAAAAAAAAAAAGAAGGTAGGCAATCCCCGACGGTCCAGGAAAGCAGCGATCTTCTCTCGGATGTTCACCAGGGCCTGTCCAACACCTAGCACAATGCCCAGCACAAGGTAAGGTGCTCAATAGACACTGGACAAATGAGACTTAGGGAAGCCAAGCAAATTTCCTAAAGTACACAGTAAAAGGTCTGAGTCTCTAATACAAACGTATCTTAAGACTCCAGATTTGAATTTGCTCCCCTTCCTAATTGTCGTTGATAATCCCAGTATCCACAGTTCCGGTACCCCTCAAACAGAAATCCCTAGTATCCTGGTTTCCCCATCCCCGGCTCCCAGTTCTCGTGAACAAGCCACAGGGGTCCCCAAGCTCGCCCCAAAACCTCTCTCATCGGAAATCCAAGTTCTGCATCTTCAGGGGTTAACCTGGATGTCCCCCTCATCGTGACTGGAGGGTATGCCTGGATCCCGATCCCCTCTCTTGGGCCCAATTCCCCTGCCAAGGAAGGCCCTGGCGCCCGCCCCCACCCCCGCGGCTCCTTACGAAGCTGAACGTGGGGCCCGGGCCGCCCTTCCTCTTCGGATCCCCAGGACCCGCGGCGGCAGCGGTAGCTGGCTGATCGGGTCGCTGCGGGCCCGGGGGCGGCTCCTCCTGCCGCTGCCGCTGCTCCTCCTCCATCTTCCGCTTGAACAGCTCAAGGAAGCTGCCGTCGTTAGCGAACAAGTTCACGCCGCCCGACACCGGGCTCGACACTTCCTCGTCCCCGCTCTCGGGCGATGTCCCGGGGCCCGACTCAACCCATCGGCTCCCTCCGCCACCGCCCGCCGCAGGGCCTGCCGTCTCCCGGCCCGGAGGTTCCGCCCGTCTCCCTCGGGCAGCCATTTTGTCACCAGGTGCCGCGCAAAGGACTCCGGGAAGGCGGCTCGGCCCCGCGCTTGTCAGGTCGCCGGCAATGCATGTCGGGAAGAGCCGTCTGGCCCCCGAAGCGTCCGCAGTGGGGGCGGGACCTGAGGGGCGGGGGGAAGAAGGGGTAAAATCTGGCGCTGCGGGCCTGCAGATTCAGACTTGGGCGGGCGTTTCAGGAACGTGGTTTTCCTGAAAGTGGACCATCATCTGGGCTGTAGCTGGCTCTCAGAAGTGAGGTTCCCGCGTGGGACTGGGGTCGCATAGCTTTCCGAGACTAGAATCCCCTTCTTGGCACCAGAGATAATCTCATTGAGAAGAAGGATCCCATCCCCTTGGGGGCTATGTGCTAAACTTACACTTTGGAACATAGATCCCTAACTAGTAGATCTAGTGAACATATCTAGCCTGGATCCCTGGATCACTAGAAATGAGAGTGTTCTGGGTTGAGGACCTGTCTCAGATGGAGCTCTCATTTGGGAATGCGGACACAGCTAGCTCCGAGGAGCTGGGGTCCCCTTCCGAGAATCAGGGCATTGTTTCATGGTCTAGAATACTCAGATGAAGCCGGGGGTATTTCTAAATTGGAGTCCCCAGTTTAGAATTAAGGCCAAGGCCCTGAGACCCAGCTTGTAATCCTGCCTAGTGCAGAGATTCAAACAGGGAATTTGCTGGAGTCTCCCTTTCCACGGGGAGCAAACTGCAAGGTTTTCGGGAATAGGGTCCCTTCCAAGACAAGGAGCCCAATTGCAGGTGCGGTCCCTGCCCTGGTCTGACCAGCATGGGGGTTCAGGGAACAGTGGGCAAGGATCTGCGGACCTTGCTTACAACGGGAATCGTTCTCCCTCTAGCCCACTCACAGCCCCAGGACCTGTCTTCAGCCAACTAATCAATTCGTCTACAATTGGTTTGCATCAGGAGCCAGGCGGCTCACAGGAGACAGACCTGAGTGTAAGGACCCAGTTTGGAGAATAGGGGGGAAATGGCCGACATGAGGTAGAGCCTATAAAGTCAGGCCAGGGAGGACCTGGGCTACGACTTCACGGAAGGGACCAGGACCGGGTGTTTGGCTGGTTGCTAAGGCGAGATTGGAGGCTACCGGGACTTGTGAGTGATTGGTGAAAGTAAAAAAATATGTAGCCAATGAAAAGAGTGCTGCAAGACTTAGGGTCCAATCAGTAAAGGGGAGTGTTCTGGAATGTACCAGTATGTTAATTAGGCAGGGGGTGTCTTTGAGAAAACATAGTCAAGAAAGCAACAAGACAAACCCTGGAAAAGGAGAAAGTTGTACATATAGTTTCTATTGGTGCCTAAAAGTCAGGCTATGAGGGTATTAACTCGGGATCCTGGCCCTTATGGGCGATATTATAGGGAATTTCCCTGTAGGTTCTTTGCGTGGTGCGCTCCGCTTGATCACATGAGCCGGTTCCAAGATGGCGGCAGGGGTGGCCGGGTGGGGGGTTGAGACAGAAGAGTTCGAGGATGCGCCTGATGTGGAGCCGCTAGAACCCACGCTTAGCAACATCATCGAGCAGCGTAGCCTCAAGTGGATATTCGTTGGGGGCAAGGGTGGCGTTGGCAAGACCACCTGCAGGTAAAGAGACTGTGGCAGGGGCCGGGAAGACCAGTGGGATGTACCACTGGGCGAAAGGGGATGCCAGTGACCGACTCTCCACCCCGAGCCGGACACGGGAGCTGGGCGGAGGACTCCCGGGTTGTACTCCTCTGAAGTTACCTGGAACAAATGGAAGATACCTCCTGAATGCAGGCCTGGCACCGAGTTTGACCATCCATGTTGGGGCTCGGGGACCGAACCACACTGAACCCAGCGCACTGGGGGCCGGGAGAGCACGTAGATGTCCCAGTCAGCTGGACCACGCTAGAGTGAGCTCAGAGTAGGGGGAGAGGCACCGGGGCAAACTATCCTAATCTGGTGAACCTTGCTATATTTTGTCCACGTGGGGATGGGGTGAGGGTGGGAGAGGGCACGTGATCAGACTATTCCTTTCGGACGGTAGGATGGGGCGGGATCCCTGGGGCAAATTATCCTGGGCAAGTGGATGGAACCATCCTGAGTTTAGCAGGAGATTCAAAGGACCCCTTAGTTTAGGGTCGACAGGGTGCAAGGTGTCTCCTTAACTATGCTGGCTGGACAGCTGGACCATGCCACTCTGTGCCAGCAAAGAAGAAGTAGGCATCAGGCCAGACTGAACCTCACCACTCTAGCCAGGTAAAGGGGTGGTAGGTGAGATCTGAGACGGTCCCTCTGCAGGTGTTGAGGCTTGATCCCACAATTACCCATATTCTCAAGGTCCCTGCTTCTGGGCCTCACATCTCCCCATGCAGACCTAGAAAGCAGAGACTGATCCCTTACTCCCTGCCTTTTGATCTTTTCCTTGCCCAGCTGCAGCCTAGCAGTCCAGCTATCCAAGGGACGGGAGAGTGTTCTTATCATCTCCACTGACCCAGCCCACAATATCTCCGATGCATTTGACCAGAAGTTCTCCAAGGTGCCCACCAAGGTCAAAGGCTATGACAACCTCTTTGCCATGGTGAGTAGAGTAAAGCTCAACTCCCCACTCTGGCAAAGGCCCACTTAGGCCTTTCCTGTGAACACCTACCATCAACTACAGTGTCTTGCCCAGTCAACATCCTTTGTCTCCAGTCTCAGCCCTTCTTTGTCTTACCCACAGGGAAACAACTGAGGAATGCTTGCGGAGCAGAAAGGAAGCCAGAGTAACTGGAATTTAGTGAGCAAAGGGAGGGAGATATCAGAGAGGTCCGTCAGAGCCACGGACCTTATAGGCTGCTGGGAGCAATTTGGCTTTGATTCCAAGTTTAATAGGAAGCTGTTCATTTTGAGCCAAGCAATGTCATAGCCAAATTCATTTTTTCTTTTTTCTTTTTTTTTAAGATTTTACTTATTTTTTAAGAGAGGGCAAGAGAGGGAAAAAACATCAGTGTGTTGTTGCCTCTTGTGCGTCCCCAACTGGGGACCTGGCCTGCAAACCCAGGCATATGCCCTGACTGGGAGTTGGACCAGTGACCCTTTGGTTCACAGGCCGGCATTCAGTCCACTGAGCCACACCATCCAGGGTCATATTCATTTTTTTCAAAAGTTCCCTGTGGCTGCCATGCAGAGATTGGATTGTAAGTTGAGGCTGAAAGTAAGGAGGCTAACAACGAGCCTGGAGCAGTGACCAGTCAAGAGATAATGACAGCCAAGATGATGGAGGAAGAACGTTGGGGGAGAAATGGTTAGATTGGGATGTCTCTTGGAAGTAAAGCAATGCAACTGCTTAGTTGTAATGAGTGAAAAAAAGAAATGAATTAAGTACTTCTATTAGTTGGCTCCTGAGCAGCTGGGTTGGGGAAGACTAGGACAAGCGCAGGTTTAGAAGGGACAAGTCAGGAATTCCATTTTGACTATAGTGAATCCAGGTTGCCCTCTAGACATCTAAGTGCGGACATCAGGACAGTGGCTTAAAATGTGAGCCTGGTGCCCAGAGGAAGCTGACATTGACTTGAGGCTCATTGCCCCAAAGATGGTATTTAAAGCTGTGTGTGTGAAGGAAATTTTAAAGAACAGAGAGGCCCAGAAACAATCTGAGAGCACATCAGCATTTAGGGTCCAGTAGTGAAGGAGGCCAAGAAGGAGCCACTAGGGAGGGGAGAGCCCAAGGGTATGGGCTCCTGAACTCCAGGAGGACAAAGGAACTTGGGCAGAAAGAGGTTGTCGGCCCAAGCAGGCACATGACTTTTAAAGAGACTGCCCTGGGAGTGGGGGCAAAAGCCTACCTGGAGTTCGTGAGCTGAGAAGGTAGAGACAGTAATCACCATGATGGGGGCTGAGAAATGGGGTCATCACTGGAAGGAGACAGAAGGGGGCTTAAGCAGGATTTCTTTTTTTAGAAAGGAGACTCTAGAGCGTATTTGTTTGCTGATGCAAATGCATCAACAGGGAGGAACAGGTGATGTTGCAGGAGGGAGTGAGAATGCCAGCAGAGGACTGTCCTCAGTTGGGAGTGAGCTTTATCCAGCGCACAGTCGCATGACTTGGGCTCCTCCAGGGACAGGGATGCAGAGGCGAGCTGGGGGGACTGGGGCACTTCCTGGGAGGAGATCAGGGTATTGATAGACAGTGGCTTTTTTTTCTCTCTGAGGCCCAGGTAAGGCACAGGTTCCAGCAGAGAGCAAGGAGCAAATGGGACAGAAGGGGGTTGAGGAGGCATGAGATGTGACTTAAACACTCCCAAGTGTGGATTGCTGGGCTGCTGAGTGCCCATGGGAGTTTGTGATTAGGAATGGAGAGCAATATAGAAATTACTTGTCAGGCAGGGCCCCAGGGCATCCAGGTGTTCCCTGAGTGGGAGCCATTCCCAGGCCCCCAGATGTGTGGTCACAAAGGTCTTTCACACAAACAACCCCTCTAGTTCCCCTGATGTTCATCGCAGTGCAGCCACACCAGAGACCCTGGAATAACCAGGATGGGGAGTTTGCCAGCCATAGAGGAAAAGGAGACTATTTGTAGGGCAACCTATGGAGCCTGGGCTGGATCAGGGTGCCAGCCAAGAGGGACACCAACAGTGAACTGGGGTCAGGAGAGACGGGACAAGGTGGCCCAAAGAGGTTTAAATAACTAAGGCAGGGGGCAAAGAGACCTGGGTCAGAGTGCGAGCTCAGAGGTGACCCAGTGACTAGGAATAACCCATCAAGGGTGTAGCTGGTGTGATGGGTGGGGTGACTGGTAGGCAAGCTCCATGGAGGGAAATGGACGTCTGAGGTCAATGAAGGGAGCTTCATCACAGGACCCATGAAGTTACCAAGAAGAAATGCCATAGGAGGATAGAGAATGGGGCATCAAGTCCAGGACTGACCAAAGCCCCCAGGGATGGTCATACCTTTTAGACTCCACATCCATGTTGAGGACCTCCTGTGTACCAGACAGTTGCTGGCGTCCTCATGGGGCTGACATTCTGGTTGTGATGAGTGTGTGATGAGTGTCATGTGAAGAAAGGCTGGATGTTAGGAGAAAGGAAGGCAGGGCAATGGGGGCTGCAAGTGCATTGCTTGATGAGACAGTGAGGGATGACTCAAGTTAGAGGAATAATCTAGAAGCATTCAGGGACCCAGGTCAGGGAAATAGCCAGTGAAAGCCCTACAAAGGGCTTTGGCTTCCCTCTGGAGACACTGATCACAATTTGCAAATTTCCACGTTTTTGAAATAGTTTGACCCTTTGTGCAGTTGGGAGACCTTCGTGTCTTAAGGGAAGGGCATGACAACTTGGGGGTCTCCCCAGCCTCTCCCGTGATGGGATATGATACAGGGCCGAGGTTGGGGCTCTCTGTGGGCTCTACTGGCCAGGGTGCCCACCCGGCTGAGAAAGCCCTGGGAATAGAAGCAGCAACCTGAGTCTCCATCCCTTGCCCCACCCCCACCCCTAGGAGATTGACCCCAGCCTTGGCGTGGCAGAGCTGCCCGACGAGTTCTTTGAGGAAGACAACATGCTAAGCATGGGCAAGAAGATGATGCAGGAAGCCATGAGCGCCTTCCCAGGCATTGACGAGGCCATGAGCTATGCGGAGGTCATGAGGTCAGGTCCAGTGGGCTAGTGGTGCCTGGGGTTGGGATGGAAGAGGGAGCACAGTGGACCTGACCCTCATCTCCCTGCAGGCTGGTGAAGGGCATGAACTTCTCAGTGGTGGTGTTTGACACGGCGCCCACGGGCCACACGCTGAGGCTGCTGAACTTCCCCACCATCGTGGAGCGGGGCCTAGGCCGCCTCATGCAGATCAAGAACCAGATCAGCCCCTTCATCTCGCAGGCAGGCAGGGCCCCAGGGCATCCAGGTGTCGCCTAAGTGGGAGCCAGTTCCCAGGCCCCCAGATATGCGGTGATAAAGGCCTTTCCCACACACAACCCCTTTGGGTCCACAGTTCCTAATGGGTGGGGTGGATCTTCATTATGGGAGGACTGTCCCTCCACTGCAGGGGACTTGGTGTCCCCGCCTCCACCTACTGGGTGTTCCAGACATAGCTTGAAAGCACATGTTTGAAAGCCAGGTGGCCCAGGTTCAAATGCTTTGCAACCTAGTGTGACACAGCTCTGACAAAAACAAGTCACTTCATTTCTTTGGGCTTCACCTTCCTTACCTAATGGAGAGTATGTGAGTGTTCCCATTTATTATTATTAGCATGACAACTTGACAACCACACTTATACACACATCTTACCTCCCAGGTGGTGTGTGTGGTCCTCCAGTGGGGACCTGTGCTTCAGGTAGTCATATTTGTAGAGCACTTACTCTGTGCCAGGCACTGTTCTGAGCATGTGACGTGTATCAGCTCATCTAGCATACCAGCTGTTGGAGGTAAGGTTTGTACATGGGGAAACAGCCTTCAGTAGGTCAAGCCAGCTAGCTGTGGTCCCCAAGAAGAGGCAGATCTGGGATTTGACCCCTGTGGTCTGCTCAAGGGCCCACACCTTTAACCACTGGGAGATGTTAGGAGCCATCCACCCCAGGTGTTTAGCAAGCCCCCAACCCAGGAAGTATAACAGCCCCAGGTAAGCCTCTAGCCCTCCCATGTCCTTCCCCCAGATGTGCAACATGCTGGGCCTAGGGGATATGAACGCAGACCAGCTGGCCTCCAAGCTGGAGGAGACGCTGCCCGTCATTCGCTCCGTCAGCGAGCAGTTCAAGGACCCTGTGAGTCATGGGACAGGTGAACAGTGAGAGGCTCCAGGGATGGAGACAGAGCCAGCACCTCACTGTCTTCATTCTCTGCAGGAGCAGACGACTTTCATTTGCGTGTGCATCGCTGAGTTCCTGTCCCTGTATGAGACAGAGCGGCTGATCCAGGAGCTTGCCAAGTGCAAGATTGACACACACAACATCATTGTCAACCAGCTCGTCTTCCCGGACCCTGAGAAGCCCTGCAAAATGTGTGAGGCCCGCCACAAGATCCAGGCCAAGTACCTGGACCAGGTGTGCATGCCCAGCTGCCCACCCAGCCCTCACACCTCTGACCCTGGCAGTGGGGACCTGGCCCAGCCCTAACCACAGCACTGCCAGCCATTTACTTTGTGCTCTGACTTCTAGCTTCATCCAACCTTTGACCTCTGCCCCAGCCTCCTGCCCTTCACCCCTACTTCAGACCTTTCCCCTTAGTTCTGGCCCTGGAGGACTGTGGCTAGCCTAGCCTGGATACCCCTGACCCTGGGGAGCCAGAGGTCCAGCCCAGGGATCTCTGACCTCATTGTCACTGCTCCCACCTGTAGTCCTGTAAAGCCTCTGACCCTGGGAGACCCCTAGCCTAGCCCTTCAATTGGCCCATATCTTGTCTGTGCCCTGCATCCAGCCCCTTGACCACTGCCCTCTGCCCTCTGCCCCCTGCCCTGGCCACAGATGGAGGACCTGTACGAAGACTTCCACATTGTGAAGCTGCCTTTGCTGCCCCATGAGGTGCGTGGGGCGGACAAGGTCAACACCTTCTCTGCCCTCCTCCTGGAGCCCTACAAGCCGCCCAGCGCCCAGTAGCACCACTGCCAGCCCTAGCTGCTACCATTTCCACGCACCCTCCAGCCCACCAGGGCAGAGTTTGCACAAAGTCCCCCCATAGTACAGGGGGAGCCACTTCAGAGGTGGGAGACAGGGAGGGAGTCTGTTCCCCCTGGTGGGGCTTGGGAGGCTGTAGCTGCCCCCCTCCTCTCCCCGCCTCTTGCACCTCAATAAAATGATCTTAAACCACTGTAAGTATTGATACAAGGGTTTGGGAGTCAGCGCCTCCATGTAGAGTTGCACAGGTACATTATACGAAGATGTCACATTTAAACAGGAACAGACCTAACAAATGTGTGTTTTATAGCAATTGTGGAAGGTGGGTGTCTTCATTAAGGGGGTGATATTTTTAGCTGTATAAGTAGGGGTGTCCCTGCCATAATGCTTAGAGTGGAAGACAAGGACATATATCCCTTTGGAGGCTCAGAGCATGGGAACCAGGAAGCCTCTTGGAGAGCCCCAGGCTGGTGGGGAGCAGATTAGGCCGGCAGCGGCCCAGCACTGCCTGCTGTTTGGTTTGGAAATTAGTGGGCGCCCTGGGCAGAGGCTGGGCTGGCCAGACTGGGGATTAACAGTCTCCACCCCTCCAATTCCTGCCCCTGTGGGGTGACATCAGCTCCTCCCAGCACAGCTACACCCAGGTACAGATTAGGAGACAGCATGGCAGAGGGCAAAGACCAGAGGGACCCCTGAAGTCTTGTCCTATGTGTAGAGCTGTCTCACTGAGTGTCTTCCCAAGAATGGACACCTAAATAGAGCTGTTCACAGAGCCATGGAACAGATTCACCTGATCCTTGAAAGGTCAGCATAGCAGCCTGGAAGGTACCCAGTGATCCCCCTTCTCCCCTTCACTCCTTCCTTTGCCACTATTTGGACAGTCATATTTATCCCCACCTGAGAGACTCAGGACGGGGAAGACCCCCTGCGTTTGCAGGTTCTAAGCCAGAGCTGTCGGGTGGAGGGCAAGGGGGAAAATGGACAAGAGGTGTCTAAAGACATGTATGAGTCAGAAAGTGGTGTTCTGGGTGTGTCAGGGTGTGTGTGTAAGGGGAACCCAGCCATGAGCCCAAACATGTTCTTGACTCGATTGCTCTGGGTGTGCACAAGCGGGTGTGGGCACGTATAGGTGGCACTTGTAAACAACGTGGTGCAACCCATAGCAAAGACCCCAGGCTCCCAGCTGAAGCACCTGAATTCAAATCCCAGCTGTGCACTGAAAGGGCTGTGTTATTTGAGCCTCAGTGTCCCAGGCAGTGGGAGTGACAAACACCAATTTCATAAGGCTGCTTGTAAGGACGCAATGAGATGAAATGAGTAACCTCTTTGTGACAGCACCAGGCATTTTACCTGCCAAAGAGTGTGTGTTATTCGTTGTTATATTTAAGCATGTGAACTAGCTTGGGCAATCTGCCCCTCGCCCAGCAGGGCCCAGCAGTCAGGAGTGTGTGGGGACACTGTGAACTGGAGGAGGGAGATGAACACAGGGATAGGGAACAAGCAGGCTGCCTGCAGTGTATATAAAAATACATCCAAGAGAATGGGGGCCTCTGGTCAGGAAAAGAGCCCCATCAACTTGAAGCCTGCCTCCCCTCCACCCCACCTCCGTCTGTAGCTAGCAATACCACCCCTCATCCACTTTTCATGAGCTGTCCAGCAGCTGGACAGCAGAGCAGCAGGTTTGGAGGTAGCCAATTCCTAATTACCTCAGGTGGGGCAGGCATCTGCCAGCCTTGGAACGAAGCATCCTGGCTGGCAGGGCTTCTGAGTGGGGCCCCATGAAGACATCTGCACTCCTAGCACACAGGGTGGACTCCTGAGCCTCCACCACTCTCACGCCAGTCTGCGTATTTGAAGAATGGGGTAGGGTGGCTGGGGGTGCCCCCTTTGTAGCCATGTCTGTGAAGGAGTTAACATCTGTCCTTCATCCATGCCAAATGTGAGGATCAGTTTTTGCATCCACAAGCTTGTGCGTTAATGGCAATGCTGAGAGGGTTTGGTTTGAGATCTGAGGTATGTGTTGGGGGGGGTGCCTGCACACCACGGTGAGGGGGTAAGGGGAGGGGTGTCTTACTTATCAATGTGCAAAAACAGGTGACTCATGAGAGGTTATGAACGTGACCTCATCTGGATGTGCCCCTCAAGGTCTGTGGGGCTGTTGAGGAGGGGCCACTGTTGTATGAGTGTATCCTTGCAACACTGATGGATCTCAGGGACCCCAGGAGTGTGTGCAGCTGTGTAGAGGGCAGGCATTCCCACATCTGTTGTGTGACCCTGGGTATATCTTTATGAAGGGAAGATCAGGAATAAATGAGTGCTACCACCCTCTGTGGGATGTGTGTGTGAAAGGTTTCTGGGCTCTGGGTGGGGTCTGCACTTAGCTGATTGTGTGACCTCGAATGTGTTTTTGTTACATGGTGTAATCAGGAGGGAATGCTGGGCCCTTGGGTGCCTGCCCATGTGTTCCTGGGTGGCTGGTAGCTGAGAGCCTGCCAGGTTAGGTTCCATCTGCCTTATACCTGAATGTTGGAGGGAGTAGAGCTAGGTGACTTTTGTGACTTTCTTTGTGACAGTACCTACTGCCCTCTGGATCACCATGGTTGTGTGTCAGTGTTAAGGAAAACTGAATTTGTGCCTGGGTCTATGGTGTGTGTTTCTAAGTAAATCTTTGTGACAATGTATGATTACAGGTGACTGTGGAGTGAACCAGCCCTAGTGAGCAGTGTGTGTGTGTGTGTGTGTGTGTGTGTGTGTGTGTGTGTGTAAGACTGGAAAGGACACAGTCCCTGCCACCTCCCCCAGCTCTAGTTCCAAGATCCCTTGAACCTGCCAGTGACTGCCAGGGAGAAAGACAGGGAGGAGCAAAGGCAGCCTGGGTGGATTTTCCCCCCTGCTCCAGGTAACAAACTGTCCAGACTTCTCCAAAGTTCTGAGGCTGCAGCTCAGGGGGGAGGGCCAGGGAGGGACCATCCACGCCCATTCCTCATCTCCCTCCTGCCCCAGAGTCTGGCTTCAGCCCCACCCAACTCTGAAGCCATCTGCCCATCTTGTCCCTGTCCCCGTGTGTCCTGCACGCGTCATCAGGTGAGAAGGGCCCAGGCCCAGGGGAATAGGGGACCCTGAGGACAGCTGGGCCTATGGACAGGAATCAGGCAGTAATCCATCAGAATCCTCAGAGTATGGGGTGGAGAGCTTGCAAGGCTGCACAATGAACAGAGGAAAGATCAAGGTGAACCCAGGAGAAGGGGAAGAATAATTAAGTAGAGAGGGTGCATAGGCTGGGGCAGCTGTGCAGGAGAGGAAGCCAGCCTGAGGCAGGGGAACTGCAGGAGGGGACCTGGAGGCCTGAAGGCTTGCGGACAGGGCTTTGTATGGCTCTAAAAGGGAGTGCTGGGTGAAGGAAGGTCAGAGACTGGGAGCTAGGGGAGTGGGGGGAGCCAGAGGTGGGATGTGAGAGAGAGGAATGGTGTGGGTAGACAGTCAGAGCCCTGAAAATCTGGAAACAGAGGCACTGGTGACTTGGGGAGCAGGGGAGGTTGTAGATGGAGCCCAGGCAACGTGAATGGGATAGAAGACAACTCGGTTAACTAAAGGATTTGGGGTCGGGTGCTGCTGAGAGGGCCTGAGGAGGTAGGCACCAGATGTGGAGAAGAAGAGTCCAGAAAAGGGGTAGCCTGCAGGAGGAGGCTTGGGGAGGACTAGCAGCTAGGAATGGGACTAAACAAGGCTGGGAGGAGACTGGACTGAGAAGGTGGCTGGGCAGGGAGGGAACGTTGAGCTGAGTCACCCTACCTACCACCGCCCGCAGCCCCCAGCCCCTCCCTCCAGGGTCACAGGCGGGGGTCGAGTCCAGCCCCACCTTCTCTGGTGCGACCAGCCAGGCACCGCGATGACTGTCACGTACACAGCCCGCGTGGCCAACGCACGCTTCGGCGGCTTCTCGCAGCTGCTACTGCTGTGGCGCGGCAGCATCTACAAACTTCTGTGGCCGGAGCTGCTCTGTTTTCTCGGGCTCTACATGGCGCTGAGTGCTGCCTATCGGTGAGGCGGCCGGGGGTGAGCGTGCGGGTCAGAGTGGACCGGGAAGAGGCCGGGGTGTGCCTGGGATGGGGTGCGGGAAGAGATTGGCAGTTGAGGAGTGGGCTCGCCTGTGACATGCACCCCTCCCTGCAGCTTCGTGCTGACCGAAGGGCAGAAGCGCTACTTTGAGAAGCTCGTCATTTACTGCGACCAGTATGCCAGTCTCATCCCGGTCTCTTTCGTGCTCGGTGTGTTTGCGCTCCCGAGTTCCCGTTCCTACATCCGGAGAAATCCATTCATGCCTTTGGGAGGTCCCCCATGCCTGCCCCTCTGAGACTCCCCCTCAAGTACAGCCCCATAGACCCCCATTTCTGCATCCTCTATGCCAAGCGTGGCCCCTTGGTTATCACTTGTCTACAATGCCCCTTTGAGAGAGTTCCATGTCACCCATTTGTTTATTCCTGGGCACCTCAGGGACTCTCCTACCTGTGTCTGCATAAGTTACTAGTGCCCCTCCCCCCATGTCCTGGGCTCCAGGGACTGGACCTACTCTAGGGACCTCATATGAATCTAGCCTCTCAAGTCCAGCCTAGGAAGTATTTCTCTGGCTAGTGCTGGCCCCCAGCCTACCTTCCCATTCATTGTTCTCTGCCCACATGGATAGAGTGATCAGCCTACTCCAGAATCCTTGACATAGATCCTGTGCCCAACCACTTCACACATCTCTGGCACAGGGGCTCCCTGTGGCCTCTGTGAAAACCTGCCCAATGGTCCTGTCTCTGCCTTATACTGAAATCCCAATCCCCCACCCCCCGCCCCCGATTCCAGGTGACTTCCAAGTAGTCAGAGTGACCCAGACTACTGCATCAACTCTGACCTCAGGGCTAGACCTCCAAGTTCCCAGTCCAAGAGGCCCCTCGTGGTCAGAGGTGACCAGCCCACCCAGTGTTGCTGATGCAGACCCTATTTCAATCCTCTTCCAAAGACCTGGGCCCCCAAACCCCTGACCCTCGTGTCCCCACTGAGCCACCCCCCACCCCACCCCCGTCTCTGTGCAGGCTTCTACGTGAACCTGGTGGTACATCGCTGGTGGAACCAGTACCTCTGCATGCCGCTGCCCGACGCCCTCATGTGCATAGTATCCGGCACGGTGCACGGACGCGACGAGCGCGGCCGCCTCTACCGGCGCACGCTCATGCGCTACGCAGGGCTCTCGGCAGTGCTCATCCTGCGCTCAGTCAGCACCGCGGTCTTCAAGCGCTTCCCCACCATAGACCACGTGGTGGAGGCTGGTGAGGCGGGGGTGGGGGGGTGGACGGGGGGGGGTGGCGGCGGCATGACAGAGGGCAGGGCGAGTGACCCCAGTAAGGACTGCAAGGAGGACGAATGACCTCCAGCTCCACACCTCCAGGGTTTATGACCCGCGAAGAGCGCAAGAAGTTCGAGAACCTGAACTCATCCTACAACAAGTATTGGGTACCCTGCGTCTGGTTCTCTAACCTGGCCGCACAGGCCAGGCGCGAGGGCCGCATCCGCGACAACAGTGCCCTTAAACTACTGCTTGAGGTGAGTTCACCACCTGGTCATTAACACAAAATGCTGGAGAAATTGTACCCCACGTTTCTGGAATTGTGTCAGATGACAGCCTGCCATGAGCTTCCTATGAGGCTGATTCCAAACACCCTTACCTAGCAGCCCCAGGAGTACATCTATCTCTATGGGGCCCCCACCCCAGCTATACAGTCACCACTAAATTATCTCCCTGGAGTTCCCAAAAGCCACCACCTTCCATCAGGTGACCAGTCACCTCTGTCTCAAGTCGTCGGCAGCCATCCGTCTCGAGAGACGATGGTGTAGCTTCTTAAGTGTCTATCTGCACCGCCGAGAATGGCTGTGCAGTCCGACTCGGGAGTGACACGGCATCTGTCTCCTCCCGTGTTGAATCGACATCTTGCGATGACGCTGGAGTGTCCTCTCCAGTGGAGCTGAAGCTACAGAGCCTGGGCAGGGTGATATGGAGGGTCTGCTGTTGCCCATGCAGCAGACCCCCCCTCTCTTCGCAGCTGAAGGGTCCAAGGGAAAGACGGAGTCGATACAGCTTGGGTTCAGGTGCGCCGCAGGAGTTGCCGGTGTTGACTACAACGTCAAACCGCCTTAGGGACTCCGGCTCCGGATTTTCTGTCGGGGTTTACTCCCTTAGCCTTTCCCCAGAAGAGGTATGCCGCAAGGCAGCGGAGGTTTTTTGGAGTCAGAGTTTTCCTTCTCTGATGTACCCTGACTGGAAGATCGAACCAGCGACACTTAGCTCGCAGGCCGACGCTCAATCCACTGAGCTAAACCAGCCAGGGTTAACTGTCTCAAGTATCCACACTTAATCCCCATGCATGAGCTCACAAGTCAGGTCTCTTCATAACTTGTATCCGACCCCCAGGAGCTGACTGTGTTTCGGGGCAAGTGTTCGATGCTCTTTCACTATGACTGGATAAGCGTACCTCTTGTCTACACCCAGGTAACACTACCATGCCCATTTAGATCCATTGTCAGACTCACTGGTCTCAAGGGGAAACTGAGAGCCAGCTAAGACCCCACCAGTGTGAGTCCCTATCCTAGCCCTGGTTTTTCCACAACCCCTGAGTCCAGGAGAGCCCTGACTCAGCAGCTGCCCTCCCCTAGGTGGTGACCATTGCGGTGTACAGTTACTTCCTGGCCTGCCTCATCGGTCGCCAGTTCCTAGACCCTGCACAGGGTTACAAAGACCACAATCTTGATCTGTTTGTGCCAGTCTTCACTCTGCTGCAGTTCTTCTTCTATGCTGGCTGGCTTAAGGTGCGTCCCCTGCCCCACCAGGCCAGGAGTCGGGCAAGCAGAGGTTCTCAGGTCTCTGCTTACCTCCCTCCTCCCCACTAAGGTAGCAGAGCAGCTTATCAACCCCTTTGGAGAGGATGACGATGATTTTGAGACCAACTTTCTCATAGACCGCAACTTCCAGGTGAGATTCAGTTTCAACCATCCCCTGACTTCCAAAGTGGCCCTGGCCCCAACCATGCAAGACTCACCCAGGACTCGCCTCTGACCATCCTTCTCTCTCTCTCTCTCTCTCTCTCTCTCTCTCTCTTATTTATTTTTAAATTTTTAAAGTATATTTTATTGATTATGTTGTTACAGTAGTTTAAATTTATTTTCCCTTTGCTCCCCTCTGCCCAGCACCACCCTTCCCTCCAGCAATCCCACACCCCTTAGTTCATGTCCATAGGTCATGCATACAAGTTCTTTGGCTTCACCCTTTCCTATATTATTCTTAATTTCCCCCTGTCTATTTTGTATCAAACAATTATGCTTCTTAATCCCTGCACCATTTCCCCATTTCTCCCCCTTCCCCTTCCAGCTGATAACACTCGAAATGATCCCCATACCTATGATTCTGCTCCTATTCTGGTTTGCTTAGTTGGATTTTGTTTTTATTTTTTAGATTCAGCTGTTGATAGTTGTGAGTTTGTTGTCATTTTAATGTTCATAATTTTGACCTTCTTTTTCTTAAGTCCTTTTGACATTTCATATAATAATAGTTTGGTGATGATGAACTCTTTTAGCTTTACCTTGTCTGGGAAGCACTTCATCTGCCCTTCCATCCTAAATGATAGCTTTTCTGGATAGAGTAATCTTGGTTGTAGGTCCTTGCTTTTCATCACCTTGAATACTTCTTGTCAGTCCCTTCTTGCCTGCAAAGTTTCTTTTGAGAAATTAGCTGATAGTCTTATAGGCACCCCTTTGTAGGTAACTTTCTGCTTTTCTCTTGTTGCTTTTATGATTCTCTCTTTATCTTGAACCTTTGGCATTTTAATTATGATGTGTCTTGGTGTGGTCCTCCTTGGGTCTAGCCTGTTTGGGACTCTGTGCTTTCCTTTGCCAAACTTGGGAAGTTTTCTTTAATTATTTTTTAACTTAAGCTTTCAATTTCTTGCTCTTCCTCTTCTCCTCTGACACCCCTATGATTCGGATGTTGGCACGTTTAAAGTTGTCCCAGAGGTTCCTAAGCCTCTCCTCATTTTTTTAAATTCTTGTTTCCTCATTCTGTACTAGTTGACTGTTTTTTTCTTCTGTACGTTCCAAATCATTGATTTGAACCCCGGTTTTCTTCCCTTCATCATTGGTTTTGTGTGGATTTTCCTTCATTTCATATAGCCTTCACTTCTTCCCTTATGCGTTTGCCGTACTTAAGCATATATGTCATGCCTATGAGCATCTTTATCACCAGAATTTTGAATTCTGCATCTGTTAGGTTGGCTAACTCCTTGTTTGTTTAGGTTGGTTCTCTCCTCATTACTTAGTTTTCCCACTGGAACCTTGATCTGTTCCCTCTTTTGGGCCACACTTCTCTGTCTTATCTTGACAGGCTCCTGTGTGTGTTTGCCTCTGCATCTCAGGTAGAGCTGTCTCACCTGTTATGTTGTAAGGGGGGAAGCCTTAGGTATTCGTCAGTACAGGGCAACCCATTTCACCACGTTGTGGCCTTGTGTTGGGGGAGGGGTCTGAGAGGGAAAAATGCCACTTGCTCAGCACTTGCCCCTTTTCCAGGCACCTCTCCCACTTCCGTATGGGACTGGCACCTCTCTAGCTGTTGCCCTGGCCGTCGTTCCCAGAGTGGATGGGCATGCGGACGTTCTAGCACCATGGGGGCCCTCTAAACAAGCGGATTCTGCTGAGAGACTGGAAGTTTCTTCCTCTGTCCCAACCCCCCACTGATTTTCACAGTCAGGAGCAATGAAACTTTTTTTCCCTGGCGCTGGGACCGTGAGCTGTGCGGTCTGGTCTGGTGTTGGGAGCACTCCCCAGGTGTCCCTCCCTACTTTTTAAAATGTGTGACTGCACTTTCAACCCACCTGCCACTGCCACAGCTGCTGTTGCCACCACACCACGTCCTCACCGCCCTGGCTCCACCCCTCCTACCTGTCTGAATGAGTATTTCTTCTTTATATCTTTGTTGGACTTCCATGCAGCTCAGTCTTTTCAAACTTCTGGTTGTCTCCAGTTTTGAGGTAGCTGTAACCATCCTTCTCCCTTTAGTATCACACTCCTACCCGTCCTGAGGGGTCCACCCCGCGGTTCCCGCGATTTGTTACCCCCACCCCTGTTTAGCCCACTGTCCATGCCTGCAGGTGTCAATGTTGGCTGTCGATGACATGTACGACGAACTGACCATGCTGGAGAAGGACCTGTACTGGGACTTGGCGGAGGCTCGCGCCCCCTACACCGCGGCCACTGCCTTCCAGAGGCACCGGCCCTCCTTCCAGGGTTCCACCTTTGACATCACGTGAGCCAGTGGGGTGGGCAGGGCCTCTTGGGGCGAGGCTTATAGCTCTGCAGGGGATGTCTCTGATTGAGGGGGCTATGGGGTACCACAACAGGGCTAAGGGCTAAACTCTGAAAATCTGGGTCTAAGAGCTAAAGTCTATGAGGCTATGGATTGGGGTCAAGGTCCGGGACCAGGCCACTAATTTGAGTCAGAGCTAAGGTCTAAGGTGTATGAGGACTGGACAGTTGACTAGGGGTGATACGATGCCACAACTAAGTAAGGCTTTGAGGCCTAAGTTTGAGCAGAGCCAGAGCCACAGAACAAGGCCAGGCTCTCGGGTGAGGGGTCAAAGTTTTGTGGGGTGAGACAAACGGGTGAGTGGAGCCAGGAAAAGCAGTGGGCTTAGGTCCTAGTCTTTCAACCAAGGAGAGAGGCGAGGTCGCAGTGCTGACCCGCTGTCTGTGCCACAGGCTAGCCAAGGAGGACATGCAATTCCAGCAGCCCGATGGCCTGGACGTGCCGTTGGGAGAGGCGCACGGGGACTTCTTGCACCGCCTCCTGCCGGTGGGCCCGGGCATGGCCACAGGAGGCCTGCTGGGTCGACGCCTGTCCCTGCTGCGCCGCAAGAACAGCTGCGTGTCCGAGGCTTCCACCACAGCCAGCTGCGCCTGCACGGGCGCCCTGGACGGCGCGGCCTCGGAGTGCGGCTGCGGGGACCTAATGCTGGACTCCGGCCTTCGAGAGCCGGAAACTGAGCCCCTCACTGGGCCAGAGCCGCCAGCCCCAGGGCTTGCTGCTGAGCCCTTCACCACAGTGCCCATGCCAGTGCCTCGGGGGCCGGCTCCGCCCTGGCTGCCCAGCCCCATTGGTGAGGAGGAGGAGAGTCTGGCTTGAGACCCTCGGGCCCAGGATCCACAAGAACAGGGAACCAGGACCCACATCGCACCCAAGCAATAGTCTGGATCTGCGTGTGGATTTCACCAGCTGGTTTTTGACCAGTTCCCGCTACCTGTGCTCCTGCCTTCACATCTATCCTGCATCTCCTGTGGGCCAGGGACTGGGCTAACGGCTGGGGATTCTTCCAGCTACTGATCAGCTCCCTTCCCACCAGCTCCACTTTCCACCCCCACTGCCTGAGAGGACTCTTTCAGTGTGTCCTGCCTTTATTCTTTCCTTAAAATGGAGATGTGAGTGCCTACATTTTTGAGTTGTGAGGGTGGTAATAAAATGACAGCTTTAAAGTGTTTGGTACATAATAAGTGCTCAATAAAATGTTAGTGGTTTCTACTCAAATGTTGTTAGCCTGACTTTTCCTGCCAGGTATTATGCTAAGTCAGATTTGAGAAATTTTCCAGGTTATCTCACGAGGCCCTGACACTTCTTCCCAAACTCTGCTCTCTGGAATGGCCCCAATGGTGCCCACAACTTTACTCATTCATCAATATATCAGTCACAGTCTAAGGACCACAGCTTCCTCCTGCCAACCTTCATTTATGATTCTGTGAGTAACCTCTCCAGCTCAAATCCCTGAATTCTCAGATACCCTTTTAATGCTCCTGGTCTTAATTCAATCATATGCCAATGACTCCTGTATTTAAAAGTCCAGCCAGGACCCTTCCCATTTCTAGACCCATAGCTCAAACTGTCTTCTCTATGTGGGGATCTCCCAGGTATCTTGAACATAACATATCCCTGAACCAGGTCCCTATTGGCTTCCCAACCTCCCTCTGTTGTCTTTGTCCTTCCAAATAATGAGGCCAAAACCTGGTGTCAACTCCTCTCTCTCTCTCTCCCACCCCTCTCCACATCAACCCAGCAGCAAATCCCATCGGCTTGGTTTTCAAATGTATCCAGATTCCAACCATTCTCCCTTCCTCTAGGGCCCCCACCATGGCTAGAGCCCCCACTGTCATGCACCCACCCACATAGACTAGTAACCTCTGTCCTCGTCTCCCAGCTCTGGTCCTAAAACCCCACCCCACCCCTGCCACAGCAATCAAAGGGAGCCTATGAACACGTGAATCAGGTAACATCCCTCCTTTGCTTAAAACCCTCCATGACTCTCACTTCACTTAGAATAAAAGCTGAAGTCTTCCATACCTCAGGAGTCCCTAAACAATCTCCCTGACCTGTCTCTTCCCTTCCCCTCACTCACTCCACAATGTCCCTCTAACCCACCAAGCAAGGTCTCATCTCAGGGCCTTTGCACATGCTATTCCCTCTGGCTGGATTGCTCTTCCCCAGATATCTATGTGGCGCCTTCCTCCCCTTCTTCGGGTCTCTATTTAAATTATGTCACTTCCTTAGTACGGTCTTCTCTTTGCTGGCCTTTTATTAAAAATTGCCATCTCCAGGATCATTGAGATCTTGCTCTCCAACATGTTGTCAATTTGGCTCAAAAACTTTTTTTAAAAGATTTTATTAATTTTTTAGAGAGAAGGGAAAGGAAGGAGAGAAACAGTGATGTGTGAGGGAAACATTGATCGGTTGCCTCTCACATGCCCCCAGCTGGGTACCTGGCCTGCAACCCAGGCATGTGCCCTCACTGGGAATCAAACCAATGACCTTTCAGTTCAGAGGCTGGCACTCAACCCACTGAGCCACACCAGCCAGGGCTCAAATACTTTTTAAAAATATATATTTTATTTACTTATCATTAGAGAGAGGGGATGGGAGTTAAGAGAGGGAAAGAAATATCCATGTGTGGGAGAAAAGTGGATCGGATGCCTCTCGAACGCCCCAAACTGGGGGCTTGGCCCACAACCCAGGTACATATCCTGACCGGGAATCAAACCAGTGACCTTTCAGTTTGTGGGATGACACCCAATCCACTGAGCCACAGCAGTCATAGCTGGCTCAAATAAATTTTAATCCAAATTCAAAAATAAAAAATCGTCACCTCCCAAATCCACCTCCTACATCCCCAACACTTCTGTCTGCTTTATTTTTCTCTACAGCACTTCTCACACCAAACTTCTATCTATTTCCTTTATTGCCTGTCTCCCTTCATTGGAAATAACAGCTTCATAAGGATTTTTGTCTGAAGCTTCTTCAAAACCCATCACACATGTGCGATTACACAAATGCAAATATGATTTTCACCTCTCACTGGGTACTATCAGTCACTCACACTTGAATAAGATCATAAGCCAGGCCTTTCTTAAAAGCAGTGGTCTGAGTCCCTGGCCCCTCTTTGCCCCCTTACCAGAGTCCAGCCAGAGCAGATTGAAAGTCTTTATTGTTTTTCTTCTCAAATATAAAATTGCTCTTTCTACCTGGCTGCTCATTAACCTCAGGGAGAATATTGAGGATAAGAATCACATTGTTAAAAAGAACAGACCCATACCTGCCTCCCACCATGTCCTGTACTCATCTCATCTGGGAGAGGAAAAGGCACAGGTCATAATCTCAAGGCTCTCAAGCAGCTGACCCAGGGATGATGCTGGGCCCCAAGGCAGTTGGGGAAATCCAGGGTGGATTAAGCCCTGACTAGCTGGGCAGGTGGCAGGATCCTGAGGTCTATCAGTGCTTGTCAGTGGAGCGCATGTTCAGGGATGCTAGGCGTCCCAAGGGTCCACGGCGAGCATTGGTGGCCAGGCGCTGCTGTGCCAGGAATGACTGAGCATGGGCAGGTGCCCGCTCTTCCCCTGCTCGCTGCTGTAAGGCCATGCCCTGGAGGAAGGGGTATGGTTGGCATCAGAAGAGCCCAGGGGATGGCTCCAACAGTACAGCACTGGTGGTGGTACACTCACCATATTATACCAGGCACTGATGAGCAGCTTTTCTTCCTGCTCCCGTTGACTTCGATTCTTCTCAAAGTCCATCTGCCAAGGAGGCGACAGTCAAGGGCCTGGATATGCTGGGGGCAGTGAGAAGGGATGAGGGCACCCACCTCCAGGTGCCGGATTCGGACTTCCCGCTCCCGGAGCTGTGTCCTCAAGGTATGGAGTTCTGGAAGCACCCCCCTGGGTGGCCGCTGCTTTGGTTCCAGGGTCTGTATGATCTAGGGATTGGGGAAGACAAAGCCTTGGCCTCACAGGCTGTCTGACACATTGGGGTGTGTTAAGTGTCACAACTCATGGCTGTGGTGTAGAAGTCTGTGACATGAGATAGGTGTGGAGGTGTGAAAACTGGTAGGAGGTGTAACCCAATAAGATAGCAACCCTGGGCAGAAGGTCACTCAGCATCCTCACCGTGCGTGCCTTGTCCACATAGCGGTGGTACCGCTCCTCCATGGCCCGCAAGTCTGCATCCTTCTTCTGCAGGCTGTCCTGAAGCTCCTCGATGCGCTGGGCTGCTGCAGGAACAAGGTGGCCTCTCAGCTCTGTGCCAAGCTCAGGTCTCCCTGCCACCATCTTGCTGACAAGTCCCACTCACTGTTGTTGTCAGCAGGAGGCTCAAGCTCCTCAATGTACTCGCGCTTTCGCTGCAGCTCCAGATCCGCCTCATGCAGCTTCTGCCTGGTGACAGGGGACAAGCAGCAGTGGTGGTTAACAAGGCATTCCCAGCTGGCTAGAAGTGCTGCTACACGGCTACAGAGACCTTTCTGCCTGCCTTACAAGTACAGAGGTTGTGTACTCTGGCCCCTCCACTTCCCCCACCACCAGAGCCAAAACCCTCCAGCCCCCTAGTCAGGTGGGCCCTGGACCAGCCCCTCATCAATCCACTTCTCCTGTTCTATTCTCAACCCCTCAGTTTCATTTTCCACACAGCAGCCAGGGATCTTTTTAGAATGCTAATTTATTTTTTTAAATATTTTATTTATTTGTTTTTAGAGAGGATAAGGGAGGAAGAAAGAGAGAGGGAGATACATTGATTGGTTGCCTCTCACATACCCCCAACTGGGGACCTGGCCCGAAACCTAGCCATGTGCCCTGACTGGGAATCGAACTAGCTACCCTTTGGTTCGCAGGCTGGTGCTCAATCCACTGAGCCACACCAGTCAGGGCTAGAATGCTAACTTCTTATAACAAAAGAAAATGCGAGCTACAAGTTTTACCTAGGATTAGTGCCCTTTGCCACAGTGGCAAAACACAAAAGACTTCATAACATTCCCTGTAGGTAACACTATTATCGTGCATCGAACACAAAACATTGTATAATATCTAATAGCTACATCTACTAAAATTACAAAGCAATGTGCCCTCTGAGACACCAATTCCACTTTTGTGATATATTTGCATGCAACTGAAACAATGCATACACAAGGTTGTACACTTTGTTGCTTTGTTTGAAATTGCAAATACCTAGAAAGAATGAGTTATATACATTATGATACTCACGAAAAATATTAGCCTTTCGGGACCATAATTTTACAGGGAAATTAAGCCCTAATGCTTCCAGATATCCAGCCTCTGTAAGGAAATAACTTCTTCTGTGCTCTGGGTAGCCTCAGCTACATTCCATCCATGGCCAAAACTGAGAGAACCACCACCCAAATCATTTTCAGTAAGGCCTAGTTTCCCCAGTTGCCACAGACTGCTATATTTATAAAAAATAATGGCTATTCATTTGTAAAAATTTCCCTCATTTCAAGTAGGAGAAGCAAGTACAGGCTAGCACATATTATACTACCTTCTGTGTAAATAAGGAATGAAAATAAAAATCTACACTGGTATTTATTTATATTTGGTTTCAATTGGTGAATTTTAAAATTTTTTATTTATTTATTTTTAGAGGCAGGGAAAGGAGGGAGAAAGAGAAGGAAAGAAACATGATGTGCGAGAGAAACAGCAGTGGCCTTTCTCACACCCCTAACTGGTGAGCTGGCCCTCAACCCAAGCATGTGCCCTGACTGGGAATCGTACCAGCAGCCTTTTGTTTCGTGGGCCAGCACTCAATCCACTGAGCCACACCAGCCAAGGTTGTACTTAGTTTTAAAACTCTAATTTTAAAAAACTATATAAAAAAGCTTTACAAAGTAAATAATTGTCTAACCACTGTGCTGTATACCTGAAACTAATACAAAATAATATTAAATGTAAGCTGTAACTGAAAAAACAAAAAAACCTCTGGAGGGACTTCCATAATAAACTAATAGGAATGGAGTAAACTAGGGTAGAAACTGAGTCAGTTTTTTTTTTTGGGGGGGGGGGCGATGGGTTCCAGGAGGTATACATTTTAATTTTTAAACTATAAATGTGCCCTGGCTGGTGTGGTTTAGCAGACTGAGCACTGGCCTGCAAACCAAAGGGTTGCCAGTTGGATTCCCAGTCAGGGCACATGCCTGGGTTACAGGCCAGGTCCCCATTTGGGGGTACATGAGAGGCAAACACGCATTGATGTTTCTTTCCATCTCCTTTTCCCTCCATTCTCCTCTCTCTAAAAATAAATAAATAATCTTTAAAAAATAAAAATAAACTATAAAGGTAATCACTATTTAAAAGTTTCTTTTTTAACAGTGTAAAAAGTAAAAGGCAAATATCACTTTCAGCAAGGCGAAAATACCTTGCTGAAATTCTCTTCATGGCTCCCCCACAGCTCCCCCAAAACAGTCTTTACTGCATCCCTTGGCTTTTAAGACCTCACCAGACCTAAACCTTCAGTCTGTATTTCCTCTGACTTGCTCTCCTCACAAATGGCTCTCCACCCCCCATACCTTTGCCCCAGCCTCCCCCACCACCAGAAGTGCCATCCCTCTGGGACTCACAGATGTTCCTCTAACTTCCTCTTCAGCAGGGTGGACTGGGGGAGAGAAGAGGCAGGGGGTGAGTGGGTATCCAGAGGTCCCAACCCTTTCCAGGGGTAAGGGTAGGAGTGTCTCTCTGGGTCCACGGTACTTACAATGGACTGCATGGGGCATCAGGCAGCAAATGGGAAGAGAAAGGAAGGTTATTGGGGGTCAGGAGGCAGGGTCAGGCAGGAAGGAGGTGGGCACTCACGTCGTCAGTCTTGCCCCCCTGCTCCTGCAGTGCCTTCTGTAGGTCCTCCACCTGGGCCCGCAGCTCTAACAACTGCTGCTGGTTCAGCCTGCGAGGGTGGACGGCCGCTCAGTGCCTGCTCCTGCCCTTGGCCTCGGCCTGTCTCCAGACCTGCACCCAGCTCCCCTCCGCTGTGTCCTAACCGGTGCTGTGTCTCCAGCCCGTGTCGCGCTCGATTGGCCTCCTCCAGGTGGCGCTGCAGCTCCTCCTGCCGCTCCCGGTCGGCCGCCTCCTGCTGACACAGACGCTTGTTCTCCAGCTGAAGCCTCAGGAGCGTCTCCCTGCGGACCGGGAGGGCATTGAACAGGGCTGGGGACCAGTCACTCCGCAGGACTGGCACAGGGGACTAGGAAAGGGACAGAGCCCTAGGGAAGAGCTCAGTCAAACCCCGGGGTAGGACTAGAGTCCTGGAAACTGGGCCTAGGCACAGTGAGCGGAGCTCTGGGTAACCGAAGTGGGCGGGGCTATGAGCTGGGCCTAGGGGTGGGGCCAGGGAAGAGCGAGGATACAGGAACTGGTTTGAACACTGGGGAAGGGGTTGGGAAAAAGCAAGACGTAAGCCAAGACTCAGGAATGGGAAGAGCTGGGGTAGGAGAGCCCATCTGGGCATGGCACAGGGTAGTGAACCTAGAAGGAGATACACTGAGGACAGGGCTGTGCCCTGGGGGTCAGAGCCCAATTTGGGCAGGGCTGGGGCGTAGGACTTTTGCCTGTGTAGTGGAGCCAAACGGACTGGACCTAATCTGTACACCGAGGATGGATCCTGGAGACGCAAGCCACCAACAGGGCTACAGCCGTGGACAGGTAAGAGCAGAATTAGGAGTGGGTGGGCCTAGGAGCCCCACTAGGACTTGGGACCCTAGGATTTGGGAACTGAGCCAAGCTGGCTGGGCTCTGACAGATGCCTGCACTGGGGGCTGGGCTGAGGGTGGGCATTGGCAGGCCAGGGTGGGGCCAAAGTTCTGAGTGACCCCAGGATACCTAAGCTCCGCGGGTAGCATCTCTGCTGCTAAGTTTTCCACAGCTGGTGAAGTGGGATCCAATGAGGGGTCTGGAGAATATGAGAAAAGTTTTCAGATAGCTGCAAGGCCCCCGCTCCCATCTCTAGGGGTCCTTTTCCCAAGAATCTTTGAGGGCTCAAGCGCAGCCAAAAGCCTGGCTTGACACAAGTCCCCACCCCCATGCCCACCCAATAAGAAGTCAGGATGCTTGGCCCTTCCCTGAGCTCTAGAGGACAGCCGCTGCCTTCTGCTGGCCCCTTATCACCTTTCTTCTCTAGTGTCTCTCCAAGCGTGGCATAGCTCAGATCCTAGCCTAAAGAAGCCCGAGACACTGCCCTTTCTGCCTGCCCTAACAGCACCCCCAGGTCACACACACCTCAAGGGTCCTGGGATGGGCCCCAAACTCACCAGCCTGGGGGGGTCCCCAAGGCTGCAGCTGGGAACAGCGCAGCTCCTCATTGGCCTCCCGCAATGAGTCCCGCTCGGTCATCAGCCGCTGGAGGGATGGGGTTCAAGACACCACTTGAGGCCCACTCCAGTGGGCTACCCCATCATGGAGGGGAGCTTGGGTGGTGGGACCTCAGCCTCACTCACCTCTTTCTCCTTTGTCACCGACTCATATTTTTCCTCCAGATTACGACACTCAAATAGCCATTTCTCAGCTTTCATGGCCTCCTCCTGCCACTGGCCCTGCAGTTCCTGAACCTGAACAGAGGGGAGGTGTGAGGACAACTGAGTGGGAAGGAGGGGCAGGGACTGAGTTCAAGTTGAAGGGACAGGGCCAGAGTATCCGGCCTCAAAAAACTTGGAGGGCCGAGCTTAAGGGAAGGGGCGTGGTCTAAAACCTAGGGAGAATCTAGCCTATCTAAATGGCTGACTTTATATATATAAACAAGAGAGAGCACTCATCTCTGAGGGGCTCAGCACCATGCTGAGGGTCCCCAAAGTGAATGGAGCAAACCAAGGGAGCCCCTCCACCTCTGCCCACGTACAGGCACAGGCTCCCGGGCCCTCTGGTCCCCCAGCCCCTGCCGCACCTGTCGCCGTTGTGCCTCCAGCTGGGTGCGCAGAGAGCCAGCCCTGCGCAACTCCTCTTCTAGCTGCCGTGTACGTTCTGCATGGCCAGCGTTGCGCTCCTCCAGCTGCCGCACCTGCCGCCGCAACTCCCTGAGCTCCCCCAGGCGGCGCTGGCAGCTGCTCAGTGTGGCCTCCAGCTGCCCAGCACGCTCGGAGGACTGCCTGGGGGGGAGGCAAGTGGGGAGAGAGGGCTCGGGTCTGCAGTCAGGGTTCAGCTTGGATGCGAGGCCCTCAGGGCAGATGGGATCATGTCAGCCTGGGGGCATTTGAGTTTGAGATAGTGGGTCTTAAAGGTTAAGGGTCAGCCTGGATCTGGTGGTGTTGGGGGTCATTAAAAGCATAAAGGGAGCCTAAGTGTCAGTGCTGGCCAGGGTCATAATCAGGGATGCTCAGGGGTGGTATTATGGGAACAGAGAATGGTTGCTGTATTACAGGGAGAATGATGGGGGCCGAGAGGGATTGAGGAGCCCCCAAGTTCACTTTGGGGTCGTGAGGACTGTGGGGTCAATATGGGCACTGTGGGTGCAGGGGCAACGATGGGATCATGGGGGAGCTTTGGAGCCAGAGCACTATGGGATCCTTGAATTTTAACATTATAGAGGTGTCATGGAGTCACAGGGGAGCTCTTTGAGGTTACAGAAGGCACAGTGAGGTTGAGGGAGTTAGTGCTGTGGGGACCCACCAAGTGCAATGGGGTTGCCAGGGTTCTGTGGAGTCATAAGAAGGTACAATCATATCATGGAGGACACAGTAGGGGTTACAATCGATAGCAAGGTTATTGCACAATTGGGTCCTAGAGGACATCATGGGATCCTGGGACATGATAACACCCAGAATGGTGCAGTGGGGTCTGGGGAGAACTGTGGGAGACCTCGGCTTGCTGGGGTTTTACAGGGATACTATGAATTCTGTGTGAAACAACCTGATAACAAGGGGACACTGGGGAAGTCCTGGGGGACACCATGGATCCAGGGGGCCAGAGGACATAGTAGAGTCCAGGATAGTTCAGTGGGGCTCAGAATAGCACTGTGGAGTCTAGAGGGCATTATGAGGATCTCCTGGGCATTTCAGGATTACAGAGGTACTGTGGCATCAGAGGGGCACTCTGGCAATGGGATATGTGGTGGAGACCCAGGGACCTACCACTCACCGCAGCTCATCCATCTCATCCTTTAAGGCCTGCGCCTCCTGGGCCAGGCTGGTCAGTGCCTGGTTCCGCTGCTGCAGCTCGGTGACCTCCCGCTCCAGCTCCATGCATCGCAGATGATCATCCTCCCTGCCATTCTCCAGCCTGAGGGTATGTGAGGGTGGGCACATGAGGGGTCCGCACCCACCCCAATTCCCTGGCCTGCCTGACCCCAGCCCCAGCAGCCCACACCTGTAGTTCTCTTCCTGCAGCTGTTCCAGTTGGGACTGTAGCAGCAGCAGCTTCTTGGAAGTGAGGCCCATGGCAACCTCACCCTCTGGCTGGCCCACACGCTGCCGCAGCACTGCATTCTCCTGCGCCAGGCTCTGCTTCTCCTCTGACAGGAGCACCAGCTTTGGATAGGAGGTACAGTGAACTAGAGTGGCAGGGTGGGGGGGCGGGGGGGGATTTCCAGGTAACCTTGCCCTGGAAGCACCAGTGAACCCCCACCCCAGCCCCACCTGCCGCTCCAGGTCCAGACAGCGCTGCTGCAGCTCATCCCCCTCATCAGCCTCCTCACTCAGGAAGTAGTACCTGCGGGACTGACGAGAGGGGTGGGGGATGGGAAGGGGCAGGGAATTCAGGAATCCAGGGGAGGAGACTGGGGGAAGGAGGCTGGAATCTCTAGGGGCAGAGAGGAGGGATTCAAGAAACCCTCAGGATCTAGGAAGAGAAGGTGGGACCCCAGGGTACTGGAGAAAGGTGATTCAGGAACCCTGGGTATCCAGCAAGGGCCCTGAGGGATGATCTTTAATTTCAGAATTAAAGATAAGCCCTTCCTGCTGTTAGGGAGCCCTGAGAATCAGTAACAGGTTTGGTACACTTACTTGGCTGTCAAAGTTCCCATATGTCTCTGATGACAAGGTATCAGGAGTGTCTTTGGTCATGAGCTAGAGGGAAATGGGGTGGCACTGAGATGAGCTGGGTGGTCTGAGTGCAGCCTTCAAGGCCTCCATGATCCAGCCTGAGAACCAATCCATCCCCCTTTCCCCAAAGCCATTTCTTCCCTATAACCCCAACCTGAAGGCTGCTCTCCTGCCATGCGTCCAGCACACAGGGAAGCCTGGCCTTCTGATTGTCACAGAGGTAGACTGTAACTTAGAGCTGGGAGGGAAATCTGGCCAGCTGAGTTCCAGGCAGAACCAAGACCTCACCAGGGCAGAGCACGTGCCCAGTCGCCTCTTCCCTGCACTTCCTTGCCACACTGGGCACCCCCACCTACCTCCTGGATGGCTTCCATCACCACATGCTGAACTGATTCCTCCAGTGTCATAATTCTCTGGATGTGCTCTGGGGATCAAGGTTAAGGAGACTGAGACTTGGGGAGGAAGATTTCCTCAGGTCTTCCCCTAAGGACCCAGTAACCCCCATACCCTGCTTTTTCTCACAGCTGATGGCACAGCCCAGCACCAGCTGAAGAAGCTTGCCAAGCTCTCCAGGATCTGAGAACTGGCCAATGAGGCTCACATCTGGGAGGTGCTGTTCCAAAATGGGATGTCCTAGGACCTGAGAAGGGGTGGGAGGGGTGGGTGGGTGTCAAGGGCTTACAGACACTTCTGCTCCTCCCAATACAACCCCCTAAATCCCTTTACAGTTACTCACATCCTGTGAGTACTCCACTAGGCTCTGTAAGATCATCTTCAGGTTGCTAACCTGAGAACAAGGAATTGTGTTGAGGGTCCCAGAACCCCCAAAAGGGGCCAGGCAGTCCTCATCCTGAATCTATCTACCCCATTCTTTTATTTCCACCTCCCCTGCCAATTCCTGATCATCTCATCCTGTTTGTCCCTATTCTCTGTCTAAATGATACCTCTCCTAGGTCTGATCTGTCTGGCTGCTGGCCCTTTGTATCCAGCTGCTCATCTTTTTCACGTTTCCAGAATTCAGTCACTTCTCACCACCTGCCCACCACCACTTGGCCCTAGACATCTCTCCCCTGGATTACTGCACCAGCTTCCTGTCTTAGCTTCCATTCTCCATTCCTCTGCAAGCAGTCAGGGGAAGCTTTTTCTAAGCCCAAGCCAGGTTGTGCCTTTCCTCTGCTAAAACTCTTTCTTGACTTTGCACAGCACTTAAAATAGAATCCACCTCCCTGTCCCAGCTTGCCAGGCCCGTGATGACCTCACATACCATTCCTTTGCTTTCTGTTCTGACTCAATCACACCAAGCTTATCCCCAACTCAGAGCCTTTGCATTTGCTGTTTCCTAGCGTGGAATACCATTCCTTCAAATCTTATGTGGAGATCAGCCCATCCACCAACCCTCAGCTGTTCTCATTCATAGCGTACTTTATTGTCTTTATACAACTTATTGCTATGGGAAGTTAATATTTATATTTGTGCATGCAGGTTTTTGTTACTCCTTGCTGCTTGCTCAGACCTGCTCAATAGATGAATGAAAGAATAAGAAGTTGGCTGATCACCAGACATCTGTCTCTCTAACCAGGTCTCTCTGTCCATCACCCAGGAAATATGTCTAGCTGACCCTTCCCTGATCATCTCTTCACCAGTCTGTCCCCAGTCGAGTCCACCTGTCACCTTCATTCTCCAGTTGGGACCTGGGTCCTCTGAGATGCGCTGGAGCCAGGCCTCATTGAACCAGGAAGGGTCTCTGAGGGTGAGAAGGTGGGATGAGCTGCTGGGGGATTGTTTTTGGACCCTCCCACTCAGCTCCACTCACATCTGGTTCAGCACATAGGCTATGGCCAGGCCACTGCTCAGGTTCTGGGGGCTGGTACAGGGGAATGGGACCTGGAACGTCTTCAACTGTGGGGAAGAGGAAAGTGCAACAAGCAGCGTCAGGGTCTGAGATCACTGAACCACTGCCCTTTTGCAGACTTTGCCGGTCAGCAGGAACTTAACATGGTTGAAAGTGAACGGTTGGAGAGAAGCTGACCTGTTGCTCCAGCAAGTCAGATCCTTGGGGGGGTGACCTCTGCTCACCTGGGAACAGAGGGGGCGTGGCCTCACTTCACCTTTGTCCTACAAACATTCCGCGACCAGGCCAGCGGGGAACCAAATCATCTGGTCCCCACAGGCGATGCGTCACGAGGCCAGCTCACCTGTGCCATCGCCCCACGTGACCAGCCTCGAAGGGGCGGGGCCTCACCTGTTATGTCCACGCAAACCTTCTACATGACAGGGGCGGGTGCTTAGGCCAAAGTCCAATGGCCCAGTAGGCCGACGACCCCCTTCCTCCTCCCAACCCCCGGGTGGAAAGGTAAACTGAGCCCAGGCCGGGGCTCCAGGGGGAGAACTGGCGCACACCTGTCCCTGGCCCCGCCCCCGACCTACCCAGGTAAACAGAGACCCGCATAGCTCGGCCTTGTCCACGCTCATGGCTCCCGATCGGATTCGACCCCGGCCGTGGAGTCCCGCCACCGCAGCCGCCTCCAGATCCGCCACCAGCAAGCGCCCGCAACCTCGACCTCCCGCTCGGCCTAGTGTGCCACTCCGCCCCGCCCCGCCCCCTGGACGCAGGCCCCGCCCTGGACACGTGATCTCTTCCAGACGCCCGCTCACGCCTCCAGTGCTGCCATCTTGGATCCGGGCAGTGTTCGGGCGCCCGCCCTGCCGCCAGGGGTCAGTCTGGGCCAGCCTTGCGCTTCCCGCTTCCCCGGGCTCTTTTTTTGCGGGTAGCAGAGTCCTCTCAGAATCATTCTTCATCTTCTGAGCCGGAACTACCTGACTCTGCCAAACAGGTTGAAAGAAATTCTGCTGTCTAATCTTATAATCTGAGGCTTTATTTGCGCAGCGGAGGGTCAAGCCATTCCTTTGAACTTGGAGGGGGGATCCTAACGGGGTCTGTCTTCCTGGTGGAGGTGACTTGGGAGTCTTGCCCCCAGGTAGATAAGGGAACAAGGATGAGGTCCTTCCTAGGTCGAGGGCTGGATTATTCAGCCAGACATTTGCCCAGCCTGGATCCGTCCTCCACTGAGCTTTCCTGCGCCTTCTCCTGGAGCGGCGACCAAAATTCCTCCTGGCTCAGAATCTGGACGTGGCCGCCCTAGTCCCCGGGGCCCACCAGAGGGCGCTCAGACCGCAGGAACGCAGTCTACGGGAGGGGCTCAAAGAAAAGTGCTAACAAGAGCAGTTAATAAAGTCGCAGTCACCACTTATTGAGTGCCTACAGTATACAGTCCCTGCGCTTCACGATTCAAATATATAGGCGACTGCCCTGACCGGTGCGGTTCAGTTGGTTGGGCGTCGATCCGCAAAGCAAAAGGTCGCGGGTTGGATTCCCGGTCTGGGGCACCTGCGAGAGGCAACCGATGGATGTTTGTCTCCTTCTCTTTCTCCCCCGCTTCCCCTCTCTCTAAAAATAAAAATATAATCTTAAAAAAAAAAAAAAAAAGGATAAATAGGCAGCTGAAATCTCCCCAGGACTCTGGGTGACAAGTGGTGTTTTGATTCCCGGTACACACGCAAAGATACAGTGTCCTGGGTGGACACAGCTTTATTTAGGAGGAGGCGTAAAGCCTGGACCCGCGTCCTTCGACTCCTAAATTCCTTGGCAGCCCCTCCCCCGAGGGAAGGGCGACATAATGATCAGTAATTAAATGTTATTAGCTGTACCCGGAGGGAAGGGCAGTCTGTGCATTGGGGGTTGGTCTAGGTCCGAGGGGCGGGGCGCTGATCTCTCCAACCCAGAGTCTAGCTTCGCCGACCCTACCCCGGAGCGGGTTAGGCTGGATGGCTACAGCCCCACGCCGCTTCGCACGAACACAGTCACTGTACCACTAGACACGCGGTTACAACCCACTCAGATATGCAGCCGCACGCATGCACGCGGGGGCCTCGGGTCTACATTCCCACATCCCCTTCACACATTGTTTTCAGCCTCTGGCCCCTGGGAGCGGGGTGGGAGGGGAAGTAATGGGGAAGGGGACAACGGCCTGCAGGCCGTGCTGGCTTCCGGACTAGGCTGCCTTCCGGCGGGCGTGGGAACCAATGCCGCTGGCTCCAGCATCCCGCACCCATCGTAGAAGATGCTGCCAATAGAGGGAAATGGGGCAGTCCTGGTCCTGGGTAGAAGTGGAAGGTGTACCAGGAGCTAGGCCTGTTCCAGAACAAGGAAGGAGACGGGGGCTGGGAGTACTTGTGAGAGGGCCAATATCTGATCTTCTGGAATCACCAAATATTTGGTATGGGGTTTCCAATGCTCGCAAAACCGCAGAGATTTTGATGTTTAGGAGGAATCTAGGAGTTCAAATATTTGGAGCCTGGACCTGAATTGTTTTAACCATGGGCATTTTAGGTATCAAGTGACCCAAATCCCCATATTTAAGGAAAGGTCCACGTGCCCATAATTTTGGGAGAAGAGCACCAACCCTCGATTTGGGACAGCAGGAATCTCATGTTTGGGCTGAAAGGGAGCTCCAATGTTGGCAAAGAAGAGCAGTAATCGTTATTATAGGATGAAGGAGTCATACTGTTGAGTGAACCAGGTACCTTCAATGAAAGAGGTCAAAAGACCTCATTTTGGGGCAGGGACTCTGTATATGGGGGAAGGATGCAACTCCTCATTTTTGGTGGAGAAAGCCCCAAAAGTTTTGGGGATGGTCTGGAGGCCTCCATTTTGTAGGGACAGAGTGTGCAGGTCTGGTCCAGCAGCCCCCAGCTGGTTTGAGGACCCCACCCCCTCCTGTTTGTTTCCAGGAACAGCTGGGCCCAGCCTGGGAAGTACTGCTGGGAAGTGGGTGACTCAACCCCTCCCTGTGGCCACAGCTGGACCCCCCCCCACACACACACACTTTTTGGCCTTCACATCTGGGCAGAAACTCAGTCATGAGGGCTGGGATGGGGACCCTAGGCTCAAGCAATTGCAGAGTGGTGCCCCTCCCGCAGGTCTGACCACACAGTCAAAGGGTGGACACCATGCCACATACCATGGTGGATTCTGACAGGCCCTGTGCACTCCAGACACTGACATCCCTCCAGAGAGTCCCATCTTGTCCCCCTCCTTGTGTCTATGTCTGAGTCCATGTGAAGTATGCTCACATTCATGTAGGTGTGAGATGGGTCTGTGATTGTGCACATATAGGTGTGTGTGTCTGCACCCACCTGTGTCTTGTGGCCCTGGGAATTTGTGCAACAGGCTATCTCTGTGTGATTTGGTGATGTGTGGGGTGGAGAGGACTGGGGTACATGCTCTCTGTGAGATTTGGTTTGTGTCTAGATACCTGTGTCCTTCTTTGTGTGAGAACTATGTGACAATCAGTACCTCAGTGTGGCTTTAGGTTGTGTTTCTGTGTGACTGTGTCCTTTCTATCCATCATATGTCTTTCTGTGATAGTGTGACCCTCTCATGTGTCCTTGGATGTTCTTGTATGTGGCCTTTGAGTTTGTCTCTGTGACACTATGACAGCATGATGGTCATGTGTCTTGATGTCAAAGACTTTGTGTCTTACTTTGTCTTGATGGTGATGATGTGGTTTTATCAGAGTGCCTGTGTATGCAGTCTGTGTATGAAGATGGCCCTGTCTGTGTCCTCACCACAAATGGTGGGTGACAGGTGTGCCTGTGTCACTGTCACTATCTGGGTCTCCGTATGTGTCTATGTGACCCTATCCGAGTTCGCTGCAGGACTGGCTAAACTAGTGAAGGTTTGTGGCAACATGTAGCAGGTGTATCCTGTATCCGTGTAACACTATGGGTCTTTGGAGAGTTGTGACCTTGTGAGGGGGCGTATGTATTACACGGGACAGAGCACTCGGTGGAGGCAGTGATGTGCACAGAGGACGTCAGGCACGATGCATCCTGCAGCTCTCTACTGGGAGGGTTCACTCCCCGCGCTGCGGGGGCGCGTGCGTCGTGGGTGACGTGGACAGGACGCGGATCGCTGAGTGCGTGGTGCCCGACGCGGTTATGCGTGCGAGCGCGGGGAACAGGGATAGGCTCGCAGCTGCGTGTGCGCACACGGGGACAGGGGGCGGGGGCGACGGGGGCGACGGGGGCGGCGGGGCGCGGGGCATGGGCATTAGGGCGCGGGTGAAACCCAGGAGAGGCCCGCCGTTAACCCCTTCCTGTCGGACCTGAAACTTGTGGCCCTTCGAAGGAGCACGCGGGGGCTTCCCCAGCACCTGGGGGCCGTCCCTGCCGAGAAGAGGAACCCCAGTCGAACTGAGACCCCCTCTGTCACCATGGGAACTGGAGCTTCCCGTGAGGCAGGCTCGTGCCCCTCCTCTCTTGCTCTTCCTCTAGCTCCGTTGTCTGCAGATCACGCGCCTCCAATTCCCGGTCTCCAGAGAAGGGGGCCGGGGTCAGTGAAGCCGGGGCATGTGTGACTCAGGCCAGCCCGGTGGTCCACTGACCGCAGCGGACCTTGCTACCCCTTTTCCGCCTCCGTGACTCACCCCTCTCGGCTTTCCCCGTGTGTGACTCAGGCTCCTGAGGAGGGGGCCTGCGGACTCTGAGACCCCTCAAGACAAGGGAAGAAGGGGGGCAGCTTAGAACCAAGTTCTGGGGACCTCGTGCTCTGGGGGAGGGGGTCTCCCTCCAGAAGGGGTCAATGTCGTCCTTTACCTGGCCCTAGCCAAGGTTACCAGAAGTGTTTCCCCCCACCCATGAATTGCCTGTCCCCACTCCCAGGCCTCCGGGAACCCAGCCCCCAGCCCTCCCCCCACAGCCCACAGGAAGTTTTGGCAGAGCCTGCCTTGGCGATGAAACGGTTAAAGCCGTTTTCTTATTCATTTCATCCAGGGGCCCCTTTTGACTCAGAGCAAGCAGGGCTGGGTGCCCCCTTGAACCAAGCCTTCTGGGGGCCTGTTCATACTCCACCCCAAATGTACCATTTGTAGAGACAGTAGGTTAGGCGATTGGTGAGCTGGCTGGGAGTCTTAGGTAGCATACCCAAGAGCTGGGTTCAGATCCTGCCTCTGCTCATTGCTGTCTGGGTCTCAGTTATCCCATCTGAAAATGGGGGATAATTATGTTCAGCTCATTGTGCTGATAGAGATTAGGTGAATAATGGATGAGACTCTTTGCATCCAGAGCTGGGAACAGGAGCAGGAAGGGGTCTTGGCCGAAAAAAGGATCCAGATTCCTCCTGTGTCTCAGGTCTGAGTGTCAAGAGTGTCTAGCAGGAGCAAGTCCTTGCCAGGCTGGACGTGCCCCACCCAGGCACTCTGAGGCCTTGGGGTTCATCCTGTCCATCTCTGCCCTGGGCAGGCACCCAGGAAGTGAGAGGCGGGACAGGAATGAGGCAGAACCTGTTGGGCTTGTCACCTCCCCACCCCTCACCCTCATTCTGGGGCCCTGACAGGGCCCCCTGCTGCAGCCCCACCCCCTGCTGCCCTGGACTCCTGGGTCCTGACCTAAGGGTGGCCCCAGGGAGGGGATGTTGGCGGAGACAGCGTCTAGGGAACATCCTGTGGATTGCTGGCTGGACAAACCAGACAGGAGGGTCAGTCCCTCCCGAGGCAGGGCAGAAGTCGGCTAGGGGCAGAGTAAACATGGCCCAGGGTGGCCAGATTTTGGGGGGGGTGGCAAGGAGTGTACACATACACAGTCACCCTGAGAAAGCCAGTCCAGACGCACAAAACCCTGTCACCCTGGCCACAGAGGGACTGCCAACCTGGGACACACTGACAGGGTCAGACACATAACCGGGCAAGATGACCCAGTGCGGGCTGTTTCACAGAGAGACGGTGGCAGGACAGACTTAGGAGCAAGACTGAAATGCTGTCAAACACACAAAGTCATCAACAGGCCAGAAGCATGCAGGCAGGGTGTGTGTAACAAGGATAAATCAGACTGGCATACAGGCAAGATGGACGTAATTTCACACACAAGCACAGAGAGACATTCAGGTGAACACAAAGCCTGGCTGACCCAGTGACATAGTCACACACAAATGTGACAGGCCAGAAAAAACACAGGACAGACACACAGACAACTGTGCATCAGACATAGGTGGGCAATGCATCATGTTGACAGACTCAGAGAGAGGGACAATCACTTTCAGTGCCTCAGAAGTTGTACAAAAGGTGTTCAGACAGACACTGTCAGATCCTGACACACAAAGCAACACATGTGCATGCCCATCACATATATTAGCAAGATCACCAGCTCAAAAAGATACTCAGAAGCAAAAGAGAAAAACCTATGACGAGATGAATGGAGAGGACGTATATATACCACGACAGAGTTTTCCTCCCACAGTTGCACAACGCACAGAAGTCTCCAAGGGGCACCAGGACTTAACAGACACGTACTACTTCACTGGTAACATTCACATATGAGACCTGCTGACAGAACAAATGTGAGAAGAAAAACTGACATATTCACACACGTGGTCTAGCCAAACAGTCACACCAAAGCACAGAGAGGCACAGACAGGCCACAGTCAGACATTTATAAGCATACTGACACAGAAACACCTGACAGAACCTGTTGGCTAGCATGCACACACATATACACCTGTCCCAAAATTCAGACACACACAGAGCAGCCACAGAACTCGTAAACACACACATACACTAGTCACAGACAGGCCACAATCAGACATTCATAAACAATGGCACAGAGACACCCTGACACACACACACCAGCCAGAGCTCACTTGAACACACACACCAGCCACAGACCTCACACAGGCAAGCCATGGACCTCACACACACAAACATATACACCTACCAGACAGGGATAGGTTAGCCATATGAACTCCACATGCATATAGGACAGCCACATGCAACTGATTCCATAGACCATACACACACATACCCACCATTCCCCCCTCAAAGCAGACAGGTCCTACACAGCCCTGCACAGTTGGGCCAACACAGACACATGCTCTGGGGAGACAGGCCTCACACATACTCTCACATGCCCTGACAGGACAGTCATACACAGACCCACAGCCAACCAGACACACACGCTCCTGGACCATGCTTAGGTGCTGTGTAGCTCTGGACTTCCCAGTCTGTCTCTGTACCCTCCCCCTACAGATCCCCACACTTCTATCCAAACATTTCCCTGGACTTCCCTCCCTCCCTGCTATTTGTCACTTCCTGGAAGGCCTGGCTCAGCTGCCTCTGTCCCTGGTGGGATGTAGACCTGTTTTCTCAGCACATCCCCTATAAAGGGGTCACCTAGAATCTCATCCAGGCCCAGGCCCCCCAAGATCTCACCAGTAGTGTGTATAGTATGTGTGTGAGGGGGGAGACAGAAGTAGTTTCATGGGAAACTCCCCTCATGCCCAGCTGAGTCAGCCTGAAGAGACAGCCTCTTCTTCCTGCTTCCAAGAAAACCCAGAAGCTTCCTCTCTGGCAGAGGGGATGAGGGACCCCCAAACCACAGAGGTGGGGTAGGGAGTAGCTGGCAGGCAAGAGGTTCCTGGGGGAGGACCTCTGTGATTCTCAGCCTCTTCCTGCCCAGCTGCCTGTCCACACCCAGGGGCAGGGACGCAGGAGGTTGGGTGCTACAACTTGTGGGTTCTCGCCCTGGCCTGCCCACTGGCTGACTCACTTGCAGCCCCCATCCCAGTTTCCTGGTGAGGGCCCAACTGGTCAGTGCGGCCAAGGGGGAGGGGGTCACTAGACTATAAGAAAGAGAAGTCCCTCATGTCAAAGTCGAAAGCCCCTGAGAGACTCGTGGGTGGGGGTAGGTGAACTTCCCCCTTATCCTGTCCCCACCCAAGGCCCTGGGCCCCTGGGTATGGGGGTGTGTGTGTGTGTGCCTGGGCACAGAGTCCTCCTCCAGATGCTGCTCTGGAGTCCAAGAGCCGGGCAGTCCCCAGCTGCATCTGGACACCCAGGCCAGGAGGGGGAGGGGGCTATTCTCACCCTCTTCTAGGGGCCTTGGCGCCAGTAGAGCCAGTCGGGCGGGCGGTGTGAGGGGGTGGTGCCTAGGCCACAAGAGTGAGACTTGCAGGGCCCTGGAACCGGCTGTACCAGCTGGGCTGGGCCACCGCCCTCCCTGGCTGGCCTGTTCCCCACCCCCTGCTCAAATATCCATTCAGAGTGCATGGAGCCACCCAACCCCACTCCAACGTGCTGGCCTGTCCCCCCACCCCCCACCCCTGCTCACCAGCACCCCTCCACTATGTACCCAACTCCTGTCTCCCCACCCACCATCCTTCCACTAAGTGCCCAACTCCATTTCTCTCTGGATTAAAGAAGACCCTACCTGAAAGGGCCTGCAAAGCTTGGCATTACAGTTGGGTCTGCATAAAAGCCTCTCTGTCTGTGATTACCCACAATACAGTAGCTAATGCTCTGGAGCTAAACAGCTCAGGTTATATAGCTCAACTTCAGCACTTACAGCTGTGTGACATCAGGCACATTCTTTACCTTCCTGTGCCTCGGTTTTCTCATCAGTTAAATGGGGATACATAGCATGCATTTTGCTGGGTGGTTGGAAGCAGGCAATTAGTTTCTTGACTTAAACCATTTAGAAGAGTGCCTGGCCCATGGCAAGAGCTATATAAGTGTTAGCTATTAAAATAATAATAATTATTTCTCAGTCTGTCTGCCTATCATAAGTGTTATTGCTGACTGTCTGCATTATTTTAACCATGCCCCCAGTTTGTCTCTCCGGCCATCTCTCTCTGCCCTGACCCCCACCCCATACACCCACTTTTCCTTGCTGGGTCCTTGTCCTTCATCTTGACGCCCTCCAGGCCACCTCACAGCTCTCCAAGACTCCCCTGGCCTGGCCAGCCTCAGCACTGGCCAGGGCTGACTCACTGTGGCCTTCTGGCCCATGGGACCTGCAGGTTGGTTTCATGAGATGCTGCCCTCTGGCCAGACCTGCCCAGTCCCCCAGTCCTGCCCACTGCACCCCCGCAGGGCCCTGGCCAGATGTCAGCTGCAGTTATTAGCATGGGCGGGAGACAGAGGCCTTGGCAGCATGCCTGCCAGACTCAGCGGCCCGCTGGAATCTCCCTTGAGCCTGAAGCAGGGAGGGGAGCAGTTCAAGCGAGGGGGGGGAAGGAAGGGAGCACCAAAGGGTCACAAGTACCTCCAAAGACCAAAAACAGGGATGCCCCCAGATTCTTACGGGATCTTCCTCTTCAACGCCACTGCTCTGCTGGACTTCCCCCTGCCCCCACATAGCTCAGTTTCTCTTTCACCTCTTTCGTTTTCCTTCTCTCCCCCACCCTTTGTAGGTTGTGTGCCTGCCCTACAAAGGTTGGCTAGCCCCATTCCTCAGCATCTCTTTACCTTAAAGAAACTTCCATCTTTCCAGTAGAGGCCTCTCTCTCTGAAAGAGACTCAGCTTCTCTCATCTCTTGTTCTAGTGGCTCACATCTTAACTGTTTGGAAGTCCCACCTTAAATCTAACTAGAAGTCTCACCATCTAAACCTCCACCCCAATCCTTACTGGGGAAGGTGCTCTGGGTTCCTTCAGATTCTCCCCTTGGATTTTCAGGTCCCTTCTGACTTGAGAGCAGGGGAGCAACTCAGATGAGATACCCTGGGGAGAGAGGGAAGCCCTCCAAGATATTCTGGATGGTTGACTGTACCCCCAGACTAAAATAGGGGTAGGGGCCCTTGCCCACAAGAGTGAGGGGGCATCTCAGCCCCTAGGGTTGCTTGTGGGGAGACGCCCCACATCTCCTGGCAGAAAAGATGAGTACTCCGCCTGAGGGAGGAGGCAACCATGCCAGCCCGCCCAGGCGCCAGGGACGCCTTGAGGCATCGACCTGCCCCCTCCGCGCCTAGTCGGGCCAGGGGCGAAGTCCGACCCAGGCCCGTGGGCAGGCGGAGACCTGCCGGGCTGGGTCGAGCCGGGCCGGGCCGGGCCTGGCAGGACACAGCCCCAGAACGACTGGGCGGGGCTGGGCCAGGCGGCCGTGGGGGCCCCGGGGCCAGAGGCTGGGACTGGTCAGGACTAGCCGTCGGGGGCCCGGGCGTGTCCTGGGACCTGGCAGATACCCGGGCTCCAGGCTGCTGGCTGGGGGCCCAGGAACATGACTGGCCCCACCCCTTCCTGTGCCCTTATATGGGCGTCGGGGAGAGACTCTAGGGACCCCCTCCCCCAGCTAAGAGCGGATTCCGGCCGGTTGCCACGGTGACCAGGACCCGCTCCCCTGTGCGTCCCCTTCTGTTGGGCTAATGGAATCGTCCCCGGACTGCCAGCCCGCAAGATCGCCCGCAGGCACCTCAGGCGGTACCATTGCTGGAGTAGGGGGACGGTGACTGGAAGCCTCTGAGGCTGGGCGTATTCGGCGCACCCCGGCTCCCGCGGGGGTCCCGCGCCAAGGACCTCTTCTTGGGGGCAGAATCCAGCCCAACCCAGGGCGGAGTGCAAGGTCCCGTAGGATCCAAGTGACGGAGACAGGGCCGGGCTCCTTCCCCCAGGGCTGTTGCCACACTTCCTGCCGCCAAGCTCGGCCCTGGCCTGTTTCTAAGGAAGGAGTGGGGTTGGGCGACCGCGCCCTGGCCTTGGGGCTGGGTCCAGGCACTGGGAGCCGACGTGGTGCTGCTCAAGCCCAGGGTTACTGGGAGAGGGCTTTGGGAAAGGGACAGAATATACGGGCGCCTGTAAGTCACCCACGGGAGAGGGCGCCAGTCATGGAAGATCCAGCAGTCCAGTTCCTCAGGATCCTCAAAGACCCTTCTTTCCCTCATGTCTTAACTCTGGACCCTCTGTCATTGTCATCTCAGCTCTGAAGGTGTGCCCCGACGCTTCTAATTCTATTTCACCAGGGCTTCACAGATGACCCCAACCTGTGGCAATGTCCCCTTTCTACCACACATATTTTCCCTGACTCAGGGTACCCCAGGACCCTCATTCACTTTATGCATATCTAGATTCCTCTTCCCTTTTATGGGGAACATCAGCCTCTCCCATGGATTCCAGGATCCCTACTTATTTCTTGCATAATGGGACTTCAAGCTCCTTACCCTAATACGCTTTTCACCCCCACTTAACTTTTCCTGGGTTCAGTTCCTCCCATGAAAATATCAGTCCCTCAACCCTACTGTATGCGGGACTCCCACTCAGTTCCTGAGTCAGGCGTCTTATCTCCTTTAACCTCTCCCATTTACCCTGCTTAATCCTTCCGTCTCTCTTTTATGGGGTCTCTCAGAGCATTCATAGCCCTCCAGCCACTCTCGGATACTCTGGATTCCTCAGGCCTTCTGTGTACAACTTGGGACCCCTCCCCACCCCCCACTGCCGGGCACACACACACACTTGCTCTGTACCAGTTCCTCGAGCCCCTCATCGCGTACTCCAGGGGTATCATCACCCTCCCTGGAGTCGCTCCCCTTGTGCCTCGGACCATCCCAGCATCCCCTTCCTCGCGCGCCCCGGGGTCCCTTGAACCCCTCCCCCTGCAGCCTCGCCAAACCACCCAGCCCGTGGCCGCTGTTTACAAGGACACGCGCTTCCTGACAGTGACGCGAGCCGCCTCCTCCCCTTCCCCACGCTCGAGGAGGGGGGCGCGGGGGCCCGGCTCCCGCGACGGCCAATCGGAGCGCACTTCCGCAGCTGACAATCGCCGTATAAAGGCGTGTGGCTCCGGCTTAGCAGCCGGGACCTTGAGCACGGCAGGCCAGCGTCAGAGCCAGCAGGGAGCGGGAAGCTGGGGGAAGCGACACCAAGAAAGCAAGCGCGCCAGAGAAGGGCAGAGGGGCTTTCGAAGCCGCACAGAACTTCCGCGCACGGCGGCCGCCTGGCCTCTCCCGATCAGTGCCAGCTCCCGAGCCCGCGCTTCCAGACACCCAGTCCAGCCACCGCAGAGGACAGCGCGCCGCTCGCATTAGCGAGGCCCGGGGCGGCCCCGCAGGGACCACCCCCAGACCGCCTGGGCCGCCCGGATGTGCACTAAAATGGAACAGCCCTTCTACCACGACGATTCATACACAGCGGCGGGATACGGCCGGGCCCCGGGCGGCCTCTCTCTACACGACTACAAACTCCTGAAACCCAGCCTGGCGCTTAACCTGACCGACCCTTACCGAAGTCTGAAAGCACCTGGGGCGCGCGGCCCCGGCCCAGAGGGCAGCGGTGGTGGCAGCTACTTTTCCGGCCAGAGCTCGGACACAGGCGCGTCGCTCAAGCTCGCCTCATCAGAGCTAGAACGCCTGATCGTCCCCAACAGCAACGGCGTGATCACGACGACGCCTACGCCCCCGGGACAGTACTTTTACCCTCGCGGGGGTGGCAGCAGTGGAAGTGCGGGGGGCGCAGGGGGCGGTGTCACCGAGGAGCAGGAGGGCTTTGCTGACGGCTTTGTCAAAGCCCTGGACGACCTGCACAAGATGAACCACGTGACGCCCCCCAATGTGTCCCTGGGCGCCAGCGGAGGACCCCCAGCTGGGCCCGGGGGTGTCTATGCCGGCCCGGAGCCTCCTCCCGTCTACACCAACCTCAGCAGCTATTCCCCAGCCTCTGCGCCCTCCGGGGGCGCCGGGGCCGCTGTCGGGACCGGCAGCTCGTACCCGACGGCCACCATCAGCTACCTCCCACACGCGCCGCCCTTCGCCGGCGGCCACCCGGCGCAGCTGGGCCTGGGCCGCGGCGCCTCCACTTTCAAGGAGGAACCACAGACCGTGCCTGAGGCGCGTAGCCGCGACGCCACGCCGCCAGTGTCTCCCATCAACATGGAAGACCAGGAGCGCATCAAAGTGGAGCGCAAGCGGTTGCGGAACCGGCTGGCGGCCACCAAGTGCCGGAAGCGGAAGCTGGAGCGCATCGCGCGCCTGGAGGACAAGGTGAAGACGCTCAAGGCCGAGAACGCGGGGCTCTCGAGCACTGCCGGTCTCCTCCGGGAGCAGGTGGCCCAGCTCAAACAGAAGGTCATGACCCACGTCAGCAACGGCTGCCAGCTGCTGCTCGGGGTCAAGGGACATGCCTTCTGAGTACCCCTACTCCGTACGGACATTCCCCCTACGGCCCAGCCTGGACGGCTGGACGCACGCCTCCCATAGGGCGAGGGGGCAGGTGGTGGGCACCGGCCCCGGTGTATGGGGGCGCCGAAAACAACACTGGACTCTTGCCTGCCGGCTCTGCCCCCAGTCCTTCCACCTCAACGTTTACAAGACCTTCTTCCACGGTTGTTATTGTCGTTTTTTTTTTTAGTATTTTTTTTCCCTGGAAACGGACTCGATTCATATTGAATATAATATATTTGTATTTAACAGGGAGGGGAGGAGGGGGCGATCGCGGCGGAGCTGGTTCCGTCGCCCGGTACTCAAGCCCGCGGGGACACTGGGGAGGAGACCCCCGCCCCCTACCCTTCCTCTGCACCGTACTGTGGAGAAGAAACACTCACTTGCTTCGTAAAGAGTTTATTTTAAGATGTGTTTGTGTGTGTGTGTTTGTTGTTTTGACTTTTTATTGAAGCTATTTAAGTAAAAAAAAAAAAGTTTCTTTATTAATTTCTGTTGTCTTTTTTTCCAAGCCGGGCCAACGGAGGGAGGAGAGTATTGGGATGCCCTCACCCCACTGCTGTTTGTGGCTTTCTTCTGTACTTGTGTCCCTTCGCCAGCTCTGCCCAAGCATCTCGCGGTCTCAGCCCTGGTGCCTAAACCCTCGCGTTCCCTGTTGCCAGGAGTAGGAAAGGCCAGGGCGGGTACGCAGTACTGCCTCCCAACACCTGGGGCAGGATGCCTGCGCTATATGCGCAGTGCGCAGACTGGGCCGGGGCGCTCGCGCCGGGGCTTTCCCTGCTGACGCACCGGAAGCGCTGCCCATATATGGGTGGATGCTGCCGAGTGACGCGACTACCGTCTCTGGGCAGATTCCGGGAATCCCCTCCCCCGCTCTGCCCGGCAAGGGCCGCGGCGCCCGGAAGGAGGCCGGGATTTTCCCAGGCGGGCGGCTGCCCGGGCCCGGAAAGCCCCAGGCTTGGGTCCAGAGCGTCCGTGGTGGGCGGGCCGCGCTCTTGGGTCCAAGGGAGTCACCCCAGAGCCTCCTTCCTCTGGCTGGCGCCCTGGCCCCACCGCGCCCACGCTTGTCTGACCTGACTTGGGTGAGGGATTGCTACTGCCTGCGCGTCCTTGCCACCGCGGTCCCCCTCACCCCCTCCAGGAAGGGCGGCGTCCGCCTGCCAGTTCCCCCTCCCGGTGCCAGGCCCGGATCGGGGTGGCTTCTCAAGCCACAGGGCACCTCCGTCGCTCTTGTACAGGGCTCCTTCTCCTGCAGCTGGGATGGTTAAGAAGGCAGCTGGTGGCGCATTACCCCTGCCCTCAGGGGGGTCAGGCTGGCCTTGGGAGCTGGAAGCACTCAGAGAAACCAGGCAACATGGGAGGGACGGGCAGAACAGACACTTCATTAACTCATTTATAAAGTACTGAACAGCCGGCCTTGGAAACACAGCCTGGACCACTGCAGGCAGGCAGGCAGGTAATAAACAAGGAGACATGATTCGGAGATGGTGGTAAGTGCTAGGAAGACACTGGTCAAAGTGGGAATGATGGGTCAGGGGAGATGAGCTACTTTGGAGAAGGGATTAGGAACACCGACATTTTAAAATTTTTTATTTATTTTTAGAGAGGGGAAGGGAGGGAAATAGAGGGAGAGAAACATCAATGTGTAGTTGCCTCTTGCATGCCCCAACTGGGGATTCTGGTTCACAGGCCAGCCCTCAATCCACTGAGCCACACCAGCCAGGGTGAAACATGGAACTTTAATGAGACCAGATTTAAAGAAGACTGGCCCTGAGAAAAAAACTGGGTAACATCATTCTGGGCAGAGGGAACCCATGCAGTTCCTGTCGCCAGGGCAAGATCAGCCTGTTCAAGAACAACAGTAAGAAGCCAGTGTGCCTGGAATGTAATAAACCAGGAGGGTGGAGATGAGCTCAGGGAAGACCGCACAGGGCTTTGAACAGAAGTGTAGATAAAATTTCAAAGCTGAGATTAGTAACTTTGATGGGTATTAAGCTAGATAGCAATATTAATAATGGGTCTACAGATTAAACGAGCTTGTTCATCCAGTTCTATGGAAAGAAATGGGAGTTCAGAGTGGAAATGCCACTTTACTGGGCACATACATCAAACTACACTCCTAGAAAGACTGCCTTGCTCCTGACACCTGCCTCCTAGCCTAACCCTCACTCTCACCCTTCCACCCTAGGGGCTGACAGGCAGCCCTTCCAACCTTTAGTCTGGTAGAGCTTGCCCACTGTGCATGTGGCTCTGCTCATGACTGGGTCCCCACCCTCTTTCCCACAAGGCTGAACTCTTCGTTCAGGCCCAGGAACCTGCCCTAGAAACTAACCACTGGGCCAAGCTTCACGTACTTGTATCTCTTTTAATGTGCAAGATTATCTGGGTTGGTTGTCTTTATTCCCACTTTCCTGATGAAAAAAAAACAGGAAGGAACACATCTCTTAAATGATATTTGAACCCAGCCTGGCTGATGACAAGGACTAGGGACTGCCCTCCAAGGCCAGATTCAGAGACTTGCTCCAGGCAAGGGGCAAACAGCTCCCTCACCCTGGAAACTGACCCCAGGTCTAAAATGAAAGCCGTGAACGTGAGCTAAGATTGCCATCTTGTGGTGAAGATGAGTAACTACAGCGTCAGTTTCTCAGGGACTGCGGCTTGGAGGAAAGGGGCCAAGGGGCGGGAAGACAACAGGACAGACCACACCAACAGACTCATCTGTCCCTAATATTTTATTGGTCATTTCTAGGCCTGTGCCTGGTTGGGCGGCTCCAAGGATAGGTCACCATTGACCACTCAGCTAGAAATAGGAGAAAGCCTGGGACTAGCCCTTTAGGGTCACAAACTGTGAAATATGAAGGGGCAAATAGATCTGGCCTTTCCTGGGACAGCACATGGCACCTAGGTGGGGGCCAAGAGCCCAAGCTTGGTGCCTGTCAACCTAGTTGTGTTTGGAGAAGTATTCTTTGCTGTCATCCACATTGGGCTTGATCGTGTCACTGCCTGGCTTCCAGCCAGCGGGACAGACTGTGGGAAGACACAAGGATGCACATGTGAGGCTATAGCCCCATATTCAAGGTAGGGCAGCATGAGAGGTGAAGAATATCCTGAGCTGCAGAAGGAGAAGCCTAGAGCCCAAGACCACACTGCGTGTTGACAAGAGCCCCCAAGCCCAGGTGCAGAATTTTGGGGTGACATTTTCATATTTTTGGCCCCTTTAGCCTGATCTTCTTCCCTCAGCCTCACCCCTACTATACTTTGAGAGACTATGGTTAGGCTATGCCCTCCATCCAAGAAGGTATTCTGATCCAGCTAATTTTATTCAAATCTGCCTTGGCACATGTTTTCTCAAATACCTCCTCTACAGGTTTTTATTACCTCTCAGCTCCCTACCCGAATATTGAGGTGTCACCCCCGCCACCAGACTAGAAGCTTCCTGCAGATAAGGCTCTGAGCTGAATCTTCTTTGGGCCCTCACATACATGTCACACAAGTGACAAAGCAGGCAATGAATGTCTGCAAAGGGACAGATAGAACACGTGAACACATGTAAATGTCTGTCTACTCACCTTCCCCATGCTCATCTGTGTACTGAAAGGCCTGGACCAGCCGCAGAGCCTCATCCACAGAGCGTCCCACAGGCAAATCATTGACAGTGATCTGGCGAAGGACACCCTTGCTATCGATGATAAAGAGGCCCCTGAAGATATAAGGTTTCACAGTGAAGATCTGGGAGATCCCACTGGCAGGGCCAAGGGAGGGAGCACCATCTCTCTGCCAGTCACAGGGCTTGGAGCAGGAAGGGCATCACCCAAGAGTGGTCCCCTCACTCTGAGGATGGGGGTCCCCTGAGGACTGCACTGTACCTGTAGGCAATACCCTCATCTTCCTTCAGCACACCATAATCAAGGGACAAGCTTCTGGTTACATCAGCCAGCAGGGGGATGTTCAGAGGGCCCAAGCCTCCCTCCTTCCGAGGGGTATTAATCCTGGTGGTGGGAGAGACAGGGCAGGGACTTCAGAATGTCTGGCACAGCAGGGTCCTCACCCTGTGAGCCTGGGTGTGATAAGGGCTGAAGAGGGAGTGCTGGAGAAGAGAGATAAGGGGCTTTAGAGTAAGGCCCTGGGAGCCCCACCCACCCCACCCTGAAGTGGGTGCAGGGGTTGTTTCTACAGCTGGGAAGACTAAGCTGATGCTTTTGTTCCAACAAAGTGGCTTAACCTGTGCTGGCAGTCTTCAGCATCTTGGGGCAGTCCCCACCCCCCTTCTTCTCTTGCCGTGTCCCAGGGCCCAGCCCTCCACTCCCTTAAACTGAGTTGCCACCTTCCTGAAATAGCTCTTGGGAGGGAAGCTGCTTTGCCCTAAGTGAGAGAAAGCGTTTGCAATTCCACACCAATTAACTAAATTCCAAATGCTAGTTACCGTCGTCATAGACTTGGCTGTCATTATTTCCATTATTTTCAAGATGGGAAAGGGAGGTGCAGAGGTGAAAGACAGCAACTAGAACACACAGCTCTGACCCTGTAAAGGTGTAGGTTTGGCTGCACCGTCCCTCCCTGTTGGTCCCCACTCATACCAGGCCAGGTGGGTGAACTGCGAGTCTACTGAGACCCCAAGGACCTCGCAGCCCAGCTTGCGGAAGTCCTCGGCATGCTCGCTGAAAGCGATGATCTCCGTGGGGCACACAAAAGTGAAGTCCAACGGGTAGAAAAAGAGGACCACATATTTCCCTGAGAGAGGGGGTAGGAATAGAGGAGTGAGGGCTACGCCCCTACCTGGGCACCCTCTGGGCTCCCTCCAGGCCGCCCTCACCTCTGTAGTCTGAAAGCTTCACCTCCTTGAAGGCGCCGTCCACCACGGCTGTGGCCTGGAAGTTCGGGGCGGGCTTTCCGATGTGAGCGTATCCGGAGGCCATGACTGAAAGCTGAGACACCCCCACCCCATCCCCCGCCCACCGCCCGGTCAGTGTGCCTGCGAAAGACCCTTTGTCCTCGCTTCCCAAGGTGACGCTGCGTGCTGGGCCCGGTGACTGAGTCAGAGGCTGAAGCTGCAGCCTCATTGCCCCGAACCCTCCTCGGTACCGGCTCTGCGCAGCTTTTGACCGCGGGAGACCCGCCCCCCTGCTTCCCCCACGCCTCCAGCCAGCCAGAGTAGTCCAGCCGCTGCCGCCAGGCTTCCCATTAGCGTGTCGGCCTGAACGCGGTGGCGCGGGCTCACCACCCGGGGAGGGACTGCGGCTAGCAGGGGACGCGAGGCATGCCAAGGCCCTGGCTTCGATTCCCCCACCCCACGGACAAAGGCGGCCACCACGGCGGGTGAAAAACAAAGGCCGCCACGCTGAGGTCTGGAGAGAGTCGGAAAGACTCCAAAGGGACTTCCTCCTAGCCCGCTGCGCTCCAGGTGTCCCCCCTACCTGCGTGGGGAAGGGTGGGACGCACAGACCAGGAGACCAGCAGACTCGCGTTCTCAAAGACAGTGCTTACAGACAGCGAAGCCTTTTAAGCGCGGCCCGAACCATCACGCTCAGGGCCGGGGGTGGGGCAAAAGGAGCGGTCGGGTCCATTGCCACGTAGTGGAGGGGGAGCTGAACCGGCCGTATCTGCCCGTCTGCGGGCGGCTGGGGGAGACCCGCAGCCGCGGGCCGCGCTCACTGCGCCCACCCGCGAGGGTAGTGAGGGCTTCATAGACCCCGCGCGGGGCTCGGCCCCAGAGTGTGGCAGGGGCGGTTGGAGTCTGGCATGGCTCGGAGCCCAGCTGCGCTACTGCTGCCGCCTCTGATGTTACTGCTGCTGGCAACCCCTGCCCAGATCTCCCCGGACTACCATTACTTCGGCGATAAGGGCGAAGGGGACACGTGGGAGCAGTTACGGCTGCAGCTTCAGGAAAAAGGTAACCACAGACCGTGGGTGTGACGGTGCCGAAAGATGCCCCATTGCCCCACTTTGCCAGGTGGCTGCAAACAGATCCTTTTCTGGATACTTCAGATCTCCGCTCAGCTCCGCACTGGAGGCCTCCCTTAGGCTGGTCACTTTTCTCTGAGGCTCAGTTTTCTCATCTGTAAATTGAAACAGAGAGTACCTTTAAGCAGCTTACACAGGGAGAGGGGGTGTGAGCAGGACCCAAGCAGGCACATCCATAAACACATGGATAAGTGGTAGGAAGGGCAGGGACAGAGAAAGAAGGCGGCAGGTCAACTTCTGAAGTCTGAGAAGGCCTGGCTGAACAAGATAGGTAACCAACCAATGCAGCTGGCATGACAAGAAAAAATTTTTAAAAACCGCAAAGATTTAAGGGAAAGAGTGTTGCCAGGGAGAAGGAACAGCACAGGCCACGGCCAAAAGGCCTGACAAAAGAATGAAAGATGCCAGTATGATGTGGTGGAAGCTTGGTGAGTTAGGGCCTGCCTCACAGAGGCTAGGGAGAAATCAGTAAAAGTACCCTGGACAGGGGAGTGGTTAAGCCCTCAGCAAGTTGTAGTTGTTTTAAAGGTGATCATATTCATTGTTTTTGTTCTAAGAGCTAGCATAGTGCAGGGGCTTTAAGTATCTTTATTATGCTAATTATGTCATTTAATTGCGGTCAGGTGGCACGATGCCCGCTGGAAAGGCTCATGATCTTGTCTGAGAAGACGGGAGTCAGCTTCTGAGGGTGGGCAAGGAGGGTGTTGTACCACAGTCCCAAATGGCACTGGTGGGAAGTGTCAGTTTGCAGTCCCTTTGGGTCACTCATCAGAAGTGTGAGCTTGGAAGGATGGCTTGCTCTTTCCAGGTCTTAGTTTCTCCACCTGGGACTTAGGGGAAGACGAAATAAGATGATTTATGGCAGGGTGCCTGGCACAGAGGCACATCGCTGCAAACATGAGCTGCTGTTGTTAGAAGGCCTGGAGGGTTGGTGCCCCGCCCCCTGCCCCCGACCTGGCCCCTCCATCCCTAGACTTGGAGGACTCAATCCTTGGCCCGTGGGGAAAGTGGCGCTGTCTTTGCGACCTGGGCAAGCAGGAGCGCAGCCGCGAGGTGCTGGGCACAGCGCCAGACCCGGTGTTCATGGACCGCGAGAACCTGATGCAGGTGAGGCCCTGCCGGCAAAGGGATTGTTCATCCTGCAAGCCGATCGACTGCGACTGGAGGCCCTGAGTCTGGGTGAGAGACCGGCGCAGAAGAAGCAGGCCGGAGTAGGCTGGCAAGTCCCCAGGGTGGGCGGAAACAAAGAAAGGATGAATGAGGGCGCAGGTGGACACTGGGAAGGGAGAACTGGGGCCCTAAATCTGGGGCTTGAGGGTGGTGAAGGGAGGAGAGAGCTGAGTCAGGAGATACGAAAACTCCGGGTTGAGCTTCGAAAGCGACCCTTCCCACTCGGTTTGCCAAACTCTTGAACTCCGCGGTCGACCTCCGGAACTACGCTTCCCAGGAAGCCGCGCGGCAGTGGCGTAGGCATTGGCTGCGCAAACGGCAACGGCAACGGTGGCAGCGTTGGGGGCGTATCCTGCGCGCTGATTGGTCGGGCCCGCAGAAACCCCGCCAAGACCTGCGCCTGCTCACCTAGTTTCTGCAGCTGGTGGCGGCAGTGGAGGAGGCATGGATCTCAGGGAGCTGGAGAGGAACAATACAGGCCGCTGTCGTCTGAACTCGCCTGTGCCCTCAGTGTGTCGCAAGGAGCCGTGTGTCCTGGGCGTCGATGAAGCGGGCCGGGGCCCAGTGCTGGGTGCGCCCCAAGGGCTGGGTTGGGGGAGGGACGTGATAAGGGGGATGCAAAAATGGGATTGCACCGGATTCGGTTTGAGGGGGTGATAGTGGTGATAGCCATGGCATTGGTGGTGGCACCGGAAAAACAGGGATAGCGACTTTCATGGGCTCACTAGTTGGACTCCTACTTTCCCAGGCCCCATGGTCTATGCCATTTGTTATTGTCCCCTGTCGCGCCTGGCAGATCTGGAGGCCCTGAAAGTGGCAGGTGAGCCTTTGGTGTATGTATGTCCGGGGAGGGGGTTCCTGGGCATGTGTAGGGGCGGGTCTAAACTGGAGGGAGAGAGCAGGAATTGGGAGAACCAGTTACTCCCCTTTTCTCCCAACCTTTCTCTCAGACTCAAAGACCCTGTCGGAGAAGGAGCGGGACAGGCTTTTTGCGAAAATGGAGGAGGATGGGGACTTTGTGGGCTGGGCACTGGACGTGCTGTCTCCAAATCTCATCTCTACCAGCATGCTTGGGCGGTGAGGAATCCCCGGGAGGGGTCATGGTAGAGGGGCAGCCGGACTGGGCTGGAAGCGATCAGTGGTTGACTGGGCTTTGTCCCCCACTGCAGGGTCAAATACAACCTGAACGCTCTGTCCCATGATACAGCCACTAGGCTGGTGCAGTTTGCGTTGGACCAGGGCGTGAAAGTTGCTCAGGTGAGCTAACGGCTGGGTTGCTCCATTTGATCACCTCAGGATAAAATGGGGATATGAGTGCAGTGGGCAATTCAGCATCAGGCATAGCTATAGTACTTCAGGGATATTAGTGGCTGATTTTGACTTTGTTTCTTTTCCTACCCTAAATACGTGCTCCACTGAGGACTATGGTGGGACCCCCCCCAACCCCACCCCCATCTAAAAGGCGCAGTCTCTGGAACAAATCCCACACCTGTCCACCTGTCCTAGTCCAAAGCACCCTCCCATCCTGGATACCTGTCCCATCTTTAGCACCCTCCCCTACAATCTGCTCCCAACATAGCAGCAGCCAACAGTCATTTTTTCAAAATGTAAATCTAAACATTTAATTTTCTGATCACAGTGGAAATGAATTAGATCAGGAAAATTCACAGTCAGGGGAGAAGAATGAGATTAAATTACTAGAGAAATGTAAGTAGGCATGGCATCGAGTATTCAGAGGCAAAGAACCAGCTGTTTTGAGAGAATGAAAGGACAGGTACGTTTGAGGTAGGGAATGGAACAAGGGAGGCCATGCTGAGGAGGGTGGCTGAGGTCCAAAACTGGCATGTGGAGCTGACAATACAGTATTGGAACTAACAAGCAAGGGTCCTACCCTCAGGTCCATGACCAAGTTAGGGAGGAGGATGTTCAGCTGATAAGCAAATAATAAAGGTGATCTCTGAGAACAATAATAACTATGGAGATCACATTCCTTTTTTCCTCCCTGACCTCTCTGCTCCAGCCGTGGGGCCTCCCTACTGCCATTCAGCATACTGTACATAGTCCCATCTCAGGGTCTTCACACTGGTTGTTTCCTCTGCCTCAAACACTTCGAGGTCTCCATCCACATGGCTCATTTATTTCCTCATTTCCTCATCTCTTTCCGGCCTTTATTCCAGTGTCATCACCTCAGGGTGACCTTCCATGAACTTCTCATCTCCATTTAAAATGCCAACACCTTCCAGGCACTGGCCAGGTAGCTCAGTTGATTAGAGCATTGTCCTGATATGCCAAGGTGTGGGTTCGATCTCCGATCAGGACACATACAAGAGGCAACAAATGAATGCATAAATAAGTGGAACAACAAATCGATATTTCTCTCTCCCTCTTTAAAAAAAATCAATAAAAATTAAAAAAGTGACAGCCTCTTTCAACTCTGTCCTGTCCTTTATTATTTACCTTGTTTCTTGTCTGTGGTCCTTACCAGGGTGTCCCCTCCATGAGAACATGGATTTTTACCTGGTGTGTTCACTGCCATGTTCCCAGTATTAAGTGTAGCCCATGGCATGCAGTAGGTGCTCAGTGAATGTATAGTGGGTGCAGCTTGATCAGGAAAAGCCCCTTTGGGAGATGATGCTTCAGCTGAGACCTCTGAGAAAGACAGCCTGGGACAAGCTGAGGGAAGAGTATTCCAAGCAGTGAGAGCAGCAAGTGCAAAGGCTATGAGGCTGGGTCATTTGCACAGTTGTTTGTCCCAATGTTTGTTGAGTGAATGCATTTCTGTCACTGCTGCAGGTATTTGTGGACACTGTGGGACTGCCAGAGACATACCAGGATCGGCTGCAGCAGCGCTTTCCCAACATTGAGGTGACAGTCAAGGCCAAAGCAGATGCCCTTTACCCCGTGGTCAGTGCCGCCAGCATCTGTGCCAAGGTCAGCCTCCTTGCTGTCTATGACTGGCTCCCAGAATCCCTCTGGACAGGGGACAGGAGTGGCTGCCTCGAAGTAGGGAGATCCCAGGTGCCTGTCTTGCCCACAGGTGGCTCGCGACCAGGCTGTGAAGAACTGGAAGTTCGTGGAAAAATTAAAGGATCTGGACACCGATTATGGCTCAGGTTACCCCAATGGTGAGCGGACTGCTTTGGGAGCTGCCTTGAGATAGTAATGCTAATGAAAGCTATGGCAAGGCAGGCCTGAGAGTGGTTCTGCTTTTTCTGCTCCACAATGGAAGAGGCTGAGGCCCAGACTGGGGGCTACTTTCTCATGGCCAGTGTGTGGCAAAGCTGGTTTCCAGCTAGCAGGCTCCTCTCTCTCTTCTCCATCCTTCCCCTTCTGCTGTTTCTCTGGAGCCCCAGTGAGGGATTGAGACCCATGATGGGCATCTATCCATTCGTTAAGGGAAAAGTGAGGGGCACTAGCTGTGTCCAGTGGACCAAGCTTAAATCTATAATTTTTGTCCCCATTATGAGGCTCAGTTTCCTTGTCTGAAGTGGAAGTAATTGTACTTTCCCAAACACACACAATGGCAGATTCAAAGATTTGGTGGTTGGATTCAAGGAAGCACCTGGTCCTTCTGAGACCCAGGAAGAGACTAGCAGATGGTTGGGGTGACACAGTCTGTGATTGGAATGTAGGTGAGGCCAAAGTGAGGAAACCAGGTCCAGGCCAAAAACAGTCTGGCCAGTATTCAGTGCTTACTGAGTACCTGGGATGCCATGCAGGGCCAGGCCCTGGAGATATAGCTGTGAGCAAGACAAACAAGGATTTCCCAGTCCCCACAGAGTTCATGGTTATGTGGGGAAGATGGGCATTAACATTATGGTCCGCAAATGCTGGTTTAATGAGTGTTGTCATTAGAGGGTTAGGGAGATGTTTCAAAGGCAGTCTTTTTAAGTTGTACCTTGAGCAGACTGTTGGCCAGGTGAAGAGTTGGAGGGCAACTGCCTGTACAAAGATCCTGAGGCAGCAAGATGTCTCAGTGGGAGGTGCCCTGCGTACTCAAGAGGAGGCCTGAGATGAGGTGTAGTAGGGCCTGAGGTGGCAGGCTGAGGAGCTGGGATTTTATGACAGGGCTCAGGGGCTGTCACCACTGCCCACCCCACCTGTCCCCTAGATCCTAAGACGAAAGCATGGTTGAAGAAGCACGTGGAGCCTGTGTTTGGCTTTCCCCAGTTTGTCCGGTTCAGTTGGCGCACAGCCCAGAGCATCCTGGAGAAGGAGGCAGAAGACATTATGTGGTGGGTGTCCCAGAGGTACTGTGAGGAGGGAGGGAGGCTAGGGCTCAGCCCTGCCTGGGCGGGCCGTCCCCCCCACCTGCAAAGGTGGTCAGTATTACCATCTCTCACCTACAGGGAGGACTCGCCGACAGCAGATCAGGAGGGACCAGGGAGGATCACATCCTATTTCAAGGAAAGCCCCCGAAACCTCCGCCATCTTCCCCACCGGTACTTCCAGGAGCGCGGCCTAGTGTCAGCCACCACTCTCTAGGAGTCAGCCTGTCCCCCCTTTACCATCTCCTCAGTTTGTGATTAAAATTGCTTAAGGAAAGCCAAGCATGAGGATTATACTTTGGGGTGGAAGGGGGTAGGGGTGTGCTCTGTGGCTGGACCCAGCTACTGAGTTTTGCAACCTAAACAAGTGGGCAATGGCTGATTGATTTTATTTTTAAATAGATGTTTGTATGATACAGAATTAAGAAGGAGCACATTGAGAAGCACCCTGCCCAGCTCCCTAGTGGGCTTACTCAGTCTGTTTGGGCTGCAATAATGATACACCACAGACTGGGTAACTTAAGTTTGTTTCTTTTTAATGATCACCCAAGGATATGTTTATTGATTTGAGAGAGAGCGGAAAGGAGGGAAGGGAAGAGAGAGAAAGAAAGAAGCATCAATATGAAAAATGAGAAACATTAATCAGTTGCTCCCTGTATGCACCCCGAGTGGAGATCAAACCTGCAACCTTGGTATGTGTCCTGACTGGGAATCGAATCCTCAGCCTTTTGGTATACAGAACAATGCTCCAACCAACTGAGCTACCCAGCAAGGTCTGAGTGGTTTCTTAACAACCAACATTTCCCTGTCTGGTGTGGCTCAGTGGATTGGAGCACCAGTCTGTGAACCAAAAGCTCACCTGTTCGAGTCCCAATTCCTGTCAGGACACATAACCTGGATTGTGGGTCAGGGACCCAGTTGGGGGCATGTGAGGCAATCAATCCATGTTTCTCTCCCTGTCTTTCTCCCTCCTTTCCCCTCTCTCTAAAAATAAATAAAATCTTAAAAACAAAACAAAACCCAACACTTATTAAAGTTCTGGAGGCTGGAAGTCCAAGGTCAGGGTATCAGCATGGTCATGTTCTGGTGAGGGCTCTCTTTTGGGTCTCAGACTGCTGACTTCTCAGTGTGTCCTTACATAGGGAAGGGGGTGAGGGATCTCTGTGGGGTCCTTTTTATAAGGGCACTAATCCCATATTTTTATTGTTCTATTACAGTTGTCCCCCCCCTTTTTTTTTTACGTTACCATTTAGTCCCCTTATACCCCTCTCCCCCCACTAATTCCATTCTTGAGGGCTCCACATTCATGACTTAGTCACTTATCAAATGTTCCACTTCCTAATACCATTGTCTTTGGAGGTCAGGATTTCAACATAGGAATTTGGGGGGACATAAACATTCAGACCATAGCAGGTGTCTCCTATGGCATTCCAGAGATTACCCATGTTACAAACATATATGTACAGATACATTGTTTCTTGAAATTAAAAAAAAATTTAATTTATTTTTAGAAAGGGGAAGGGAGGAAGAAAGAGAGAAACATCAACGTGCAGTTGCTTCTTATGCGCCCCCAACTGGGAACCTTGCCCACAACCCAGGCATGTGCCCTGAATGGGAATCGAACCAGTGACCCTTTGGTTCACAGACCAGCGCTCAGTCCACTGAGCCACACCAGCCAGGGCTGAAATTTCTTTTTATATACAAATGGAAGCAAACTATACCCTAGATAGTGCACATTACTCTTTGCACCACATATATCTTGGAGATAATTCCAAATGGGTATCTAAAGACCTTATTTGCTTTACACCTGAAGACTCTTCCATGGTGTGACTATTCTGTAGTTTGTTTAACGCCTCTTTATAAATGCTGAGTTATTGCTCAGCTTGCTATTAAACCTGTGTAATAGGGAATGATGGTGATAGGTCATTGTTTCTCGTGTACAGCTTGTAGGATAAATTCCCAGAGGTGGGGTTGCTGGGTTAGCGAATCTATGTGTTTGTAATTTGGAGATGTGATATTTTCAAATTCCCTTCCTTGAAGGCTTGTACCCAATGGCATACCCATCAGCAATGTGAGTGAGCACTGAAGTCAGGGAATGAACCTGATCTATATCAGTAGTGCCTAGACGCAGGAGGCATCCATCAATCTTGCTCTGTTGAGCTAAAAGAAACCTTGCCCCTGTTTTCCAGATGAGGATAAGGAGGAGAAAGGTTAGGAGTAGTGCTTACAACCCATATCCTGAATTTGAGTCCCGTCCTTTGCCTTAGGGGTTTGGGAGAACGGGGTGGAAGGAAGGTGGCTTCTGTTGTGTCAGGGAGCTTCTTCCTGGTGGCATACAGTGGGAGCACACCTGCCCTGGTCAGCCCTTCTTCTGACCCCGCTCCACCCCCCACCCCCCTTATTTCTGACTCGTGAATATTCCAACTTATCGAGACAAGTGTTCCAGGGTACAGGTCATCGTCATTTACACACACTAATAAATAAGTCGCTAACTCTAGGACCAGAGAACTGCAAGTGACACCTACCACTGGCAACTGTCTTTCCCACCTGTTTTCCCAAGAAGCTGCCACATCATTTGCTCTAGTTGGCGACTTTATTCAGGGGGAATGGGGGAAATGAGCTAGAGTTGGGTTGTTTTTCTAATAATCCAGAGGGGGGCGAGTCTGAGGCTCCAGGCAGGAGGGACAGGGCTCTAGAAACTGGAAGACTGAGAGGGAGAAAGGTGGGGCTCTGACTGTCTAGAGGGGCCGAGCAGGGGGTAGGGATAAAGGGATGCATCTCCCATCTAAGGGCAGGCGCCCCCTAGGGGCCACTGTCGCTTCCACTGCCACTCCCGCTGCCTGTAGCCTCCAGGATCCAGGTGCGGGGGTGGCGGGAACGCGGGAAGGTGGTTTCCCGGGCCCTCCGTCCCTGTCTGGGATGAGGAAGCACCGAGATGAAAATGTTGAGGCAGTGACCAGCGCCAGGAACAGCCACTGGCTGCGCGTAGCTGAGAACTGAGCGGCAAAGGTCCACCCCGTCAATGAAGGTCTGGGAGAAGAGGTGGAGTTAGTGGGAGGAGTGCAGATCTTAGGGCGGGCAATTCCAGCCTCTGTCCACCTGGGAGTCTGGGGGAGGGGCAGAGTTGGGGTAGGGGCTTGGGAAGGATGAATAGTTAGTTCTTAGGGGTCCCAAAGAGCTGGGGCCTCTGGGTCTTCAGACTGTGGATGGGCCTAGAGCAGAGACAGTCCCTTGGGAAGGGCAAAACCGAACTCTGTGAACATTAGGAAGGCTACAGGCATACACGCTCATGTATTTCACTATGGAGATTGGGCTGTAGAAGGGAAAAGGGTGGGGATTTGGGAGTGCCAGGCCGCACTCTGGGGCCTAGGCAGGTTAAAACAGCACATAGTAAAGGGAGGTTTCAGCCTCTTCCCCACGCTCTCTGTCCCATGCTCACCTGCCCATAGGTACTGCAGTCAGGGTTGCAGTCCCTCTTTTCTAGGAGGGGGAGCCAAGTCGGGCCACAGGTCATATCACTTTTGCAGGTGGCAAACCTGGGGTTGGAGTGTGGAGAACAGAAGGTGGGTAAAGGCTCTACAGCTGCGTTCCAGTGGGATTCCTGCTCTCCAGGGATCCATCCAGTATATGTTCCTCCCCCTTATCCAGGCACCGCCTCTTAGGACCACGTGCCTACAAACATCACTCTCCAGGTTTCACCCCGCCCCGTATTCTCCACACATACCCAGGGCTCTGTCACCACTGGCCGCATCCCTGCCCACCACAGACCAACTGCTCCAGTCCGGCCCCTTAACACTCTCCACCCTTTTAGCTTCTCGTTTAAAGAAAGAGGCCCCGCCCCTTTATTTAAAAACTGGGTCCAAGGCAGACCACGTCCCTTCAAACACTAGGACCTGCAAGCTGCAGATCCCACTTTCCGCCCAGCAGGAGACAGGCCACTCCCCTCAGGTCCTGCCTCTCCTACCAGGCATGGCAGAGCTCAGCGCAGAGCAACTGTGTCTGGTGTATCCCCAATAGCCGGAAGCGGACACGACTGCGGAGGATAACTTGGAGGTATCCCAGGAAGGATTCGCACCTGGACATCAGGAAAGACAGGCCCGGATGGATCAAGATTCCAGGGGGCTCTGGCCCCTGGCTGGGGCAACGGAGCCAAAAGCGCAAGGAAGCACGGGGCGGGGTGGGGCGGGGGGCGTTGTGGGGCTGTACTCACTCAGGGCTGGGCTCCCCACAACCCTCTGAGAAGATTCCAGTGTCCAATGCCTCTGGTGTGTCCATCTCTGAGGAACAACAAACAGGATAATGGAGAAGGGAAATTCTTTCACTTGGGGTCTTGAATCCTCAGGTAGGGTTGACCCCATTTATATAATTTTCCCAAACATAAAACTTAAAGATACTTTGCTTGAGAGGCAATACATCTTCAAGTAATAATAATTTATCTTAATCCACTAATTATTTTTATGTCCCTGGTAGTGGTATAAGTTCTCACATATTTGTATAAACCCCTTTACAACACCCCTATGAGGTAAGTCTATTACTTCTTTCCCACATGAGGCCCATAGAGGCTAAGTGACTTGCCCAGGGTCACACAGCTACAAAGTGGCAGAGTTGGGATTTGAACCCAGGTAGCCTGACTACAGAGCCTGTGCTTTCTAATCACCAGTCTTCAGCACTAGCCCAGGCTGCCCTTCCAGATCACCCTAAGCCCCTGCTACAAGAAAATTCCAGCATTGCTAGGTTGGAGTGTGAGTTCTTGGGTGTTGGGGTTAGGCAGGGTCTGCAGTGCTCACCTGCTAGGTGCAGCTGGGCTGTGCCCAGATCAGCCTCCAGCCTAGGGTTTCTCTGGAACCTAATGGGGAGTGAATGGCTCCCTCCACAGGCCCCTAGCAGGATCCATGCCAGGGTCAGTTGCAGGGCCCAGACCAGGCCCCTGGGTCGAGTATAGCCCTTGTAGGCCATGTCCACCTGAGATAAGAGTCAGCTGGGTTATGGGATGACTTTTGGCCATTATCTTCTAGGAACTCAGGGTGGTACTCTTGATGTAAACCCAGGATATGGTGCCAGGCAGAACAGAAAATGAGCAGTTGATGAGGAGATATTGGCCAGAAATCTTAAAATCCCAGAGTGCCACCAAGGCTTGTCTCTGACCCAGGAGCACCCCACAACAGAATGATGTTCCCTCCATCTCTCCAGGCCCATGTTTCCCCCAGTTTGGCCATGCTACCCCTCCTCCCTCACATCCAGCATGACCTTTCAACCCTTTCAGCCCTCAGGTGACCTTCTTAGTTCTCAAAGCTAAGGCGACATCCCCAGCTCTTACAATGTCCCTCTTGTCCAGTAATTCCTCCATATTTTCTGTCCAGTCTCCTTCCTCCTCAATCCCCATCCCCGCTGGCCCCTCTCATGGTCACCTTCTCTCAGGCTACAATCGGCTTAAGGGCTGCCAACCAGGGCTGGGCCTTTGGAGCCAAGCTTGGCTGTGGCAAGAGTAGGGTTCTGCCGCTGCGATCCAAAAACCCCAGAGCAGAGGAAACTGGGAGTCTGTGGAGACAAAATGATTTCCTACTCTTTTATGCCCCCTTGGGGCCACTTCTCACCTGTTAGCCGGATTGTGGTCTAGGGAGCTGCCGAAACACTTCAAGGTTAAGTCCAGGAAACCATGGGACTGAAAGGGGCGTGGTTTGATGCAGGGGAGGTGTTTCCCATCACCCCGCCCCCTGTTCCAGCTGACCAAAGGCTGGAGAACCTGGGACCAGTGTGTATACATACATCTTTGTGTTTGCTTTTATGCTGAGGTTGTGACTTAAACTCTGGATCTACGTATATGTGTGGGAAGAGTGTGTGTGTTGGATGAGGTGTGTTTGTGTGACTGTGTGTTGGATGTGTTTGTTGTGTGAAGATTATGTGTCTCTTGACTGTGTGGTTGTGTGTATGTGTTCAAAATCTGGATAAGGAGGACTATATATATCCAAAACCAAGAATGTCCAGCTTAGTAGGAATCAGGTAATAAATGTAAGGGAGGGATGTGTAGAAGCATGTTAGAATGGGTACGCTGAAAATGTTGGATCAGTGAGTGGATAAAAGTTGTTGACCATAATTTTCTGTGAATGAACAAGGGGGTGTTGTCATGTGTAGAAAGGGTATGTCTGCACCTGAAATATGTATGTGTGTCCCTTTGTAGTTTCTGTAAATGTGTGTCTCTTTAAAACATTTTCTTCATTCAATCAATAAGCATTTATTGAGCACCTGCTATGCATCAGATTCTGGGGATGCAGTAGCAACTAAGGCATGAAAATCTCAATCCCCACCCTGGCTGGTGTGGCTCAGTGGATTGAGTGCCAGTCTGCGAACTAAAGGGTTGCTGGTTCGATTCCCAATCAGGGCACATGCCTGGGTTGCGGGCCATGTCCCCGGTTAGGGGCATGTGAAAAGCAACCACACATGGACGTTTCTCTCCCTCTCTTTCTCCCTCCCCCTCTCTCTAAAAATAAATAAATAAAATCTTAAAAAACAAAAACTCAATCCTTATAGACCTGACATTTTAGTAGAAGAGTCTGATAAGAAAAACAGCCCTGTAGTGGGTGTGTGTATCCATGTGTTGTTTGGGGAGGATAATGTGTCTGCACATTGGATGAGAGTTTGTGTGTAACTGAGCTTTCTTTGGTTTTGGGACTATATGTGTGTGCTTTGTTGAGTGTATGTGTTGTTTGTGTGCGTCCATACTTGTTGAATATATGTATGTTTGCATTTTCTAAATATGTGTTCACAGAGTGTGAGTTCATGTGTATATGTATGTATCTGTGTTTGCTGAGTATGGGTGTGTGTATTTGTAGAGTGTGTTTGTGAAGTATGTGTTTGCAGAGTGTGTAGACATGTGAATCTGTGCTGAGCATGCGTTGGGATTTTGTGTTTGTGTGTATGTGTACATGTGTGTGCCTGTGTTCATAGATATGTTTTTGTGCATATGTGTTTTTGTGAGTGCTGACTACTACTACAAATCTCTATCCCTTTCTTCTCAAGCTAGTGCAGAGTTTTTGTCTATTTTAATGCTGTACTCCTAGGTCCCAAAACACTAATTTGCACACAGTAGATGCTCAATACAAATCGGGTAAATGGACCGTTTTGGAGGTACTGTCTCAGGGCTCCTCTGTGGGGACCCATTGATGTCCTGGAGGTGTCAGCAACCAAGACCTAGTGGACTTAGCTTTCCCTCAGCCCATCTTGGGATAGTCCAGTGTGCTCGTAAGTCATATCTGTTCAGCCTGTGGTCTGTGCCTCCCGCCAGCCAGTCCCCTCCCCTGACCTCAGCACCCACCCCCAATCCCGCTCTGTGCGCATATTTCAGCACCGTGGACAGGAACTCGAGAGATCAGCACCACGGAGAGCTCCCGCGACCGCAGGCGTGGAAAGGGGTGACACCAGGGGAATCTGGTCCTTGGACTCAGAAGTATGAAGAACTGACTCAAGGAGCCGGCAACACAAACATACCGACAGAGAGAAACAGTTAATTTAGGCAAATGCGTAGAGATAAGGAGAGGAGCGCCCAGGGAACACCCAGGCCTAGACCTCACTGTTGCCTTCGTTGACAGGCAGGGGTCGCTTCCGTCTAGTGACAATGGCTTTCGGGCCACTTACTGGCCGGGACTTCTGGGAAGTCCCCTCCCCACCCTATCTCCCAATGACTGGACTTAGAGTGGGGAGCTCTCCAATACTTTGCACTCTAACTCTGGGAAGCGTGGTCGGTTTGATTTCAACTGTGAGAACACCGTGTAGGGTAGTTTGAAAAACGTTTCAGTTCTTCCTCTCCCCAAAGACCTGCTAATCGCTCCTATAAATACAGCCCGGCCTGATCTAGCTCCTTAATCCTGAGAGGGGAACACTAGAGGAGCTGTAGGATTCCCTGAAGACTGTGCTTGGGAAAGGGGACAGTAATGGATGTAAATATTTTTTTGAGGGGGCATCTCCCATGAGGATGAATCTCTTTGGTGAAAATGTCACTTTAAAATGTCTCTCCTTGGGATGTGAGGGTCTTGTGGGTGGGGACAATATCCCACAGATAATATAGCATTTAGGGCGTCTTTCATTGGGGGTATCCTCACTAGGCTTCCCACATGAAATGTCACCCATGGAGATTTTTCTATGCAGAAATGTTTCTCTCTGGGGGAGGGGAATTATTAGAGCAGATGTCACCTCGCAGAGACCATCTGTCTTAGAAATCATTTTCAGGGTGAAGGGAGGGTTTGATTGGAGAGGGCTTCCCGTGGACACTGTGTCCCGGTGGGAATGTGTCTCCCTGAGAGGGTTGCTGGGGGTTGGGTTGCATACGGAATGCATCTCAGTGAGAATGCCTCTCCCCATGAGCATGTCTCTCGCCTGAGGTGTTTCCTTATAGGGGTCTCTCGATAGCTTGGCACTTTCTGGTTATCTAGGGGCTCCTCCCTTCCTGCTCGCCACCTTCCCCACCTCCCAGCGCCGGGAACTTGGGCCGAGGCCGGCTCGGGCGCCCAGGCGCAGTGATGGTGCCAGACCCGCCCCACTTCGCTCCGCCCCCTCACCTCCCCCAACCCCCCCGACGCCGTCGCCGCGGCGGTCCCCGCGGCTTCTCACTCCTTCCCTCCTCCCTCCTCCCTCCTCCCGCCGCCGCCGCCGCCGCCGCCGCCGCCGCCGCCTCCCTCCTCCCTTCCCCGGGCCGCAGCCGCCGCCGCTGCCATGGACGACTCCGGCCTGATCCGCCGCCGCAGGCTGCAGGTAGGTGGTAGCCCGGCCGGGGTAAAGGGAAAAGGGGTCGGCGCCCTAGGGAGGAGCCCGGCTGAGGCCCGGAGAACTCGCGCCACGGTCTGCCCCGGCGCCCCCTCACCGGGCCTGGGGTTGCTACCCGCAGGGGACTCGGTGGCCGCGCGTCCTGCCGCGCTGGGAACCCCGCCCCTCAGGCGCCGCCTGGGGATCCAGGAAGCTGAAGGAGGGGGTGCAGTCTCGCTCCACCTCGAAGATAGCCTGAGAAACGCCTGGCCCACCAGAGGGGAAGGGGGCTGGGACTCAAGTCATTGCCCTGGCACTCTGCCAGGCTGGGGGTAAGGGGTTGTAGAGCAAAGTTATTGCCCATGGGCTCGAGCCCCTCGGGGCCGCCGGCGCCGCCACAGCCGTAAACATGTATGTGCGGCAGCTTCGCCCCTTACCACCTCAGGAGCCCCTTTTGGAGGTGTGGGGACCCTTCCCCGCGACCTCCATGCACTTGCCCCTAGCCAGGATTCTTTCTACTGACCTAATTGGACGGGCACCTAGACAGCCTCCCTCCTCACTCTTATTTCCATTTTCCTTCACTACACCTCCCCCCATCCTCAAGTCCAGTGCAGCTTGTGGGTGGGCGGGAGCGATTTTTAGCTCGTTGCAGCCTTAGAAGATGCTGGTCTCCAGGCTGCGCAGGCGCAGGAGGCGTAAGTCCACTGCACGGAGTGGGACAGTGAGGATTGTTGTGGATTGTAGGAAGGCGGGGACAAATCCAGATGTCAAGAACTACTTCCAAGACGGGTGGGGATCCTGAAGCTGAGAAGGATTTTCTTCTGTCTTTGGTGTGAGCTTCTAAGGGTTAATACAGAGGTTTGACGTTGCTCTCAAACTGACCCCAGAGGGAAGACTGATAAAAGCTTCACCCCAAGGTCTGCCTGGTATCTGGTCCTTCTGAGCCTTGTTGGAGCTTAGCCCTGTGCTAGATAATCTGGAGTAGTTTACATAAAGCCTTACATTTTTTGCCTGAAGCTTAAGAAAAGAAAGGGAAGATTCAAACCCTCATCCAGGGCCTCGTCCTTTTCTGGACCCCTCTCATCCACCATCACTGAAGTTGGAGACCAAGGCTAGCTGATCAGTCATTGCAGCAGGAAATATCACGGTCAGATGGCAGGAAGGACTTTCCAGGCGGCTGGATGATGCTGGAGCCAGACTGTGTTGGAAAGCTATTGTGCTTTCAAACAGAGCCCACCTTGGGCTCCTCAGGTCTTCCCTGGATTCCTTTCTTATTCCAGGGCTGATTTAGGAGAAAGGATTGAGAAAAGGGAGGGAGGGAGCTGTGGCAAAGTCAGAGCAGGTGCTGAAGGAGCCAGACCAGGTACGCGCCCTCGGGTCTCCAGGAGAAAGAAGGGAAGGGGCGGTGCTTGCATGGGGTGTGTCCCCGCCCTCCAGGCCGGCGCCGATTTCCATTGGCTCAGCGCCACGCGGGATTTCTGTCTTTCGCAAGACCCCACCCCCAGCCTGGGTTCCTCCCATTCACTCTCCAGTCCGTTCGGAGGCTACTTCTAGTCCTAGGTACTGGCTGCGGAGTCTTGCCCCTACCTCTTCCGTCTGGCAGGATTAACCAGTATGCTGCCTGGATACACCCTCACACTGGTGCAACCGTTTAGGAACTGTGTCCCACAACCCAACCGCTGAGCGCCCGAGTGTTCCCTGTGAACAGCTGAGATCGTATATATGGACAGAATCCTGAGTTCCAATGCCCTGTCCGCAGAGCCGTCCTTTTATCTTAGCATCCACTTGGCACAGTCGCTCTGCAGCTGAGGATGGATGTGGCGTCTTTTTACACTGATGCCAAGGATCCAAATCCTCTACCGCTCCAGTTCACCCCATTGTTCGACCTCAGCATGTTTAGGGACGCTAGCTTATGAAACCAGGTTTGAGGACTTCTCCGAGAGGGGCTTTAAGGTCCTCCAGAGGCTCTTCCTCGAAGGCCAAGTGTACCCTTGTCTGGAGTCCTGGGCTCCGTGGCCAGAAAATCCAGTTCTTGATTTCACTTGGGCCATTGCAGTTGTGGGGCCTGCCTGGGTGATCCAAGATGCAGCTCATTCAAGCTGATCCTGCAAGGACAGGGGAAAAACCCGGTGTGGATTTCAGGTCACCCAGTAGCTCAGGATGGCAGGATTGTTGTGGATAGTGATCTTTGACCCCATTCCTATGTGTGTCCTCTGTACATGGGAGTGGGCAGTCCCTCTGGCTCATTTTCTGTCATGCAATGTGTCCATGCACAATAATTCCTATTCCTGTGACCTAATATTGAGTTCTAACTCTGTACTAGGCATTATGATGACGTGCTAGGCATCTATATCATCTCCCAGAATTCTCTAGGAGGCACAACTATTGCAAGGTCACTTGCAAAGGTTATAAGAAGCAAAGCTAGGATTTGAACCCATGGCTTTTTGCTTTCAGAGATCCCAAAGAGGATTAATTTTCTCCTGGTTGGAGTCCCCAACAAAAAGGCTTAGGGAATCCTCGCCCAAATTTTTTTTTTTTTAACTTTTATTTATTTATTTTTAGAGGGAGGGGAAGGGAAGTAGAAAGAGAGGGAGTGAAACATCAGTTGGCTGCCACTCACATGGCCCTAATTGGGGGACTGACCCACAACCCAGGCATGTGCCCTGACAGGAAATCAAACCAGTGACCTCTTGGTTTGCAGGCCAGTGCTCCATCCACTGAGTCACACCAGCCAGGGCCCTCTCCCAAATCTTGAAGCTCTACCCAATCCCCTTTATTCACATCAGCCTGTGGACTCAGAACAAGGTGGGAGATGGCACCCCATCTCCCCATTGCTCTCGGAAAAGGGTTCAGACCTGCGTAATCTCTGGTCCCTTTAGTGACTTGTTGTGTGCTTAATTAACAAGCAGAACATGACCATCTTCTGATGTGTACACATAAAGTTAGTTAGTGGCTACTAGTTATTATCACTGTCATTATTAAAAAAGACCACCTTGCCACCACCTGATTCCCAATTCAAATCTCAGTCTTGAGCCACTCTAACTACCCCCACCCCCAACTCTGTGGATCTGGCTGACAGTGGGATAGAACCCTTGGAGTGTGGAGGAGTCGTGTATCCATTCATTCATTCGTTCATACTTTCATGCGTGAGCATGCCAAGTTTATTCCTGCCTCCATGCCTTTGCAGTTTCCTCTACTTTGATTGTTTTCCCCACACATCCTACCATGGCTGCTTCTTATTTACATCATCTTAAAAGTCATGTCCCCCAAGCAGCCCTCTCGGACAACTGTGACCCCTTCTAGCCATTTTTCATTACATCACTTTGCTTAATTTCGTTCATGACAATTTATTACTGTCTAAAATGATATTGTTCACATCTACATTGATCTTGTGTGCTTCCCTCCTCTAAATGCTAGTCACAAAAGGGCAGGAATTTTTTATTTGTCTAATTTACTGTTGTGTCCCCAGTGCCTAGCACACTGCCTGGCATGTAGTAGGTGCTCAAGAAATATTTTTAAAAATAGACTCCTATTTCATTTGCACATACATACATTGAGATATCAGCTTAGGGGTTCTCTATGGGGCTCTCAGTATTTCTCTGAGGGTCAGGAGAGGAATCAGCCTGGTACACCCCACCTCCCAATCCTCAGCGCATGGCCCATGGCGCAGGTGATGATACTGATGAGGGGCCTGTACCATCGAACTTTTCCTTCTGAGAAGACTTGCAGGTAGTGGCTGCTGGCTCATCTGACCTTTTATATATTTTTTAAAGATTTTATTTATTTTCACCTATCTTTTACTTTATTATTATTATTATTATTTTGCTTCTTTGCCTTCCAGAAGGATCTGCCCCTGCCCCGGAAAAGCAGCAGGTGAGCCTTGGGGAGAGATGCTTCGGGCTGGACGCCCCGTTTCTGACCAGGGTTGGGGCCTCTAGGCGCGCTCGCGGGCGGGGCCTGGCGCGCTGGTGTCCAGCAGCGCCCCCTCCTGGCAGGCAGCAGCAGCACGGCCCTCCCCTCCCCCGCCCTTCTCTGCCTGCTGCGGCTCCAGCCTCCATCCGGCGCTCTTGCTCCTCGCGCCGCCGCTGCTGCCGCACCTGCCACCATGTCGCCGCCGCCGGGTTATGTCTGACTCTCTCTGGACTGCGCTTTCCAATTTCTCGATGCCCTCCTTCCCTGGCGGCAGTATGTTCCGCCGCACCAAGAGGTAGACCCCCGATCCCTCAGACCTTGACTCGGCCTTACCCCACCCAAGCCTCCCCACCAACCGCTACTGCAGGGCGGGGCCCCGCATGCTGCACCCGGCCCAGCTACGCCAGAGGTGCCCGCTCTGTGCCTTTCTGCCAGGGGTGGGCTCAATGGGGGGCAGTGTAGAATCGAGGCGGGGGGGCACCCTGGAAAAAGAATCGCCACGGGGGGGAGGACTGCTCGGGTTGGAGGATGCAGTGCCTTTGTCTGCTGGCGCTCTGGGCTCTGGCAGCTCAGAGAGGGTAAGGAAAGAAAGCAATGGTGGGGACTTGGCACCTTTAGAACAATAGCTGCAGTCTGGCCTCCCCCCAACCCCATTCCGCGTGTTCTGGGAGCGCCTAATATGCTCAGTCACTGCGGCGAGGGCAGGGTGAGGGGACTGAGGGGCTGGGGACTCTATCCCCGGATTCTTGGACCCTGAAGGGCAGAAAGGAGAGGGGTACTTCTATCATGGCACAAACTCTCCTCCCCATCACAGCCTCATATGGAAATAATGACACACAGCTTCACGTAGGACATGATGACACACACATACACACAAAACAGCCCTAGTGGCCCAGATACACCCAGGAGGCGCCACGCATACCCAGTCATACAGTGGCCATCTGTCAAACTCCTTCCGAGACACACAGGGGCACCTCCAGCATTATACAGTAACAAGTAAACCCACAGGTACACTATTATGTACACTTGTGTACACCCAGTAAGATGCTACCTGTATAGTAACACACACACAATTATGCCACCAGAGATATGTGGCAATGACATTCATACAGCAATGACATCCATACATCCAGTGTTATAACACACAATATCACCTAAGCATGTCACATGCTATGTCACAGATGTCAAACAGACACAGGGAATCTTGCAGCAAATGACACACAATATCACATGTTATCACATGCAAGACTAATACAGGGTATGTCACACACGGTGGCATGTTCAGACATGCTCGGTGTTACAGGGTGTTAAACCTACACACAGTAAATGCCACTCGTGGACACTCGTGAATGTCACACACAGGCACACAGTCTTAGAATGCCGCATAAAGACATAGACACACATTGAGCAGAAATCATACATCACGCAGATGTTACAGCACACAGTGGCACATCTAGTCATGCACCAGTGGCATTACACATTGTATTACATAGGCACACATAGGTTGTGTCACAAGGTAAATACAAGGACTGTCACACATGATGTCACACTAGTATGTGCCCAATGCTAAACTCACACACACTGGGTGCCACACGTGGATACACACAGTAAATGTCACACACAGACCTAGGCACACAGACACTCAGTACCTACAATAGTGTCACATAGACAACATGATTATCACTCCGTGACTAACACTATGACCCACATGGTCACACATGGTTCATATCGAAAGTCTCTCACATAGACATTACACCTGCATCCCCTCCCATACACAGTCTTGCCAAGACCTCCACTGCCTCCTCCTTTACTACCTCCTCTGAATAGTAGTTTTCTGGGGCACTTCTCAGAAAAGGAGGGTGGCTGGTTGGGCTCACAAACTCCCTGCCTGGGCTGCGGCCCTGCCCCTTTGCCTCCCCTTCCTCGCAGCTGCCGCACCAGCAACCGGAAAAGCCTCATCCTGACCAGCACTTCGCCCACGCTGCCGCGACCCCACTCCCCACTGCCTGGACACCTGGGTGAGACAGGGGGTGGGTGTGGATCAGAGAAGGCGTGGCCATAGGAGAGGGGTGTGCCCCTGCCGCAGGAGGAATGGGCCGAGTCTGGATAGAGGAGAGCCCAGATTGGGCAAGGGGCGTGGCCATCGCTGCAAGGGTATGGTCAGTCCTCAGAGGGTTGGTTATTGGTGGGCGGAGCTAGATTGGTAAGGGAGTGGGGCAGAAAGAAAGAGTCATACCTGAGGGGCGTTGGGTATGTCAGAGGAAGGCAGAATTGTTCTCAAGTGACTGGGTTAACTAGGTGACCTAAACATCTTCGAAAAGCAGGACCAAAGAGGGGCGTGGCCCACTCGCACTTTGGGACTAATGAGGGAAAGTCTGCTGCTTACAACACGTTTTGGGGATCAGGAGATCTGGTGGGATTGCCACCTAGTCCAGGCCTAAAGATTCCCCTCTTTCCGCCACAGGCAGCAGCCCCCTGGATAGCCCCCGCAACTTCTCTCCCAACACCCCCGCCCACTTCTCGTTTGCCTCTTCCCGAAGGTGAGTGCTTGTCCACAGAGCCCCAGAACCCTCCCTGGTCGGACTCTCCCCACCCACCGTCTGGGCTGCCATCTGTTCCCCTTCTAACTGGACCTGAGCCAGGGCCTGGGGGGTCCGCGGAGTGCCGGGGTGTCCCCGCGGGAACCACAGGCCAGCCTCAGGGGCGGGACCTATAAAAAGGCGGAGTTAACCGCCTATCTCGATCTGGGGAAGGGGCGGGGCTTCTTCCCAGAACCTCAAAGCTTTGGGTCTCTCTCGCCTAGCTCTCCTGCCCATTCGTTTCCACAGCAACAGGACGAGAGTGGAGATGAAGTGCGCAGGCGCAGACTGCGTGGTGCCCATGGAGGGTCTCTTGATCCCAGATGTGGGGGAGGGCGCCTAGGGTTATTTCTCGAGGGCCAAAGAGGAGAAATCTGATTGCCCTCTAGGGAGAGGGTGTCTTCGTATTTCTGGAGTGTCTCTAAATTCATTTTCTGGGGCCTTTGGTGAAACTGGCTGAGGCAAAGATATTCCTTGAATGTTTGGGGGAGAAAGTTCTGGGAGTCACCAACTTGTTTGGGCAGGTCTCTTTTTCTTTGAACTTATTCAAAAACGTTGTCAGAACACGTGCCATGCTCTGGGAGTTGAGCTTAGGGGCGAATGACACCCCTGTGTACCCAGATTTGAGTTGTCAGGCCAGAGAACCAGGATCACTGCAAAGGCTGGTGAAGGCTATGGTGTAGGAGTCACAGGGGACTGTGGGGACAGAAGACAGCTCCCTGGGGAGAGCAGTGGAAGCCCCTCTTGTCCGTGGAATTCAGCTGAGAGCAATAGGGAACCAGAAAAATGGCTGATGTGGTCACCTGCATGGAGGGTGGGCTGGGAGGGAAGCTGGCTGAGCAATGGCAGTGCCTGGAGGGAGGAGTCCAGTGCATGGAAGTGTGTCCATGCCATTGTGCAATCTGTGCTAATGTGTGGGAGTGTAAATTTGTGAAATTGTGAATATGTGATGCAGCCTGTGCCTAGACGTGTCCATTGGGGTATGTAGGCATCAGCATGTGAGTGTGAAGTGTGTGAGCGTGAATGTCTGTGAGTGTGTAACTGTAGGGTTGTAAATGTATGTGAATATTGAGAGAGTATGCATGCCCTGGCTGGTTTGGCTCAGTGGATTGAGTGTCGGCCTGCGAGCTAAGTGTCGCTGGTTCGATCTTCCAGTCAGGGCACATCAGAGAAGGAAAACTCTGACTCCAAAAAACCTCCGCTGCCTTGCGGCATACCTCTTCAGGGGAAAGGCTAAGGGAGTAAACCCCGACAGAAAATCCGGAGCCGGAGTCCCTAAGGCGGTTTGACGTTGTAGTCAACACCGGCAACTCCTGCGGCGCACCTGAAGCCAAGCTGTATTGACTCCGTCTTTCCCTTGGACCCTTCAGCTGCGAAGAGAGGGGGGGTCTGCTGCATGGGCAACAGCAGACCCTCCATATCACCCTGCCCAGGCTCTGTAGCTTCATCGAGGCTCTGTGGCTTCAGCTTCACTGGAGAGTGCAGATAGACTCTTAAGAAGCTACACCATCGTCTCTCGAGACGGATGGCTGCCGACGACGACGATGCATGCCCCAGTGTGTATCATTTGTGTAATTTATGTGGGAGTGTGAATGAATGTTTGGCTGTGTGAGAGTCTGAATGTGTGACTGAGTGCATGAGGGTGTCTTGAATGTATATGTGAATGTGAAAGTGTAGTTAGAGTGTATGTGGGGGAGTGTTGGCTGTGTGTGTTTTAGAGTGCGAGTCCTGGCTCTTTGTAAATGTCTGTGTCTATATGTGATTGGATGTCTGTTTTGCAAGCGCATTGTGAGTTAGTATGGGTTAGTGTGGGAAAGTGTGATATTTTGGTCCGTGTATGGGTCATGTGTGTGACTGTGAGTACATGAACTTGACCACACTAGTCACATTAACACTAGTGGGTGTGGCCAGGAAAGTGACTGTGTGAACGTGAGTATACTGATGGGAGATCATGTACCAGTATGTGCATGTCTGAGAAGACTCAAGGGGTCTGCCTCTGAGGGCTTTCTTGGGGGGGTCTTCTAGGGGTTGACTTTTAGGGTCGTCTGGGATGACTTCCTTGAGTGGACTTTTCTGGTCCTCTTTGGGGGTTCCATGCTGAGGGCTAGTGTGATCTGAGTATGGCAGGAGAGGAGGATCATGGAAAGGAGCTGAGGAGACTGGTACCTGACTGGAAGACTTCCTCCTTACCTACTTGACTTGGAAGTCCTTCAGGAATCTCAGAGCACACTCCCCCAACCCCTGCCCTGGCCCATGGTCAGTGGATTCTCTCACAACCTGAGAAGTTGGGAGGATGGTGGGACCTGGTGTCCTCTGAGCACCTTGGCTGGGTTCCAGGGCGGACGGACGCCGTTGGTCTCTGGCTTCACTCCCTTCATCTGGCTATGGCACCAACACACCAAGCTCCACTGTCTCGGTGAGTGTATAGGTGGGTGAATGGGTGGGCAGGGGATGCTCCAATCCCAAGCTCCAATCCCAGGGCCCACACCCAGACCAGCACCTGGGCTGGCATTAATGAGTGCTCTGGGTTTTTCTTGTCTTTCAAGAGTGTCACCTGTCCATCTATTAGTGAATTATAGGTCTCAACCCCTCCCCTTAGCCTTGTTCTCCACATTTGACATATCTTCTTGGGGATCTTTTTCATCACCGACTTATTTTACAGATAATGACATTAAGCTACTTGCCAAGTGTCTGCAGCTGCCCAGGGCCAGTACTCTTTGCCCAGAGCCCATTTGCTCACCCACTGCAATATTCAAAGTCTCTTTCTCCAACTGCCCCCTTTTCTACCTGTGCCTCTTGTTTCCTCATCCATCCATTGTTATGATGTTCAGCAGACATTTATCACATGACTGTCATGTGGTGGGTGGGCTCTATAAGCTGAGCAGGGTCCCAGGATTTACAAAGCCCTCATGGGGGAAGACAGACCAGTAAAATGGCATTTACAACAAAGGGGATTGGAGCTATGATGGGAGTAGTATGGGGGGTGGTGATAGCAGAGAGGAGGCAAGTGACTTAGCTGTGGGGAGAGCCAAGTAAATCTTCCTGGAAGAGTTGGCATTGAAGCCAAGACAAATAATCAGGAGTCTGGCAGGTGGAAGAAAGGATGGAAGGGTGTTCAAGGAATGGGGAACATCTTATGCAAGCTCCCAGAGGCAACGGAGAACTTGGCCACACTGGGAAAGTTGAAAATAGCCTTGTGTGGCTGGACTTTGGGTCAGCAGTGGAAGAGTTGAGGTGAGGCATGCAGTGATTTAATTATGCTGGGGATTGTTGGCCAGAGTGGAGGCAGGGAGTTGAATTTTATTCTAAAGGTAGGGGGAAGCCATAGAAAATCTTTCTTGCTTTATATTAAATTGTATTAAAATTTCAGTCTGAACTGTTTAAAATTGTGCTTTTGAAGGTGATGGATTATGTGCATTTAAAAGTTATTTTGGTAGCTACTGATGGGGTAGGGAGTTTTAAGCAGGGGAGTGAGTGATCTGATGTTTAAAAAGAGCATTCTGCCTACAGCATCAAGTGGATGTCCTTGTGTCTCTTCACTGATGTCTGTGGGCCTGTGTTTGCCCTGACTGCATGCCAGACCCTGACCAGAGACCAAGCAGAACCAATCTCTGCCCCCCAGCAGACAGTAACAACAACAATAACAACAACAACAACAACAAAATATGTAATAAGTCAGGAGATAAATACAGTAAGAGGAAACAAAATAGGGCAATAATAGGAAGTGATAGGTGTGTCTTCAGAGGAGGTCTCCTTAAGAGGTAACATGTAAGCAAAAATTTGAGAGAGGATTAATCCACAGAAGATATGCTCCAAGCAGAGGGAACAGCCAGTGCAAAGTCCCTGAGGCAGGAGTGTGCCTGCTCTGTTTAAGTTCTATCCAGAAGGCCACAGTTTTGTGGCTAGAGCAGAGCAAGTGAGGGGGAGAGTGGGCAGAGAGGAGGGTAGAGAGACAGGGCCAGATGTTCATGCAGAACCTTGTAGGCTGTGGAGAGGACTTTGGTGTTCATCCTGAGTAAGGTGAGAGCCATGAAAGGTTCTGAACAGAGAAGGGACATGACTTGACTCAGGTTTTTGTTTTTGTTGTTGTTTTTAAGATTTTATGTATTTACTTTTAGAGAGAGGGGAAGGGAGGGAGAAAGAGAGGGAGAGAAACATCAACCTGACTCGCAACCCAGACATGTGCCCTGACTGGAATCAGAATCAGTGACCTTTCAGTTTGCAGGGGATGCCCAACCCACTGAGCCACACAGTCAGGTTTTGACTTATGTTGTTGCTTTTTTAAAAAGGTTTTATTTATTTATTTTTAGAGAGAGGGGGAAGGAAGGAGAAAGAGAGGAAGAGAAACACCAATGTGTGAGAGAAACATCTATTGATAATTGCCTCTCCCAAGTCCCCAACCCCCAACCTGGGACATGGCAGGCAACCCAGGCATGTGACCAGGAATCGAACCAACAATCCTCTCTGTCACAGGCGGGCACTCAATTCACCAAGCCACACCAACCAGGGCTATGTCTGTTCTTATCCGTGTCTGTCCCCGTCCCTCTGCTGCTAAGAGTCCCAACCTGGGCCCTGGGACCCCAGGATCATAATAAAATCCTAACATCAGCCTTGCCAGTGGTTCATCAACCACGGGAATCTGAGTCCTGGGTCCCGAGCTGGGGCGGGGGCGGGGAACCGCAGTAGCTCTGACCTTGGTACTGCCCTCCCCTCCCCCCTAGTCTTCCTGCTCCTCCCAGGAGCGCCTGCACCAGCTGCCTTACCAGCCCACTGTGGACGAGCTCCACTTCCTCTCCAAACACTTTGGCAGCACTGAGAGCATCACGGACGAGGATGGCGGCCGCCGCTCCCCCGCAGTGCGGCCACGCTCACGGAGTCTCAGGTGGGGACGGCATCCCCCAACTTCAAGCTAGTAGTTCGGTGGCTTGTGCATTGCAAGATACCAGTCCCCGCGAATAGGCAGGAGACTGGACAGGATGGGCTTCTCTCCCCGCAGCCCCGGGCGCTCCCCCTCCTCCTATGACAACGAGATTGTGATGATGAACCATGTCTACAAGGAGAGGTTCCCGAAGGTGAGGCGGGCGGGGGAGGGGGACAGCTGAGGGGAGGTGGGGTGGCCACAGCCCTCCCAACTTGCTTTAGCTCCGCGCGTCCCCTGGTGGCCGGCGCGCGCAGCACAGGCTCCTTTTGGCCACAGTCTCTGGGCTAAACCCGGCGCGCGATTATCCCCGCCCTGCCTCCATCCCTCTCGCAGGCTACCGCGCAGATGGAGGAGAAACTCCGAGACTTCACCAGCGCATACGAACCTGATAGCGTGCTGCCGCTGGCAGACGGGGTGCTCAGCTTCATCCACCACCAGATCATCGAGCTGGCTAGGGACTGCCTGACCAAGTCCCGCGATGGCCTCATCACCACGGTCTACTTCTACGAACTGCAGGAGAACCTAGAGAAGCTGCTGCAGGATGTGAGTGCACGGGCAGGCCGGCTCCATCTCAGACTTTGCACCCAATAATCAGGCCAATGCCTTCCTTCACCCCACATCCACTCAGGGGCTCCTACCACATTCTAGGCGCTGGTGTGGAGCTGAGAATTCAGGGGTGGAAGAAAAAGATGCAGTGCCTGCTCTAGATCTGATGAGGGAGGCAGGTATTTAACCTCCTTCAGGTCTCTACTATCACCTTCTCGCTTTGGCCTTTTAGACCCCTCTATTTAAAATGTCAAATTCTGCTCATGCTCATCACCCATGGTCTCCTTAGGTTTTACCTTAGCACATAGCATCATCTGTCATAATGTGTGGTTTTTTATCTTATTTCTTGTCAGTCTCACAGGTGGGTGGTAAGGTTGCCTATTCATACATTGTTGTATCCTGAGTGCCCAGCACAGTGTCCAACACACACAGTAGGTGGTCAATAAATGTTGATTTAATGGATGGGTGAATGGATGAATACATGAAACTAAACAAAGTAATGTCCTCATTGAATGATAATGGAGAGCATTTATTGAACATTTAGTGTGTGCTGGGCATTGTGTGCTGGGGCACTGGGAGCACAGCAGTGAACAAACCAGAAAAATATTCTTACTCTTCTGGGGTTGATATCCTACTATAGAAGATGGACAGGAGCATAAAAACAAGCAATTCAAGGAAGTCAATTCTTTCAGCCAATGCGTAAGGCTATAAATAGAACAGGACAACTGGATGAGTGTTAGGGCCTCCCTTGTAAAGTCCAGGAGGCCTTCCAGGAGTAGATGGCATTGAAATTGGGAAAAGAATTAGGAGGTGGCACTATGAAAAAAGCTGGGGGAATGTGTGTTGAGCAGAGTGAGCAGCACATGCAAAGGCCTGAGGTGAGGAGGCTGTCTGGAAAATTTCAGGAGCACAGAAGCCATGTTACTGTACTATCTTGAGGAGATGAGGTTGGATAAGAGCAGAAGGACCAGAATATGGGGCTCTGGGCTCCCAACCCTCTGCCCTGAAGGACAATATGTTGGGATGATTACATACTTTGGCATCACATCTGGTTTGAGTTTGAATTCTCCCACTAAGTCCATAGGAGTTGAGAGTACAGATTACAGACAGTCTAGATTCACATCCAGCTTGTGACTTATTTATTTGTACAGCCTTTGCCAAGTCACATAACCTCTCTGTATCTTCTACTAAAAAAATGGAATTTACTCATTTTTTAATGCCAGAAATATTTATTAAGCACCTATTCTGGGGCCAGCGCTGGCCTAGGAGTTGGAGAATCGGCTGGAAATTAAAGTCCTTACATTAGGGGAGCTGACATTCTAGCAGGACAAAACAGAAGGTAAACAGTAGACATCAGGCCTGGAACTAGGATGAGGCAAGTGAGTAATCCCCGCCCCCCAGACATTAAAGTAATTACTGAAAAAGTTGAAAAGTAGGTATATTAAAATGTAACATTATTTTAGATTAAATATTTTATATATAATTAAACCAGAATGTTATACTTGTACTTTTCTGGTTTTATTTTTATTTTTTAAAAGATTTTATTTATTTATTTTAGAGAGAAGGGAAGAGAGGGAGAAAGAGAGGGAGTGAAACCTCAGTGTGTGATTGTCTCTCGCGCACCCCCCACTGGGGCCCTGGCCTGAAACCCAGGCATGTGCCCTGACTGGGAATCAAAATGATGACCCTTTGGTTCACAGACTGGCACTCAGTCCACTAAGCCACACCAGCCAGGGTCACTTTTCTGGTTAATAAAAACAAACTTACCAACAATTATATATTATTTATTTATTTATTTTTTATCCTCACTCAGGACATTTTTTCATTGCTTTTAGAAAGAGAGAGAGAGAGAGGAACATTGATATAAGAGAGAAACATCCATTGGTTGCCTCTTTCATATGCTCCTTGACTGGGGCTTGAACCCAAGACCCTTCGGTTCATGGAAGGGTGCTCCAATCAACTGAGCCGTACCGGCCAGGGATGGATATACAGTAGTCCCTCTCCATATCGCGGTTCACTTATCGCAGCCTCACTGTATCACAGGATTTTTTAAAATATATTTTATTATTTATCACGGATTTTTCACTATGTTGTGGGATTTTGTGGTACTGTATATGTACATATGTTGTTAAAGTTACATTGGTTTAAGAGTGTAGAATATGTTTAAGAACAAGTAGTGTTTATAAAAGTGTGGAAAAGGTTAATAAAGGAGTAAAAAAGGTTAATAAGGGACTGGGAACAGTTTATAAGTGTGTGGGAAGGGTTTATAAAGTCTTAAAATATATATAAATACTAAAATAAATGTAAGGTTCCTACTTCGTGGATTTTCACCTATCACAGGGAGAGGGGGTTCTAGACTGTAATACCCGCGATAAGTGAGGGAATACTTTATATACCTCCTTACCCAAGGATGACATGTTCATTGATTCTGAGAGGATAGAGAGAAACAATGTGAGAGAAACATCAATCAGTTGCCTCCCGTAAGCACCCTGACTGGGGATCGAATGCAAAACCGAGGTATGTGTTCTGACCGCAGCCTTTTGGTGTATGGGATGCTGCTCCAATCAACTGAGCCACCCAGCCAGGGCAATAATATTTTTATTAAAACCATTAATGATTTTTAAAGTACATGTAGATTGTCACTCACTTTTCCTTTTGCTTTAAGCTGCAACATGCCTGCACACAGCACTCATTGGATTTTGTCCTTATTTAAAGTTTGCTCTTTTCCTTGTCATGGACTTTTGCATTCATTTTGATTTTTCAAACAGTGCATTAAAATATCAGTGATCTTGAAGCATGAGGTTTTTGGTCCCAAGGTGAGTGGCCTCTTTGCCTCACCCTCATGGACATGATAGATAAATTAATATATGACATATTTGAAGGGTATTCATGTGATAGAAAAAAGAAGTAGGTTAGGGTAATTGTGATTGAGTGTGCTACCAGGAGGTGGGGTGCAATTTTAAGTTGGGGTGGGAAGATTAAGTTAGGCTTTTATGAATAGGTGACAACTGAGCAGCAACCTGAAGGAGAAGAAGTAGGGAGCCACTCAGGGGTCTGAGGGGAGAGCCTGTCAGTCAGAGGGATTCTAACTCAGCTCAGATTATAGAAGTGTTTTGAACATGAATTGAAAGAGTGCAGGTTTTAGGACAATGTCTGCTATAATAATAGTGATCATTATTTTTACAGTGTGGCCTGGTCCTCAGTTTTCTCACCTAAAAAATGAGACAACAGCCGTGGCTGGGGTGGCTCAGTTGGTTGGAGCATTGTTCCATAAACCAAAAGGTTGGGAGTTTGATTCCAGGTCAGGGCACATACCTAGGTTGAGGGTTTGGTCCTCAGTTGGGGTGCATGTGAGAGACAACAGATCGATGTTTCTCTCTCACATTGATGTTTCTCTCCCTCTCTTCCCTTCCTTTCCCTCTTTCTAAAAAATCAATAAGCATGTCCTTGAGTGAGGATAAAAAAATAAAATAAAATAAAATAAAAGAAAATGGCACAATAGCAGCAGTGTGTAGCTGGTGGGGTTGGGAGAAGAGCTGGCTGAGGCAGGGCACCTGTGAACACCCTCGCCCACCACACTGTGCCCTCCTTCCCAGGCCTATGAACGTTCCGAGAGCTTGGAGGTGGCCTTTGTCACCCAGCTGGTGAAGAAACTGCTCATTATCATCTCTCGCCCTGCGAGGCTGCTGGAGTGCCTGGTGAGGGGGCTGGGAGGGGGCAGGGGAGCTGGCTGGGGCCCCTCAGAGCCCACCGCAAGCCCACCCCTTCCTTCCCTCAGGAATTCAACCCCGAGGAGTTCTACCACTTGCTAGAGGCAGCCGAGGGCCATGCCAAGGAGGGTCATCTTGTCAAGACAGACATTCCTCGTTACATCATCCACCAGCTGGGCCTCACCCGGGACCCTTTTCCAGGTGAGAGCTGGTAAGCACAGGGGGCTGGAGGTGAACCCACTGGGACTCTAGCCTCCACTCACTCTCAGTCCCTTCCTAGATGTGGTACACCTGGAGGAACAGGACAGTGGTGGCTCCAACACACCGGAGCAGGATGACCTGTCTGAGGTAAGGCCAGGTGGCCCAGCAGTCAGTACTCTGGTTCTGGCTGGATAGGCAGCCACTTACCTTCTGGCTCTCTGCCCTCAGGCTGGGTAGATCTCTTAGTCTCTGCTCTGAGCCTCAGTTTCCCCATCTGTCAAATGGGTTAATAATGACTCTTCCTCCATGGGCCTTTTTCTTTTCATAGTAAAATACACATACCACAAAATGTACCATTTAAATTGTTTTAAAATAAACAATTCAATGTGGTTAGTACATTTACAATGTTGTGCAGCCATCACCTCTTTCTAGTTATGTAACATTTTCATCACCCAAAAGGAAACTACCCATTAGGAAGTTATTCCCCAGTTCCCCATTCCCCTGGCCCCTGGCAATCACTGACCTGCTTTCTGTCTGTATGGATTTGCTTTTTCTGAACATTTCATATACATGGATACACTGACTCGGTGGTGTTTTGTGTCTGGCAAAGTGTTTTCAAGGTTCATTCATGGTGTGGCATGAAACAGTGCTTCGTTTCTTTTCGTGACTGAATAATAATTCATTGCATGGATATATCATATTTCTTTATACATTGTCCATTGGTGGATGCTTGGGTTGTTTCCATCTTTTGGCTATTGTGTGAATAGTGCTGCTATGAATATTTGTGTACAAGTATTTGTTTGAACAACTATTTTAGTTCTTTTGGGTATATACCTAGCAGTGGAATTGCTGGGTGATATGGTAATTCTATGTTTAATTTATTGAGGAACAATGCATGGGGTTTTGAGTGAGTTGAGTGTCTCTCTGTGTTAAGAGCTCAGCATAGTAAACATTGCCACAATCCCACCCCCAGGCCAACCACACTTTGGAAGATGTTCCACATGTCTAGTAGCAACTATCTGCCATGCATGTTCTTCCTCTGAACTGTCTAGTGTTATTCAAAAATTTGAAGCAAAATAAAGGAATCGGAAGGTTTTGCCTCAAATCTGGTGTTGGGGCTTCTTTTGAAAAAATCACACACATACATCTTTCCTATATATATGTAAATATATATATATATATATTTAAAAGAATCTCACTATACATGCCATTTGTTTAATTTTTTGAATAGGTAATGGAATGACATCACTCAAAAGTCTAAAACTCTAAAAAGGTATTTATCTTTAATTATTGTTTGTAGGATTCTACATAATTTCATTCAATCAAACTTGTTAATTGAGTGATTCAAATCTTCCATCTCCCTATTCTTTTATTTATTTATTTTGCCTGGTTGATCTCATTGTTTCTGAAAGATATGTGTTAAATCCTCTTTTTTTAGCTATTTCTCCCTGTAATTCTGTCAATTTTTGTGTCAGATATTTTTAGGCTACATTCTTTTAAAAGATTTTTTTATTCATGTATTTATTCTACAATCAAAATAAATCATAATCTAAGTTATAACATTTTTTAAAGGTAAAGGAGATTCTGTGTCATACCTGCACTAATAAAACAGGCACCTACCTAAAATGCAACACTAAATAGGTGTTCTGTTCCCATGGTGGAATAAATACATAATAATTACACAGAAAATTTCAGTAAAGACCTAAGATGAGGCAAGTAACGCTTTGAATCAAACTGCCCAGTGAATAGAGGCATACCGCAAATAATTTCTATTAACATTTTATTGCAAGATGGAAAAATCCCCATGTAACTACAAATTCAAGCCCCTCATTTCATTCACCTGGCCTTGGCTTTTGTCTTCCTTTCTCAGACATATCCAAATCAGAAAGGCTTCTGCACCCCATGCTCAAAAATGCCACCGTAAGTCCCTAAGGACCTCAGTGCAGACTGCCATTAATGAGCCTATATGCAAGCTTTACCCAGAACCTCCAGGGAAATCAAGATCCCAAGCACGAAGAACAGCAGCATTTCTTTGAACAATAGTTTTTACTGTGAAATGAGCTCTGACAGGCCATGTGCATTTCACAAACAAACCAAAATATTCTTATTATTTTTTTCTTGCAAAATGTTAAGTAGGCTGTTCAAGTTAAAAAAAATATTTTTACAGAAGCAATAAAAATTCAAAGGGTTTATGCCAAAAAGCAAACCAGTCCTTTGCAGTCTAACTTATTTGTTTCTGAGCTGTGAAGGGGAAGATTGGGCGGTAGAAGCCATGCCATGGTGGTCCTGTAAAGCATTTGGTCAGGCAGGCCTCATTTCAGGTGGATGGCTACAGCATCCAATTTCTAGGAAAATTTCTGCAGTTCTGGAACTTTGTTTTTCTCAGCATAATCATATGCAGTATAATCAGAAGACAGTTTAGTTGATGCGGCAAATATAATTGGCAATGCTTCTGTCCAAACCACAGATTTTAATCCCTGTGGGCTCATGCTCCACCAATTTCTGTGTGAAGCCACTAAACTTGTAGTGATGCCTGTGTCCGGCTATTCACAGCCAAGACAGTGCCCCAAGGCTGCCTGTGTGACTGCCCCAAGGAAGATATGGGCCACATTCTAAGAAACATAGCAGTTCAATATTTTTAAAATCCCATAGATCTTTTTGTGTAGTATTTATGTAAACAATGTCTTTGTCTCTAAAAAAAAATAATTTTTAAAGAAGTTATACAGTGAGAAATCTTACATCAACCCTTGTCTTTTACTGCCCTATGTCCCCCCAAATATTATTAGTATATGTGCTACTGAGCATCCTCCGATATGATTACATAGTTCTGTTTTGCCACTTTTTTTTTACACAAAAGCATACAGTACATATTATTACTTGCTTTTTTCCTTCACTTAATAAAATACTTGGGAGAACTTTCTGGATCAATAGACTGATAGATTCCTCATTGTTTTTAACAGGCACAATATTCCTTTTAAAAAAAAATTTATTTGTTTGTTTATTTATTTATTTTTAGAGAGAGGGGAAAGGAGAGAGAGGGAGAGAAACATCACTGTGTGGTTGCCTCTCACTCGTGCCCCCAACTGGGGACCTGACATACAACCTAGTTATGTGCCCTGACTGGGAACCGAACCAGCGACACTTGGTTCATAGACCGACGCTCAATCCACTGAGCCGTACCAGCCAGGACAATATTCCTTTTTACAGATGCCCCTCATGTGTTTATTTAACCAATTTCCTATAGATGCACATGTTGATTATTTATAATATTTTCAATGAGCAAGATAGTAGATATGTCATTTTTTTCTTTTTAAAGATTTTATTTATTTATATTTAGAGAGAGGGGCAGGGAGGGAGAAGGAGAGGGAGACAAACATCGATGTATGAGAGAAACATGGATCCGTTGCCTCTCACATGGCCCCAACCCCCAACCAGGAACCTTGCCTGCACAGCAGGCATGAGCCCTGATCAGGAATCAAACCCATGACCTTTCCATTTGCAGGATGACACCCAACCCACTGAGCCACACCAGTCAGGGCATAGTACATACATCATTTTCACATAGGCGAGCCTATATGAAGAATTGGTTCAGAGGTGAAATTGCTGGATCAAAGGGAAAGTGCATTTGTAATTGTGATATACACCAAAGTACTTTTCATGGGGCTTGTACCAGTTTATACGCCCAAGAGCAAGATATAGAATTACCTGTTTCCTCACAGCTGTACTCAAGAGTGTGTCAGCCTTTTGGATTTTTTTTTCCCAATCTGCTAAGTTAAAAAAGGTATCTTGGGTAGTTTTAATTTGCCCTTCTATCATTATATGTGAGGTTCAGCATCTTTTCATATTTTTTCTTGTTAGGCTTTTTACTGATTTCTGGGAGTTCTTTATATATGAGGGTGATTATGTTGTAGGCTTCTTTCCTAATGTAAAGAAGTTAGGAATATGGCTTCAGAGTCAGACAGTCTTGGGTTCAAGTCCTGATTTTGTTATTTCCTTGCTGTGGCACTTGGATGAAGGACATACCCCTCTGTGCCTCAGTTTCCCCATGAGTAAAATGCAAGAGTCCCAATCTTATCATGATGATGGTGGTGGTCTCCATCTCTCCCCTGCAGGGCCGCAGCAGCAGCACAAAAGCTAAGAAACCACCTGGAGAGAATGACTTTGAGACTATCAAGCTCATAAGCAATGGTGCTTACGGGTGAGCCATCCAGGGCTCTGGCGGGGGGAGGGTAGCAAAGGTCGGGTGTCTCAGAGGTGATGGTCGGTCCTTGCTCTCTCCCCCTGCAGTGCTGTCTACCTGGTGCGACACCGGGACACAAGGCAGCGCTTCGCAATGAAAAAGATCAACAAGCAGAACCTGATCCTGCGCAATCAGATCCAGCAGGCCTTTGTAGAGCGCGACATCCTTACCTTCGCCGAGAACCCCTTTGTGGTCAGCATGTTCTGCTCCTTTGAGACTCGGCGCCACCTCTGCATGGTCATGGAGTACGTGGAAGGTGTGGCTGCCTGCAGGGCTGCAGAGAAGATGAAGGGATGCATGCTGATCAGGGTGGCCTGCCTGAGCCCCAGTCACCATATCGACCATCCACCTATTTATCCATCCAGTCATTGATCATCCATTTCATCTATTCATTTCTATCCAGCCACCTATTGATTTATCTATCTGTTTTCATTTCATCCAATATAGATACATCCATCCAATTATCCATCCATCCATCCATTCTTCCATCTTATTCATTTGCTAATCCATCTGTTTTTCCATCCATCTATTTATCCATTATACATCTATTATTAAAAATTAATAGACTTTATTTTTTAGAGCAGTTTTAGGTTTACAGAAAAATTAATTGAAAATTACATTGAGTTCCCACATACCTACTCTCTTCCCCCAGTCTCCCCTACCATTTACACCTTGCATTAGTGTAGTACATTTGTTATAATTTATGAACCAATATTGATACATTATTAACTGAAGTCCATAGTTTATATTAGAGTTCACTCTGCATTGCACATCTATTTTTCATTTATCCATTTCTTTATACATCTAGCCATTCATTCATTCATTCATTTTTATTCGCCTACCTATTCACCATTCATCCATCTACCCACACCTGTATCTATTTATTAATCCATTATCCACCCATCCATTCATTTAATTTTTATTAATTCATCTAAACCTCCGTTCTAGCAGCCATCTCATCTAGCTATCTCTATCTATTCATCCACAATTCATCCATCAGTTTATCTATTTACCATCCATCTGTCCAGCCAGCCAACCACCAATGTATATATTTTCCATCTATATATCCATCCATCCATGCTTATATTCATCCAAATATTAATATATAATTGCTCAAACACAAGCATACTATGGTTATTAGGTTCTACACATGATCTCATGGGGCTACAACTATGCTACCCCTAAGCGTTAGTCAACCATCGATTCATTCAACAGATATATCCCCATTGCCTCCCTTATGCTACATGCTGTGCTAGGCACTGGTTGCACAGTAGGGGCTGGACAGACACATGTCTCCCTCATGGAGGTTATATTCTGTGTAGACAGACAATAAACAAGCAAAATAAGACAAACGTGATCAGGTTGTTTCATATAGTGAGGACAATAATGAGGACCTTAAGGCTCAAGAAGACCATAGGAACGTAGATGGGCAGGGGGCCTTTCTGAGGCTTGCACTATACCTAGAAGAGGGAACCCCAAGCACCAAGTCTCTTAGGTGAGAAGGCACCTGGATTTTGAGGCAGCAGTTTTCAACTGGTATGCCACAAGAATTTTTTTTAAAGATTTTATTTATTTATTTTTAGAGGGGAAGGGAGGAAGAGAAATCAACATATGGTTGCCTCTCATGCATCCCCAACTGGGGACTTGGCCTGCAACCCAGGCATGTGCCCTGACCAAGAATTAAACTGGAGACCCTTTGGTTCATAGACTGGCACTCAATCCACTGAGCAACACCAGCCAGGCCAAGAATTTTTAAAACATGCAATAATAGTTGACTAGTCAGGGATGCTGACCTATTTTTCCTTAAATTGTCAAATTAAAAACTGACAATAGGCAAAACAACAGTAGCCATCCAGTGTGAATGAATCAAAATTATACTTAGGCCTTGATATAGCACGACTTTGCCATCCAGCAGATCCCAGCTTACATCCTGCTAGTTTAGCTATGTGAAAAAAAGTGACAAGTTGTAGGGCTGAGCAACTTGGGTTAGCTGCTGCATTTGGAAGCAAATCTGATTCTTATAAGATAAAGGAGGAATGCGTATTGGGGGAGACTAATGATCACACTAAACCTGGTGGGAGCCATAAATATACATTTTAAGGCCCCAGACTCTCAAGATTCAGGCTCCAGGAGATCAAGGGCAGTATTTTCAGTCATTTGATAAGCAGGCAGTCTTTGGTACCCACCAAACCTCATCTCCCCCACCAACTCCCTGCATGACCCAACCTCTGAGTTTCAGATCAAACTGACTTTGGAAGATGGTTAAGAGGATGAGAGGAGCCATGTAGTGGGTACTCCCTGTATGACCTGGGGAGAGGGGTGCCCCTCTCTGTGCCTCAGTTTTTCTTAGCTGTAAAATACGGGAAATGTAAGGCGAGGGCTTGGTGCTATAGTGCATGTTGAGTGTTCAACTGTGGGGCAGGGGTGCCTCCTCCTTTACATGAGCCTACTCCTTCACGCACAGGGGGCGACTGTGCCACTCTGCTGAAGAACATCGGGGCGCTACCTGTGGAGATGGCCCGTATGTACTTTGCTGAGACGGTGCTGGCGCTTGAGTACTTGCACAACTATGGCATTGTGCACCGGGACCTCAAGCCTGACAAGTGAGTCTTGACCTTTCCTATCACATCCTCCACGCCCCTCGGACACACTGACCTGGAAGGGCCAGGAAGGAAGTGGACAGGCCTTGCCTCTGAGACCTGTGCTTGTGTTTGCAGCCTCCTAATCACCTCCATGGGCCACATCAAGCTCACGGATTTTGGCCTCTCGAAAATGGGACTCATGAGCCTCACCACTAACCTGTATGAAGGCCACATCGAGAAGGATGCCCGGGAGTTCTTGGACAAACAGGTGTGTGTGTGGGTTTGGGGCTCACCATGGGGGGAGGTATCCAGAAGGACTGCGGGCCCAGGGTGTGTGTGTGGGGGGGTGCAGCTCCCCGCTTGAGGCCCTTCCTGTGGCCAGGGTGCAGACTGACTGCCTGCCCCCAGGTGTGTGGGACGCCAGAGTACATCGCGCCTGAGGTCATCCTGCGCCAAGGTTATGGCAAGCCGGTGGACTGGTGGGCCATGGGCATCATACTCTATGAGTTCCTGGTGGGCTGTGTGCCCTTCTTCGGAGATACACCTGAAGAGCTATTTGGACAGGTCATCAGTGGTGCGTGCCTCCTCGGTGGGCAGCTGGGGGGCATGGGGACATGGGTCGACCCAGGGCCTTCTGGACTCCAAAAGTGACCTCCACTCTCACCTTGCTCTGCAGATGACATCCTGTGGCCCGAAGGAGACGAAGCCCTGCCCACAGATGCCCAGCTTCTGATATCCAGCCTCCTGCAGACCAACCCCTTGGTCCGACTTGGGGCAGGTAAGGGGTCTGCTGTATAGAGAAGGTGAGGGCTGGGTCCCAAGTTCTGTGGCCCTGGGACGGAAGAGAGGGGTGGGTGGCTGGGCTCCTGAGCTGGCCATCAGCTGTCGCTGAAATTCCTTCCTGGTCCCTATCCACCCCTTCCCCCCCAGGGGGTGCCTTTGAGGTAAAGCAACACAGTTTCTTTCGAGACCTGGACTGGACAGGGCTGCTGAGGCAGAAGGCAGAGTTTATTCCCCACCTGGAGTCCGAGGATGACACCAGCTACTTTGACAGTGAGCTGGGAAAAGGGGTGGATTCTGGTGAGAGGGGCCCTTGGGCAAGGCCTGGGCTGGAGCCCAGCTGGCTAGGAGACAGGACCCCAGACGGAGGAGAGGGATGGAGGGAGGGTGGCCTGGCATAGGGGTGGGACTCAGTCTGAGAAGTTGGTAGGAAAGGAGGTTGGGGTAGCAGTGAGGCCTGGACAGCGGTAAGTTCTGGAGTTGGGCTTGGGTTAGGGTGCTAGGGTGCTAGGACCCAGAACTGAGGCAGGGGTATGCACTGGCTCAAGGTGGAGCCAGGTGGAGAGTGCCACAGGTGGGGTCTGGAGGTGTGGCCTCCAGAAGCGGGGCTAAGTGGAGCTTCTGAGAGTTGGGCAGGAAGCCAGCCTGGCGGCAGAGCCTGAGTCAGATCCTAGATTGGGACCCGGGCATGGCAGAGCCTGCAGCCCTGGCTTGAACAAGGACCTGGCTCCTGTAAGGGTGTGATCTGAGGAGTAGACCCTTGTCCTTGGTCACGGCCCATCCCCCATCCCCAGCCCGCTCAGATAGGTATCACCACGTGAACTCTTATGATGAAGATGACACGACGGAGGAGGAGCCTGTGGAGATCCGCCAGTTTTCCTCTTGCTCCCCGCGCTTCAGCAAAGTGAGCCAAGGCTGGGCTAGGAGTGGGGCCAGACCCAGGAGGGTGGGGCACGGTCGGGAGGCGGGGCCTGAGCCAGGGAGGATCTTTGTCTCCCAGAGGGGAATGGAAGGGAACCTGAGTGGGATGAGGCTGAAGAGGCTAAGGGAATCAGGGTCCCAGGCCCAAGGTCTCAGGCTGGGGAAGGTACTGAAGAGGCAAGATTCTGGGAGTGATAGGGCCTGCGGATGTATGGGAGGGCCTGTGGCATTGGGTGGAATCCAACAAGAATCTGGACAGTTGTAATGAGGATCCACAGTGGGGCGGAGCTAAATCTATGAGGCGGGGTCAACACCTTGGGGTGGAGAGGATGAGCAGCCGGTGCGGAGCAAGCGTGCAGAAGGCCTGGTTTTGAGGAGTAGCACGTAGTGGGGCGCAGGGCCCTGCTTGGGGTACACGTGATTGGTGGAACCTGGGAAGTTGGGGCAGGAAAGGACAAATTCAAGATATGGGCAAGGTCTAGAATAGGGCAGGACCTAATTGTATGGGGTAGGGTCTGAGCTGAAGAATTTTAGGTGGTTAGAGGACAATTCAGAGTTGGGCGGGGCCCAGCCTTGGGTGGGCGGAGCGTGTTCAGTAGCCGGAAGCCGATTTTTTCTGGAGTGAATGCGAAACATGGGGGCCGGACTTGCCTCCCACCACCATGTACCCTTCCTTTCAGGTTTATAGCAGTATGGAGCAGCTGTCGCAGCATGAGTCCAAGACCCCTGTGGCAGCAGCGGGGGGCACCAAGCGGGAGCCGAGTGCCAAGGGTCTAGAGGAGAAGGTGGCCGGCAAGCGGGAGGGCCTGGGTAGCCTGACCCTACGCGAGAAGAGCTGGAGAGGGGGCTCCCCAGAGATGTGAGCAGGGACAGGGCTATATTTGGGGAGCGGGGATGAACGGGTGTGTCGCCTCTGACCACGCCCCCTTTCAGCAGCAAGCGCTTCTCAGCCTCAGAGGCCAGCTTCCTGGAGGGGGAAGCCAGTCCGCCATTGGGTGCACGCCGCCGCTTCTCTGCGCTTCTGGAGCCCAGCCGCTTCAGCGCCCCCCAAGAGGATGAGGATGAGGCTCGACTGCGCAGGCCTCCCCGGCCCAGCTCTGATCCTCCAGGCTCACTGGATGCACGGGTCCCCAAAGAGGCAGCTCAAGGAGATGGTACTGCCAGCGCTGCCGACCCCGAAGCCAGTGAGTGCCCTCTCATGCCTCCTTTCCTAGTTCCCCGTGGCCATATATTGAGCATTCAATGAGACTGGTACTGTACTGTTTATGCACTATCTCATGTGTTCTACACACTTCAATCTGGGCTCTCATCAACATGAGGAACATCCTGCATTCCATGCTTGGCCAGTGAACAGATGTATTTGAGCACTGTATCAGGAGCTATGCCAGATGCATGTTACTTGCTCTCAGGAAACTCACATTCCAACTGGGGTGAAAGATGGGAAAAGCATTCCAGGCAGAGTGAACACATGCAAGAAGTCTGTGACTTTGGACTGACTCCTAACTCACCTGTTCTGTTGCAGCTGACCGACAATGCCCAGGCGACCTCTGCCCACCTTCGAAGGATGGGGACCCATCAGGCCCAAGGGCCACCAATGACCTGGTTCTGCGCCGGGCTCGGCATCAGCAGCTGTCAGGGGATCCTGCGGCAGAGAAGCGGCCTTCTCGAACCGGGGGCAAAGTCATCAAGTCAGCCTCGGCCACTGCCTTGTCTGTCATGATTCCTGCAGGTGATGCAGGGCCCTACCTGACAGGGGAGGAGCTGTCCTCATTTGCGCCAAGACAGGCCAATGAAGACACTGCATTTTTCCTGTCCACAGTGATTGGCATTGGGGTGGACTAATGAGAGACCTGGGACTTGGACTAGGAAGGAGGGAGGAGCAGATAACAGGCTGAGCTGTGACTGCTGGCCCTGACCTCTGACCATGGTTCTGTGTCTGCAGTGGACCCCCATGGAAGCTCACCCCTGGCCAGCCCCATGTCCCCACGATCTCTCTCCTCCAACCCATCCTCAAGAGACTCCTCACCCAGCCGGGACTACTCACCGGCTGTCAGCGGGCTCCGCTCCCCTATTACCATCCAACGCTCTGGCAAGAAGTATGGCTTCACACTACGAGCCATTCGTGTCTACATGGGTGACTCGGATGTCTACAGTGTCCATCACATTGTCTGGGTGAGCACTCATGAGTGGATCTGAGTTCCAAGCTGGGGGTGGGTGGGTGAAGAGAAGCCCCTCCTCCTTGACCCCCATGGGTGAGAGACAGCTCAATCTCTGGATCCAGGCAGCCTAGATGAAACTCCTGTGACCTGCAGTGTCCCTTCCCCCTCTGAGCTTCAGTTCCTTTAACTGTAAACTGGGAAGAATAATTACTGTTTCATGAAGGTTACAGTGCATGCAGTGGCACACAAGCTTAGGGAGCTTTCTTGTTACTGATCCTGTTAACCCTTCCCTGTGTGGTGCCCTGTCCCCAGCACGTGGAGGAGGGGGGCCCAGCCCAGGAGGCAGGGCTTTGTGCTGGGGACCTCATCACTCACGTGAACGGGGAGCCAGTGCATGGTATGGTGCATCCCGAGGTCGTAGAGCTGATCCTTAAGGTGAGTGCAAGGGAGGGAGCACACTGGGGAGAGAAGGAAGGGGAGGGGGGAGGGAGGCCCTGGGAGCTGGAGCTTCCTGAGCAGCCTCCAACAGAGATTTGCCTCCCTTCTTCCCCCAGAGTGGCAACAAGGTGGCAGTGACCACAACACCCTTTGAAAATACCTCCATTCGCATTGGCCCTGCAAGGCGCAGCAGCTACAAGGCCAAAATGGCTCGGAGGAACCGGAGACCCTCAGCTAAGGAGGGCCAGGAGAGGTGAGTGGGGCCAAATGCGGAGGGTGAGGTGGTGGCAGCAATACTCCAGTTCTTGAACAGTGGAAGGGCTAAGACTGGAGGGCCACAGGTGAGAACAGGAGAAGGGAGTGTGGGGGCCACCGAGTAAAGAGCAAAAACAGGAGGACAAAGAAAGAGGAGCTGGGAAAGTGGAAGGAACCAAGAAAGGAAGCTGTGCCAGCCTCCTGGGCTGGAAGAAAAACATGTGGGAGTGTTTGGGGCAGGAGGGCAGGGCCAGGAGATATGGATTAGAGAGGGCACAGTTCTGGAGGTGGTCTTGCCCTGTTGGATGTGTTTAGACCACTGGGAAGCGCTAGGAGAAGGGATTTCTATCTGTAATGAGCAAGCCAGGCAAGACTGGGCAAATTGAAATAATCTATTTTCTTTAGGAGGTAGGAGAAGCTAGGAGAGGTAGGTGGGGCCAGGAGAGTGTTCTGTTTTGATCAGTGGGTTTGGCCTGGCCAAATTGTGAGTGGGGATTTAAGTGAGAGGAGCCAGACTGAAATACATCAGGTGAAATTGTTCCCTCCTGCCCTGATAGGTGGGTTGTAGATGGAGGGGGAGGGGTTAGAGAGGTGGGCGGGGCCAGAAAAGGTTGGTTCTGCTTTGATGGGTGTCTCTAGCTTAGAATGGGAGTGGCCAGCAAGGAATGGGTGGGGACTGAGGTGGGAGGAGCCAAGAGGACAGATGTGGGAAGTTCTTTTGGTTTTGATTGGTGGGTTGTAGCTATAGAGGGAAAGGGCGGGGCTAAGGGAATGGGCGGTCCCAGGGGCTGAAGTGGGAGGGGCCGGGAGTTCAGGAATCTTGTCTCAGGTAGATGGCTCTCCTTGTCCCCCAGCAAGAAGCGCAGCTCCCTCTTCCGCAAGATCACAAAGCAGTCTAATTTGCTGCATACAAGTCGCTCGTTGTCATCGCTGAACCGCTCGCTGTCGTCCAGCGACAGCCTCCCAGGCTCACCCACTCACGGACTGCCAGCACGCTCACCCACCCACAGCTACCGCTCCACACCCGACTCCGCCTACCTAGGTAAGCTCTGTGCCTGTGAAGCACTCGGTGGAGGCGAGGACAGGTCCCCTAATGGTTCCTGCCAGGTGCAATACCCTCTCTTGCCCACCTGCAGGTGCCTCATCCCAAAGTAGCTCACCAGCCTCGAGCACGCCCAACTCACCGGCATCATCTGCGTCGCACCACATCCGGCCCAGCACGCTACACGGCCTGTCACCGAAGCTGCACCGCCAGTACCGCTCTGCACGCTGCAAGTCGGCCGGCAACATCCCTCTGTCACCACTAGCACACACGCCATCTCCCACTCAGGCATCTCCGCCACCGCTGCCTGGCCACACGGTGGGCAGCTCGCACACGACCCAGAGCTTCCCAGCCAAGCTGCACTCATCGCCACCGGTGGTGCGCCCGCGTCCCAAGAGTGCGGAGCCCCCGCGCTCCCCGCTCCTCAAACGTGTGCAGTCGGCAGAGAAGCTGGGAGCCTCACTTGGCGCTGACAAGAAGGGCGCGCTGCGCAAACACAGCCTTGAGGTGGGCCACCCTGATTTCCGTAAGGACTTCCATGGTGAACTGGCCTTGCATAGCCTGGCTGAGTCTGATGGTGAGACGCTCCCTGTCGAGGGGCCTGGTGTGACCCGGCAGGTCGCTGTCCGCCGTCTGGGCCGCCAGGAATCGCCCCTCAGCCTGGGCGTGGACCCACTGCTTCCTGAGGGTGCCCCCCCCAGTAAAGAGGAGTTCCCTGGTGGTGCGGAGGGCTGCACCCAGCCTCGTGCTACGACTCCAGGGGGCCGGACCCTGGAGCGGGACTCCAGCGGCACACGGCACCAGAGTGTGCAGACCGAGGATGGCATGGGTGGAGCGGCCAGGACCGTAGCCAAGGCCACACTGAGCCCAGTACAAGAACACGAGACAGGCCGGCGCAGCAGCTCGGGTGAGGTGGGCACACCCTCGGTACCCATTGTCATAGAGCCTGAGCGGCCTGGGGCCAAGGCCAAGGTGCCTCAGCCTTCAGTCTTGGACTCTAAAGGGTTGCAGGGATCCATACCCATAGTGCCTCCCTCACCAGAGGCAGCCCGAGACCCGGAACGCTGGGTGCTAGAGGTGGTTGAGCGGCCCATGCTGAGTGGGCCTCTGTCCAAGCCCACCTCTCCCAAGCTTTCCCCGGATCTCCAGACCCCTTCTCTAGCTCCTACGAAAAGTGCATCAAACAGCACAGGGCCCCCAGCCTCATCTGCTCCCCTTATCCTGGCCACCAAGCCTGAAGTGGGGCTGAGTTCCAGTTACCCTGCTAAAGCTGTGCCCTCAGCAGGCCTGACCAAAAGGGCGCCCTGCCCCACACCCCCTGGCCCATAGCCGAGAGGGCCACTGGCCCTGCACTGTACAGCCGCCTGTATACATATGTACACATATAAATAAAGTGTGTCTGTGCTTCTTGAGCTTTCTAGGGCTTGCTCCTCCTCTGCTGGCAAGGCAAGGTTTCAACCTCCTTGCCTCTCTGCTTGTTGAGGGGCGGATCTCCAGTCCCAGTTACCATAGAGAGGAGAGATGAGTCTTATATAGACCTTTCCTTGTGGTCCCACCTATAAGGCAGCTGCCCCCAGACCCTCAGGAAGCTGCAATGCTGTTCTGAGTCCCAGTGCCTTCCTGAAGAAAAAGTTAACAGCTCCATCTACCAGTTTCCTTTTATTCCTCACAAATCCTGAGTCAGGTTTTGTGGTTCCTATTTTGCAGATAAGTAGACTGAGTCACAGGTTAAGGCATATGATTAAGGTCACACAATTAGGAAGGGACTAAATGGATTTAAACTGAAGTCCAAATTGGCTTCTAAACCTTAGCTCTTATATTCTCTGCGGGGCTTCCTGGAGATAGGTACTGCTTGTTCTCCTCCCCACAGGGCTCCCAGGCCTTCACCAGAGGCTGGAAGGCCTTCCAGAGGGCAGGCAGCTGGGTACACACTGTGCCCCCACCTCGGTGTGTCTCTCCACAGTTTCGATTCATATCACCCACACAGGCCCAGGGCCCTTCTGGGGCTACACACCACTTGGAGTGGTCTTCTGTGGTATTGAAGGTAGGCCCAGTTGGCCCAGGGAAGGCTATCTGGGTCACGTCAAACACTTGCTGGGCCCCAGAGCAGTTGGAGGGCAGAATGCCGCTAGAGCGTTGCCAGAACTGGACCTGCAGATTGCTGTCAAGGGCTTCTGCCAACCAGCCAGAGTACAGGTCTGCAGAGGATAGAAAGAGCATAGACAGGGTTAGAGTCAGGATCACTGCTAGGGAATCCCTAGGGTACTACCCCTCTCTGAGCTCAATTTCCTGAGGAATACCAACATTAACAGCCTTTACTAAGCTTTATATGCATCACTTCATTCACAACAACCCTTTACAGTAGATATTAGTACATCCATTTCTCTCAGGTGGGTAAACAGAAAGTCCAGTTAAATCATACACCACACAACCAGAAACCAGTAGTTAAAACCAGGTCTGTTGGTTGTCTGTTTACCTCTCATGTGTTTATGACTCTCAAAGAGTTCAAGTTCCTATCCCTGACATGCCCTCAGTGATGGACACACCTGACACCACCTCTGCAGAGAAAAAGTTCTTCAACCCACAACCTCAGGGCTCACCATCTCCAAACTTTCCAAATTTGGCAAAGCTCTGGAAGGTGGCCCCTGCCTTTGATGTGAGTGTTACTCTGCTGTTCCAGGGTCCATGGAGAACATGGTGGCCCCTGATCACTTCCTTCAGGTCAGGTAATTTCTTGAGGAAGACCCCTTCCAGCTTGTAGTCATACACCTGGGGGTAGGTGTAGTTCAGCTGTCTGCCTAGAGGGTAAGGGAAGGAGAAAATGAAAGACTGTTCCACATTCTGGCCTGAGATTCAGGGAATCACCCTGCCTCCTTGTCCCTACTCACCAATCTTTGAGAATTGGTCGAAGGGAAAAGACACACAGAGCAGGGTCTGCCCATATTTTTTGGCCTGGGGAGGCCATCTGTATGCAGCACGTATAGGAAACCCGGGAACGCTGTGGACCAGCCAGAAGCCTCCTTCTTCATCTAGAAGTAGCACACCTGAACCAAGAGACTGGATCAGGGAACTGCTCAAGGCGTCCCCAACAAACACATGTGCAACCCAGGAACATCTTCAGTTTGCAAGGAGCCTGGAGGGGGTATGGGCAGTGTCTGGACAACTGCTGAACTCTTTCTGCAGCCCACCATTGTCACAGTCCAGAGGAAGGATAACATTTACAAAAGATGAGGAACTCCCTTCCAGCCCCTGCAGGTCAGGAGTCAGCTTGGGAAAATGCACAAGAAAACCGGCTTCCTCAGCTTCCAATCCTGGACTCACCCTTCGTGTGCCCCCTGCTAGAAGAGTTCTGAGTCTGGTAGTCATTAGGCGGCTGGTCATTGTAAAGTAGATAGGCGATCTGGGGAGGATGGATAGGGTGACATGAAGTTCTTCCTGGGAGCCAGGTCCTCTCTGGAGTCCCACCCCAGGTTCTGCCGGCACCTAGACCATTCACCTGGCTGGTGTTCCTGTAAAGTGGCTGCAAGGTGCGGCCTACGGCTCCCTCCAAGCTGTCGATGGACCCTGCGCCGTTGCGCCAGCCCCCGGAGCCCTCATCCAGGTACTTGTACTGCAGCCCCGTTTGAGCCCCAGCCCCCGGGCTCCAGCGGGCTGGCAGCTTGTAGACGACGAACCTGGAGGTTCAGGAATGGACAGAAATGGAGGAAGGGGAAGTGAAAGCTTCCCCTAGGAGCGCAGCAATCGCCAGTCTGGCTCCCGGGGATGCGGCACCTGCGCACTCACCAGTCTACAGGCTGCCCGGAGTCACCGTAGCAGGTCAGGGTCCCTGCAGGAACCCATAGAAGTGAGGCCAGGAGCAGCGGGCTCAGAGTGGCCATGGGGCTGGAGTAGAGAAATTTGTGTTGGGACCTCAGGGCGCTGGATCACGAGTTGGGCCAGACCCGGCCCTTGGTAACTTTCATTTCCCCAAACCTCCCTGGGAACCTGGGGCGGGACCCCACCGTTAGAAAACTTCACCTCAGAAGTAAGAAGCAGAGATTTGAAAAGACAATCCCGGCCCTAGCTGGTGTGGCTCAGTGGATCGAGCGCTGGCCTGCGAACTAGGGGTTGCTGAATCAAGTCCCGATCAGGGCACAGGCCTAGGTTGCGGGCCAGGTCCCCAATTAGGGGTATGCGAGAGGCCACAGATCCATGAATTTCTTGCACATTGCTGTTTCTCTCCCTCTTTCTCCCTCTCTTACCCTCTCCCTAAAAGTAAACAAATAACATTTTTAAAAAGATAAATAAAAGACAATCCCAGGTCCTCCGGGAGGGGGTTTCCTTTTAGGCAGTCGCTCCCCGTAGGTACCGCCTCCACCCAGCCAGCCTACGGTCACTTCCTATTTCCAGTGGATTCGACCCTTGATAAGCTCCACCCTCCGACTTGGCCCAGACCACTCCTTTTTATGGCAAGTTGGTTTCTCTTGTCCCGCCTCCGACTCCTCCCCAATCACTGCTCAGGTCCCTCCGCTAGGCTCCGCCTCTGACTCTTCTGACTCTGGCTAATCCCAATCCACTCTCCTGCCGGATTTTTTCCTCGCTTGGCTTCTGGGTGAGACGCATATTTGGATTTTTCCTTTCCGGCTTTCCAGCCCGAGGTCCAGCTCTTGGGATTTTTGCTCTCTTAACGGGTGTTTGTGCTCCCTTCATATTCTGCATGTTTTCCTGCTGCCCCTGAGTTAGCCAAGGGGTCACTTTGGATCATGACAGAGCCAAGGGTGCTGTGGTTCTGGGGCCGGGCTGAGGGCTCTTAAATAGAGGGAGACGATATCTGTGAATGTCCCTGGGATTCAAAGTAGAAGGCAAGGAGGATGTAGTCTGATTTTGGGGTAGGGGAGGATGGGCAGCAAGGCCTGCAGTACCGGGGGGTGGGGCGTCGTCATCAAGGTTTAGGAAATGAGTGTGTGGGTGTACCCCCTGTCCAAATCACCTCTGGGGTTACAGCTTTCTCCCATCTCTCAGCACCCAAAATTCACAAAAGTCATGCCACAGCCGAAGCTTTATCTAGGACTGGCATTGTTATTGTTACAGGACCCATAACCATTCACAGCAGATGCCAACCACTAAGCGGAGCTTCAGACGTTGTGGGGTGAAGACCCCCTTCTGGACCCAGGGTCTCTTACAAGCCTCACCACATAACCCCTCCCGCTGTCCAGGGCAGCCTGTGAGCTTATCTGAGGGTCCAACTTCCTAAGGGTCTGTTTGTCCGAAGTGTCTGAGTGTCCATCTGAGCCCATTTATTCGGAGGTCTGTCTTTCTGGGTCTGCATGACCCTAGGAAGTCTTTGTGTGGCTCCCTGTGGCTGGGCACATGTGGGAGCTTCCGTCAGAGGCTCCCTCGGGTCTGTCTATGGTCCAGCCCTTGATCTTTCGGGAGATCTGTGGGGCCACTGTCCGGGCGAGGGCCCATCCGAGGAGAAAACCACCCTCTGTGGACCTTCTTGTTTCATCCCCAGTCCCCGAGGAGGTCCAAATGCCAGGGGCGGAGGCTCAAAGGTGACGCTTCATGTGCAAGGCCAGGTGATCTGAGCGCGAAAAAGCGCGAGGACAGAGCTGGCAGCGGAAGGGGCGCTGTCCGGTATGTTTCCGGTAGTGGCGGGTCAATTCGTCGGAGCGGGCAAACCGCCAGCCGCAGCCGTCCCACGTGCAAGCGTATGGCTTCTCCCCTGGGAAGCGAGGAAACTGTGAGTGCTATTGTCCGCCCCGCCCCGCCCACGGGCCACCACTGTATCTGGCTGCATTCCTTTGCTCAGCCTGGATGGTACTAGGGTGAGGCAAGTGAGGAGCCTAAAGTGCGAAACTTAAGGAGGCACTCACTCTCCGGAGAGTGTAGCCGGGTCCCGCCCTCTGCGACCCTGAGCCTTCTGGTTCTCTGCCTGCATTGGGCGCCACGCGTGTTTTCATTTGCTGGGCCCAAGTCACATCCCCTACACCACTGGCCCACTTCCTGTGCCCTGGTACCATGCCCCTGCGTCCTAAAACCGTCTGACTCTAGTGCTTTGGCCCTGTCCCCTATGATCCAGCTCCTTCCTTATTCCAGGAGACCCTCCAGCTGCTGCCCAACCCTGCCCCTCGCCTTGACCCTTACAGCCCCGAAATTCAGCTGGTGTTACAGGGCCTGTCTACTATAATTATGCTCTCCCCCTGCTACACCTGGCCCCACCCTCATTTGGATCCATAAAGCAGCCATTTTCAACCCGTGTGCCACAAGAATTCTTAAAACATGCAATACCTGACTTTTAGTCAGGAGTACTGACTTCTTTTCCCTTAGATTGTCAAATTTTAAAAAAATGACAACAGCTAACACAATAACAGTCCGGTGTGAATAGCCTCTCTTGAATGGAGTTGCATCCTATTGGTCGAATAAGAAGGTTGTGTCTGACTGGTTAATTCTTGGTACCAGAAACCCTTATATACAAATATGGGCACCTGATTTTTTGTAGAAGTCACTTTGGAGCAAAAACGGTAGGTTATTGTTATTATTATTATCATGTAAGTCAATCCAAATTACACATATTTTTGTCAGGTCCGCAAAAATATATAATATTTTTTGGTGTGCCTTAGAATTTTAGTAATTAGTTTATGTGTGCGATGAGATGAAAAAGCTTGAAAATCGCTGCCCTAAATCATAGGCCTCACTCTTCCTCCTTCCCAGCTCTATTCCAGGGCCCCGCCTCCGTCTTCTGCTCCTTTAGACCCGGCTTCTCCTGTGCCCACTCTTCTCTGTTTTCAAGCTATTTTTCCTTACCCTCCTGGAACCGACTCTGCCATGTGAGCGCATGAAACTGATTCTGGGCCCGTATCGCCCCTCCTGAGCTCCAGGTGCGGCCACTAAAGCCTGGCTCCGCCTCCATGCAAACAACCTACTCTATATACTCCTGGCTCCGGTCCCTGAGCCCCTAACTCCGCTCCCTGCTCGCCGCAAACCTGAATCCTGTGTTTTTGGCCGCGACCCTAGCTTGCCTAGCTTGGCCCCTCCCAGCAGCCCCTCCTCTAGCCCCGCCCCCTACGCCACTTGCCAGGCTTTCTGCTACTCAGTCCGGGCCCAGGTCTTACCCGTCCGTTCCCTGAAAACATTCCTCAGATTTTCCAGGTCCTCTCTCTGCCCCTACCCGCCTCCCATATTGCTACCTGTCCCCTAGCCCTGCCTCTGAGTTTCCAGGTCCTCTCCTAACTGCCTCTGTCCCGCCCCTTGCCCTGACATTCTGCTTTAGCCCCACCCCTCTACCATTAAGGGTCCGGCTCCCTGGGCCGGGCCTTCTCTTCTAGCCCCTCCCCTTGCTCTCGTTTCGCGCTCGCGGTCCGATCTCTCTGCTCCCGAGGTTCCGCCTCTGAGCCCAAGCCAGAGCCCCTCTGCCTCACCCGTGTGCGTCCGTAGATGCGCCTTCAGGTGCGAGCTCTTGGTGTAGCTCTTGCCGCAGCCCGGGTGTGTGCACGTGTGCGCCGCCTGTCTCTTGCGTGCCCACGAGCGCCGGCTGCGCTTGGATGGCGCGGTCTCCGTGGTCCCTCCTACGGTTACGCCGAGTCCCGCACCTGCCGTTCCGGGTCCCAGACAATTCAGGAAGGTGGGGGGCGCGGCGGAGCTGGATGCCGGCGCTGGGATCCCGCGGAAGAGCTGGAAGTGACCTTGGTACTGCTGGGCCGGGTACAGCGCTGGGTACCCGGACAGCAGCCCATAGGGGGCGCCTGGCGCCGCAGGCACTGAAAGCCCAGTCCGCGGAAAGTAGCTGCCGGAGGAGCTTACACCCGGCCCTGGGTACACCGGCTGCAGCGGCAGCGCCTTGGGCTCAGAGGCAGAGACCAGGGCTGGACTCACGAAGGAGTCAGGGTTTGGGGCTCGCGGGGCCGGGCGCGCCCAGACCGGATGCTCCTCTGGACCCAAGAGCCCAGCCACCAGCCCCGGGCCTCCCGCATGCACGCCCAGGGTCTCGGGCTGCTGTGGGAATTGCGTCCCGGGACCTTCGCCCGGCGCCAGAGCGCAGGTCTGAAGCACGCCGCCAGGCTCTGGGCCCGGCAGGTTGGTGAAGAAGAGATCCAGGTCCCAGGCAGTGGCCGCGTCCCTATCGTCGTCTTTTTCCTCCCCACGCGCGTCCTCCAACTTTGGCCTCACGTGGAGGAGAGGCCGGATGGAGTCCGGGGGACCCGGGCCCAAGTCCTGAACCTCCTCAAAGCGCCACCACTGCGGGAGAGAGCCGGTAGCGTGAGGCTTCAATGGTCACCAGGGGACCCTGCCCAGAGGCTCCGGAAAGGGGTCTTTTTGCTTGTCTGTGATGTCTGTCCCAGTTCCTCACACTGCCCCCCACCCCACCCCCCAGCTTCAGGGACAGAGGTCGATAGGGTCTGGCTGGCAACAGGAGATAAGACTTACATTATCTGGAGCCAAACTCAAGCATGGGGGAAGGGATGGCAAAACCAAGAATGGAAGGCGGGGGGAGTAGGGGGCATCCTTACCTCAGTGTCCCCCCAGAATCTTATACTCCTTCCCAATTCCCCAACAAGATTACTTCCAAAGATTAATTCTTGGGTGTCTCCTAGAAACCTTTGTTTTTTCCCCCTGATATGTGGGGTTGTCTCACTGAGCCTAGACCCCCCACAGTGTTCAGCTACCAGCTTCAGTTTTCCAAGACAGAAATAGGCCATTAGACCAAGTTCAGACCTCTGGCCTGGGCTGAGGACCCCCAGGCCTGGCCAGGTCTTTGGATTCCTGGGCTAGATCCAGACCTGATCCCTAAGCTCTGTTACTGCAGCCCCAGCCACCTAGACCCTGCCTGGCCTCACCTTGAGGATGTCTTCTGGTGTGTCTGGAAAGGGGCCTAGGGCAGTCAGCGTACTGATGGACGGCAAGGTGGTGTCAGCTGCAGCCATGGTTGGCTGGTGCCCACCCAAGGGCCTCAGGCCTCCTCTCGCTCTGTAGCCTCGTGGGCTCTGAGGCTCTGATGGCCCCTTGGAGGGCTCCTCTCTGTCTCCAGCTGATTGGCTACAGCCCCTGATAAGGGTCAGGCAAGGCGGGGAGGGGGGTGTCACCATTTCTGGGCAACAAACCTTGCCTTGGCCTGTTTGGGACAGAGGTTTAAAGACTGACCCTGTATCCAAAGACCAGTCAGTTGTTCAGGGGCTGGGGGCTCAGTGGCTTGGGGGTTCAGGCATTGGGTAAAGTGAGGCACTGGCTTCCCAAAGAGAGATTTGGGGAACTCCTCTAAGTTACCTACCTGGAACAGGGATGACAGGCAGAATGGGGACTCTGGGAAGGGGCTTCCAGATCCCCCTCTCCCTCAACGGGGGCCCTGTAGCCCTCCCTCTCCCCCCCCCAAAAACAGAAACAACCATGCTGATGGCGGGACTTGGCATAAGCTCCCTGCCAGGCCAAGCATTATCAGACACCCCAGATGTTGGAGGCTGCTATCAGGTGGGGGCCCAGAACAGCTAAAGCTCTGTCTCTGGTGAGTGGCAGGGTTAGAAGCTGGAGCTTCATTTTAGCTTGGTTTGAAATTGCCTGGGTTATGAACTCCCAGGGTCTGACCCCAATGGCAGGAGGGACCCCTGCTAATCAGCCTCCACTGTCTACCACGGACCCCTCAGGGGGCACTACAGAGAGTGGATCTATGTGGAGGTTGAGGCTGGTAGCCACTGCAGCTGGGTCTGGGGAGAAGTTAGCCCCTCACCTGAATGGAATAGAACCATTGAATCGAACTACAGGAAGCATCTGCAGGAGACCCCTTGCCCTGGACATTGTTGCTGCCTGATTTCCACCCCACGTGGGGGCAGGATCCAAGGTGCTGCACCAGGGACCTCCATTGTGGTGTCCTGAGAGTCCAGGGTGGGGGCACCAGGGACACATCACAGACATATAGTTCACGAACACACAATGACGCAAATTCCTGTTCACCTCAGCCACACTGATCATGCAGTCCCTGCACATATAATTGTGTCTGCGCATCACATAAATTGTGCAGGCAGGAAGACACAGCCATATACTGTTGATTACACAATGTTATAGTCACACAATCCTTTAGACATAGAATTTATAATCACACAGGTGCTGACACAATCACACACTTTACCAGTCACACACAATCATACAATTATACTGACATGATCCAGCTACAAGTATAAACAGACACATGAGGATTCCTAGACATGTTGTTACAAAATTATAAAGATATAGTTATACAGTTTTGTCAAACACAGATGCAGCCTCAGTCACAAAGGCATAAAACCCAACCGTATACAACCATTCACAGATACACAGTGAAGTAGTTATACACACAGCTAACATCAGATACAGACACAATCACACACAATACCATATAAATTTGACAACAATTTGTAGTCATGCCACCTGTTACACAAATGCATAGATACCAATGGCCAACCATAGGAGGCGCACTCATCCACATGCAGACAGACTATCACACGAACATGGAAAATTAAACACCCTGCTAGGGATAGACACACGACCTTGCCCAGACATAGACACATCACAGACACAAATGAGAACTGGTGTGCCAGAAATGCATCATTAAAAAAAAAAACACAAAATTATGTACTACATGAGGGGTGGAGCCAAAAACTAATGTAAAAGCCATTTCTTCACACCAACTAAGATGATGACAAAAGAAAAAAAAAAAGACTATAACAATTGTTCGCAAGGATGTGGAGAAATTGGAACTCTAGTACACTGCTGGTCAGAATATAAAATGATGCAGCTACTGTAGAAAACAGCTTGACAATTCTTCAAAAAGTTAAACTTAGACCATATGGCCCAGCAATTCCACTCCTAGGTATATACTCAAGAACTGAAAACAGGGACTCAGACAAATACTTGTGCATCAATGTTTACAGCAGCATTATTCACAATTGCCAAAAGGTGGAAACAACCCAAATGTCCATTATCAGATGAGTGGATAAGCAAAATGTGGTCAATTCATACAATGAAAATATTATTCAGCCATAAAAGGGATGAAGTTATAATACATGTTACAATGTGGATGAACTTCAAAAACAAGTGAAAAAAGCCAATCACAAAAAAGCAAAAAGTTACATATTATATGATTCTATTTACATGAAATATCCAGAATAGGAAAATCTAGAGACAGATTAGTAGTTGCCAGGGGTTAGGGGGAGGAGGGAATGGGAAGTGACTGCTAATGGGTACGAGGATTCCCTTTGGGGTGATGGAAATATTCTGGACTAGATAAAGGTGGTGATAGCACAACACTGTGAATGTACTAAATGCTACTAAATTGTACACTTTATTTTTTAAAAATACTTTATATATTTATCTTTAGAGGAGAAGGGAGAGAGAAAGAAAGGGAGAGAAATATTAATGTGTGGTTGCCTCTCGCATGCCCCCAACTGGGAACCTGGCCTGCAACCCAGGCATGTGCCTTGACTGGGAATCAAACAAACGACCCTATGGACCACAGGCTGTCACCCAATCCACTGAGCCACACCAGCCAGGGGAATTGTATATTTTAAATGGCTCATTTTAGGTTATGTGAATTTTACTTCAATAAAACTAAATGGCTGGAATTAAAGTGGTTTTCTGGAGAGGAAAGCAGAGTCTCTTTTAGGGAAAGATCTCCTTGGTTGAGGACAAGGCACTGAACAGGCATGTTTGGCTCTGAAAGATGAGGCAAGAGTGCAAGGATCCAGAGAGAAAGAGGCATTTGGCTGGGAGATAAGGCCTCTGGGATGATGTGGCCAGTAGGAATAATGGACTTTCAAGGACAGTAAGGCCTGAGCCTATATTTGGGTTTCTCCCTGGGCATAGAGAACTCCAGCACCCACAACAGCTCCAGGGCAGGGAGCTTTGGAAGAAATGAAGGAGTAGAAGGAGAGGGGTCACTGGCTCCAGGAAGAGGGAGGTGTCCAGAAGAATAAGAGTTGTGCAGAATCGCAAATATTTCAGGGTGGTGATGGATTGCCTGCTGTGTGAGGAAGAAGATGTAAACCATTTTATTTGGATATTAAGGACAATAAGGACCCAGAAAGTGGGAGAGTCCAGGGACACCCAGACCCTAGGCACCTGGGGACTTGAGGCCTATGATCACTTTCAGACACAATCCCACAGGTACTCCCATCACACTCAGTCACAGTGTGTGAGGCAAAGCATGCTACACACACTATACTACCCAGAGTGTCTATGTAGAAAGAAGTGTTCCTAGGTGAGCAATGGTGTGGCCTGGGAATTGAGATGCCTGGATCCCAGTCCTGGCCCCTTCTCTGTAGCTGGCCCACTGTGACCAGATCTGTTTTGCTTTCTGAGCCTTAATTTTCCCAAACGGCAATGGGTAGGTCATTTGTCTTTCAGATACAGTCAAGCGTGATGCACCCAGATAAATGCAAACTACACAAATGTTCTTTTCTTTTCTTTCTTTTTTTAACACTAATCTGAGTACACTTTCTCATTGCTTGGAGAGGGAGAGGATGGGAGAGAGAGAGAGAGAGAGAGAAAGAGAGAATGATGTGAGAAACACTGATTGATTGCTTTCTCATGTGTGCCCCAACTGGGGATTGAACCCACAACCTAGGTATGTGCCGTGATGGCGAATTGAACCCGTGACCTTCTGGTCTATGGGATGATGCTCCGAGTGAACCACACTGCCCAGTGCCACAGATGCTCTTAAAAGTGACCTAGCTAAGTAAGCCACTCTCTCAGGCATATGTCACAGTCAGGCACATAATTATACACTACTGCACACAGAGCAAAAGACACTGACACATATACACACAATCACAGACATAAATACATATATTTAGTCATATTATCACAAAGATAACAGCCACACCTGGAGAGAAAACCACCAAAACAGTCATACACACAGTACCACACAGACACATAATCACACAAAATACCATTATACAAGCTTACAATTACACAGACAAGAAACTACAAAAACATTCAGTCACAATTACAGACACAACAGTCACAGTTACACAACCAGCCACAGTTAACAGTCCCAAACGTCACAGGCATAGTCAGTCCCGCCCACATACAAGATACATAGTCACTCAGGTACAATGACACACAGAATCACATAGCATCAGGAATCACACCAATTCACATTCAGTCACACGCAGCTACACATGCTTCTTGGGACATATTAGCAAATAGGTTGGGCTGAGAGGGCCCACCAGAGCCCACCTCCTCCTCCTCACATACACAGCACCCCATTAGAGGAGACCTCCAGGTTGGACTTGTTTTTCTCCTGCTCAGTTTTCTCGTTTAACTCCAGAATCTCTTCGCACATGCCTCCTGCAACTGACCAACCAAGAGTGGGCCGAGCCCCCTACTAGGGCCAATCAGAGCAGGAATACAGATTCCCTCCCACCCTTCCTCTCCTGCTCCCTCCTCCATTCCCCCTTTTCTGCTCCTTTAAGGGGCTAACATTTCTCCGCCTAGGTCCTCCCGCTTCCTCCGACAAGCCATCCATCGCCCTTTTAAAATACAGACTCGTGAAGGAGCCGGGCCCAAGAGGAACCAATGAAAAGCCCCATTTGGCCTCCGCCCCTCCCACCCCCGCCCGAGGTCAACAGCCTTTGTCATTTGCACTGTGGCCTGTGAGGGAAGCCGGGAGGCACCTAGTAGGAACTGGAGAGAGGGGCGAGGGGCCGGGGCCGCAGGTAGGAGCCGCTCTGCTCTGACGTCCCCGCTCCTCCAGGTCGGCCGTGGTTGCTGCGCTCGCCCGCCCACATGGCCCTGAGAGGCGTCTCCTTGCAGCTGCTGAGTCGCGCGTCCCTCCGGCTCTTCCTGCGCACCTGGGGCTCGGCGGCGGCGCTCACCGGTCAGTGCTGGGTCGGGGGCAGGGTGGGGAGGGTGGAACTGGAGACTCGGGGACTTTTCCGGGGTGATTTTTTTGTCCTGTGTTTGCAGAGAAGGGCGGGAAGACACAGAACCGACCGGCCAAATGTAAGGACCCCTCGTCGCGCGTGCGTCTGACACCTTTGTCCTACTGTCTGTCGGCCCTGGGTGGGCTCTGTCCCAGAGTCCGAGGGCTGCCGGGGCAGGGAGGCAGGGCCGGATGCGCCGAGTCAGCAGTGAGTTTTCCGGGGAAGGGCCCCTTTGCCAGTCCTGTTTGCAACCCATATTCAACCTCGAGCCAGATGTGGGTGGAGGATTCTGGGAGAGGAGGGTGGGGCGGGCTGAGTTGAGCCCCTTCTCCGTGTCCCAGCCTTGCGTCCAGAGTTTGACTGGAGGGATCCACTGGTGCTGGAGGAACAGCTGACAGCCGATGAGATCCTCATCAGGGACACTTTTCGCACCTACTGCCAGGAGCGCCTCATGCCCCGCATCCTGCTGGCCAATCGCAACGAAGGTGCCCAGGCTGCCTACTGGGCACCCTTCAGCATACACACCACCTCTGCCTGCTCTAACCAGGCCTCTGGACCTCTGTGCCTGGGGTGGGGGCTCCAGTGGGCTAGGACTGGGCCTAAACTTGAGCATCTGCCCTTTTGCAGTTTTTCACCGGGAGATCATCTCAGAGATGGGGGAGCTTGGTGTTTTGGGTCCCACCATCAAAGGTAGGGACAAATTTATCTCCACATTCTGCAGCCCCAGCTTTGTGCTGTAAAGCCCCTTCATTTCCCTGAGCCTGGGTTTCCCAGTCTGTAAAGAGAGGCTGTTACTCCTCTGTCCAACTATAGGAATGAAATGAATAAACCCTTTAGCTAGGGCCAGCTTGGTGTCCCCTCCTTAGGTACCCCTATGTATCTCTGTCTCTTGGGCCTCAGGGGTCACTGGTCCTCTGGCAGGCTTTGATCCCCATTGCCGCATCTCCCCTTCTCCACCTTCACCCCCCACCAGGGTATGGCTGTGCTGGAGTCTCATCTGTGGCTTATGGGCTCCTGGCCCGGGAGCTAGAGCGGGTGGACAGTGGCTACAGGTCAGCAATGAGTGTCCAGTCTTCCCTCGTCATGCACCCCATCTATGCATATGGCAGCAAGGAGCAGCAGCAGAAGTACCTGCCCCGGCTAGGTGAGCAGCTACCGGTGGAGCCTGGTGGAAGATAGTCACAGTGGTCTGGAACTCAGGGATGGGGCTGTCCCCTGAACCTCCCTTCTGCCCTCAATTCAAGGATAGCACCAATGGCCACCTGGACCCCCCGTCAGAGCCTGGGCTTTATCCCTCCTAGGTCTCTCTTGACTCTCTGGCCCTTTCTCACCACCATCACCTCCCTATTCCCCTCTTGATTTGCTTTCTGTCTCCTCCATCCCAGCGCAAAGTTTAAAGCCTTAACTTCCTGGCCTCTGGTGACCTTCCAACCTCATCTATGGTCACGCTCTTGACTGCTCTACCTAGTCAGACTCAGCTACTTGGAATTCTCTGAATGTAGCACTGGGCCTTTGTACATCCAGTACCCACTGCCACGACTACTCTTCCCTACACCTCCTTTTGTTTAGCTCTCACTGCTCTTATAGACAGTTTAGATGACTCCTTCCTGACTCCTGTGGGGCCCCTTCCCCGTCATGGCATTGTGACTACGGTTGGTGGGGGCTGGAGGGTGCTGTCCTTTCACTACCTACAAATGCCATGAGGGAAGAGCCAGATCTGCCTTAGCCTGGCTCAGTGGAGAGGGTGACACTTTTCAGTTGAGGGTATAAATGAGGGACAGGTAGACTCATGACCCTGTCTCATGCCTACAGCCAAAGGGGAGCTCCTAGGCTGCTTCGGGCTCACAGAGCCTAACCATGGGAGTGACCCTGGCAGTATGGAGACGAGAGCCTGCCATAACCCATCCAGCAGGAGCTACACTCTCAATGGGACCAAGACTTGGTGAGAGGCCTGGTTCCCTCAGGTGGGTGGGCAGGTCAGAGGGGCAGTGGGCACACACTCACTGCCTGTCTCACTCCTAGGATCACCAACTCGCCTGCAGCCGACCTGTTTGTAGTGTGGGCTCGGTGTGAAGATAACTGCATTCGGGGCTTCCTGCTGGAGAAGGGAATGCGTGGCCTCTCGGCTCCCAAGATTGAGGGCAAGTTCTCCCTGCGGGCCTCAGCCACTGGCATGATTGTCATGGATGGTGTGGAGGTACCGGAGGAGAACGTGCTGCCCAATGCCTCCGGTCTGGCGGTGAGCAGAAGCCACCTTGGGAACTGGTGTTGGGTCATATGCTGATTCACCTTTCTTGGGCAGACTGGTCCCAGCTGGGACCAGACGGACAAGGTCCCTGTACATTGTCTCTTTCAGTGACTATCTTACTCATATCTCTGCTCAGGATACATATGAGCCTGAACCAGCTTAATCCCTTGGTGCATGTACACCTTCCTATCTCCTTATGTCAGTCCTTAGGTCTGAGCAGCCAATCCAGATCCTGGGCTGGGTAGAACTGTATGCAAACCAAGAGTGAGCAGGCACTGAGCCTTGCATGAGCTTTGGTGCCAAGGCTGTGTGATTTAAATGGCCTTCCTGAATCCCCTCTTTTACACTGACTCTTTGTCTGGATGTCTGAGGAGGTATCCCCCTACTTCGGAGCTGGTTCTGCACAGATCCTCTGAGTTCCTTCTGATCGGGATTAAGGGCCTCCTCTCAATCCTACAGGGTCCCTTTGGCTGCCTAAACAATGCCCGGTATGGCATTGCCTGGGGAGTGCTTGGAGCTGCTGAGTTCTGTTTTCACACAGCCCGGCAGTACACTCTGGACAGGTGAGTGGGGGCTGCTTTGAGAGCTCCTGGGGGCATGGTGGGGCTCAGGTTCCATTATTTAACCCACCAGTGACTCCCCAGCTCCCACCCACCAGACCTAAGCTTCCTGCTCTGTGAAATGGCCAAGGAAGTCCTTCTGAGCAGTGATGGGCTGAGTCAATGATAGGACCAGGGCAAGCTCTGCAGGGGTTGAGGCAGCTTAGAAAGGCTTCCTGGGTCAGTGGGGCCCTGGGCCAGGACTGCGGATTGTTTCCCCTCCCCCCACCGGCTTTAACTTACCCTGACCATACCTGGCTAGGATGCAGTTTGGTGTCCCACTGGCCAGGAACCAGCTGATTCAGAAGAAGCTGGCGGACATGCTTACTGAGATCACGCTGGGCCTTCATGCCTGCCTGCAGCTTGGCCGCCTGAAGGATCAAGACAAGTAGGGGCCACTTGAAGGGGGAGGCAGAGGGGAACAGCTGTGGCAGAAGGACCCTGTGCTTGTGCTTCTCCTGGGCATGGTAGTTGCTGGCCCTGAAGAGAAAGGTCCTTCCTGCCTGGTGTCCCTTGGAGTCCCAGTCTCTTTTCTCTCTCTTGGCCTTGATGAGTTGGGACCCACCCTGTTTGTCCTTCATTGGGAGCTTGGTGTCTGCTGCTTTGACTGTAACATGGGAAATCCTCCCCCTGGCTCATTAGCCTAGGGTGTAGGGGTGCTTGGAGCAGGGTCAGTTCTTTGTAACCATGTCTGTGCTGCATCAGGGCTACCCCAGAAATGGTCTCCTTGCTGAAGAGGAATAACTGTGGGAAGGCCCTGGACATCGCCCGCCAGGCCCGAGACGTGCTGGGAGGAAATGGTATTTCCGATGAGTATCACGTGATCAGACATGCCATGAACCTGGAGTCCGTGAACACCTATGAAGGTGAGGGCTGGATCCTTTAGGGAATGGGGATGCATATAGTGGTCTCACTGTCTGGAGAAGAGGGGCAGGGAGGAGGGTGGGACAGCAGACCTGAATCCTACTCCCAGCTGTCACCACTGACAGCATGACCTGAGGCAGGTCCCACCCTGTATCATCTGGAGTGGCTCACACTGGGACCTAGGAGGTGAGGTGCTTTCTGGCCTTTCCTTCATGATGCTTGGAGGAGGGGTGTTCCCAAGCTCACTGCTGGCTTCCTCAGGCAGCCCCAGAGCGGGGCATGATGCCCAGTGAGCTGCTAATGCAAAGAAGAGTACACACAGGCCACTACATGTTGTTAAGAGAAAACAAGAAAAAAACATTTACAGACTTTGGTGTGTGCAGCTGGCAACTGGTTGTGACACAAATGGGGCCCAGAACCAACTGCCTCATGGGAAAGTAGATGTGGAAAAAGTAGGACTGAGTCCTTGGCGGTCTAGGAGCTCCCTAGGCAAAGACGGTAAAATAGCTTGTGTGCTCTTCTGGATGGGACATTCCAGAAACTGCAAGAGGGGAGGGGTGGAGGGTCCTACAGGTGTGAGAAGGACCTTGAGGGTAAGAGGAGGGGGCCTTCAGATGGTTTCATGCAGGAGAGGAAGGGGTCAGGTGTGCACTTTAGAAAGTAAACAGTTGAGAACTTTCTGTCAAGATGGTTGCATAGGCAGACATTGCACAACCACATCAAAATTACAACTAAAAGTCATGAAAAGCAGGGACCTACAGCCAAGATTGCTCTCCCTGGCAGAGCTATCATTTAGAATTGAAGGGCAGATAAAGAGCTTCCCAGATAAGAAAAACTAAAGGAGTTCATCATCACCAAACCATTACTATATGAAATGTTAAAGGGACTTGTTTAAGAAAAAGAAGATCAAAACTAGGAACAATAAAATGGCAAAAATCTATATCTGTCAATAGTTGAATCAAAACCCAAATAAAGCAAACAAGAATAGGCAGAATCATGGATATGGAGAATGTGTTGATGGTGGCCAGATGGGAGGGGGTGTGGGGGAATGGGTGAAGAGGTGAGAAGATTAAGAAGTACAAATACATAGTTACGGAACAGCCAGGGGGATGTAAAGTACAGTATAGGAAATGGAGTAGCCAAAGAACTTATACACATGACCCACAGACATGGACAATGGTGGGGGAATTGCCTGAGGGAGGAGGGGAGCAGAGGGGGGAAAACCAGGACAACTGTAATAGCATAATCAATAAAATATAAATAAATAAATACATAAAAGCAAACAATTATTTTGCTCCACATAAGGGAGGTGGTAATCTCTGCTTCCTGCCCCTGGAAGCTGAGGAAGAGCAAGTGAGTGCTGAGGCATGTCAAGTGTTACCCTGACTCAAAGGCATGGGGTGTAGGTGGCAGCTTCAGGACAGGGTAGCTCAGCTGGGCAAGCCATTAACTGATGTTTGCTTTCCTATTCCTCCTGTGGATGAGAAGGGGCCTGATGTGTTTCCAGAGCACATCAGAGCACTCTACCCCTGTGGGAAAGAAGCATGGCTGGGTTGAAAATCAAACATTTAATGAACTGTGCAGGGCTGGGGTGAGGTAAATTTGTCACATGTTGGGGACACCAAAGCTGGACCCATGATGGTAGCTGGACTTGCTGTCTTTGGGTCTGGCACGTGTTTGTTTTTGCCAAGATGCATCATAGAACTGTGAAAAACAATTTTTTCAATGTGGCCAGAATGGTGGCTTCTGAGCCTTCTCTTGGTGGCTGTTACTAAGTGGTGACTCAGAAAGCTGTCAGCATTCACCATCTTTATGGGTTTGTTCTTCTTCCAAAGTAGTAGCCTGGGGAGAGACATGAAGATTGACTTTAAAGGGAAGTTGTGAGCTGTTAAGACTCCAAACTGACTTTGTATTTATTTTGTCCAGGTACTCACGACATTCACGCTCTGATCCTTGGAAGGGCAATTACAGGGATCCAGGCCTTCACAGCCAGCAAGTGATCACACTTTCCCCAGGAGCCTGGATGGTCCTGAACCCTTCCCAGGGAGCTGCACTGCTCCGAGCTTACTCAGGGGAGGTGGCAGGTGGAGCCAATTTTTATGGTGGGAGGTGAGATACTGATTTTTAATTTTCAAAATTTCCCTTTTGAAGTCACTCATATGTGCTCCTTAAAAAGAATATCGGACTCTGTACCAAGTTTCTCAATCTACTTTTAACCATGAATGGGAACGGACTCCACTTACCTTGGAACAGAAGCTTCTCTTGGCGTGGAGCAGGGAGAGGAAAGAGAGAACCACAGAAGCAACTTCTGTGAGACCTGGCCTGGTATCTGACCAAGCCCCCGAGCCCACCCCTTGAGTTCCCTGTGTGCCCTCTGACCCTCCCATCTCGGGGATAAGTGCCTTATGCTGAACGTTGGGGCAGAATGAGGAGAGAGTGAATAATAAAAGAGTCTGCATGTTTGACCTTGAGTGTTGGGCCACATTTATTTATAACCACCAGGGTAGCCCTTTCAGTCATAGGGAAAATGAACACCTATAGGGGCTGCGAGGTGCTCAGATGTGGTAGGGACTCCTTCCCCACACCCTGCCCCCCCAGTGATCTAGCCCATGTCTACGTCTTTGGCTCTGCTGTAAAAAGTAAACCTGGTTAGGCATTGCCCAGGGCTGTTGGCAGAGGGGACTTTGTACTTTCTGTCACCCCAGAGCTGGTCACATAGCAGTGGGAAATAACAATGGGCTGGATTCTCAGCTCCAATACACCATGTTACAGGGGAGCATGGAGCCACAAGCAAGATGGCAGGAGCACCCAGGGCTTTCCAGTGATAGTGGCCCCTGTGGGGCACTAACACCCTTGGTTTCTGTTGACATTTACTTTTATCTTAGCCGCTACAACTCTCCCCAGGCAATGTCCCCTGTGTGGGTTTAGTCATACCTCTGGCTGGACACACAGGTCTTTGTACACGGTCTCCACAGTGTGGCACACTTGTTTGAGCTCTGTTTCCAAATGGCTGATCTTCGCCATTTTCTGGGTGAATTCTTGGAGCTTTTCCTGAATGATCTTGTTGTGGTGATTATAAAGCTGATACATCCTCTCCTCTAGTTTCTCCGTCAGGTCTGCAACCTTTTAAACAATAAGACATGTTCTTGAAAAATCAAACTAGAGGCATCACAAGATGTGTTTTAAGTGGCTCCCTAAGATTTCTGCAGTTTATCATATAAAAATGGTAAAAACAACCCCAGTGGCTGGGAGTGAAAGTGCCTACATTTAAAAAAAATGTTTATGCCCTGAATGGTATGGCTCAGTGGATTGAGCGCCAGCCTGTGAACAGAAAGGTCACTGGTTTGATTCCCAGTCAGGGCACATGCCTGGGTTGTGGACTGGGTCCCCAGATGGGGGCCGTGCGAGAGGCAACCTATCCATGTTTCTCTCACACATCAATGTTTCTCTCCCTCTGTCTCTCTGTCCCTCCATTGCCCTCCTTCTAAAAATAAATAAAACCTAAAAAAAATTTAAAAGTGAAATTGAAAAATTATGTATGCATTATATGCTCCACCAGGTCAGGAAGTACATAACAGAGACTAGAAGAAAACATGCAACAAAGTAGCCTCTGGGTGGTGGATCATAGGAATGTTTATATATATATATATATATATATATATAATTTTTTTTAATTAGTTAATTTGTTTGTTTATTTATTTATTTTTAGAGGGAAAAGGAGAAAGAGAGGGAGAGAAACATCACGATGTGGTTGCCTCTCACTCCCACCCCCAACTGGGGACCTGACGTGCAACCTAGTCATGTGCCCTGACTGGGAATTGAACCAGCGACACTTGGTTCACAGGCCAATGCTCAATCCACTGAGCCATAGCAGCCATGGCTGTTTTTATATTTTTTTATGCTGTGTTATACTTTAGTCAATTTTCTTTTTTTTTTTTAAATTTTTTAAGATTTTACTTATTTATTTTCTGAGAGCTGGGAAGGGAGGGAGAAAGAGGGAGAGAGCAACACCAATGCATAGTTGCCCCTTGCGCTTCCCCAACTGAGGACCGGGTCTGCAACCCAGGCATGTGCCCTGATTGGGAATCGAACTGGTGACCCTTTGGTTTGCAGGCCAATGCACAGTCCATGAAGCCACACCAGCTAGGGCTTTATACAATTTTCTATGCTTTGTGTACTCATAGCGATGGGAGGGGGAAAACAGGTGGGAGAAGTCAGCCTACTATCAAGAGATGTCCCATTCATGGGATCCTTTGTGCATTCTGAGGGAGCATCAGGAACAGTCATTAACACCAGACATGAACATAACATCAGGCTTTGTTTGACATAAGCCCCAGTCATGTCAAGGAACCCCTAATCTCCCACTACAAACCAATTGACTTCTAGAGGACAAATGGCTGTGTTAACATAGACCATGCTTAAACCCCCTATTCCCATAGCCTTTAGTCCTTGTGTGTAATAAGGAGGCTGGACTGTGGGTGGAGATGGATGTTGGTCCCTTATTCTGGCTCTCTCATTCAGGCAAATTATTATTTTTTAATTGGTTTTTAGGGAGAGAGAGAAACATTGATTTCTTGTTCCACTTATTTATGTAGTCATTGGTGCTCTTATGTGCCCTGACTGGAGCTCGAACCTGCAACCTTGGCCTACTGGGATGGTGCTCTAACCATCTGAGCTGCCCAGCCAGGGCAAATTATCTCTAAGCCTCACCTTTCCCATCTATAAAATGGACCTATTCTTTGCAGCATTGTTGGAAAGGTGAAATGAGGTACTGTATGCAAATTGTCTGGCCCCATACTGGGGACATAACAGGTGCTCAGCAGTGGTTCATTCCCTACCCCTTTCAACTTTAACAGAAGGACTTTCCCCACCCCAACCTCTGAGGCTTTGCAGTGTGTATGGGGAAATCTGTCACCTTGATCTTGAGGCTGTCCCTGAAGTTGGTCATGAGTGCATGGTCCTTCTGCCTGCTCTCATTAATATTTTCGATCAGCTCCTGGGCCCTCTTCTTCAGGATCTCGATGCTTGATTCCAGAGAGGAAAAGTAGGGTCCTGACTTCCCTTCCAGCATCATCAGCTGGCGATTGGCACTGGAGGTAGCAATAGAGGGGCTAGAAACCTGACTTCTGAAAAAGTACAGGAAAATAAGATCAGCACCAAACTCTCCTCAGTGTGGCTGATCTGAATTAGCTTGATTGTGGGAGGAGAACCAGTGTTGTGTGTCTCCTGTGGGTGACACTTGGTTATTTCATGCACACACCTGCCCCAAAAGAGACAGCATCCCTATTTTATAACTAAGAAAACAGACTCAAAGGCACACATAAAATCCACCCAAGTTTCCAGAACAAGGGAATACGCCTGACTGAAGTACATAGTAATTTTATGACATAAACTTGCTGCTTTTAAATGAGCATCAATAATTCTATAAATAGTATAGATGCTTTCTTAGATTAATCTTCCTGTCAACAACTTGCTGCATCCCTTTCTAAACCTTTTGGGAGATGTCCGCAGCCTGTAGTCTGCCTTGGGTCTAGTGTACCTGCTTGACTGCTCCCACCGGATGAGGCAGCCAGTCAAGAGTTAATTTTATTAAAAGTTTTTAAAAAATCCTCACCCAAGGATATATTTATTGATATTAGAAAAAAGGAGAGAGAGAAAGAAGCATCAATGTGAGAGAAAAACATTGATTGGAAAAATAAAATCTTAAAAAGAAAAAATATATAACTACAACCTGATGTCCCACAGCCTACAAAAGCCTTCCCCCAAGCCACAGGATCAAGTCTAAATTCCCCAGCACAGAACCCAAGGCCTTCCAAGGCCCTAGGCCTCTCTTTCCACCCTCCACTACAGCAATTTGGAACTTTCTACAGTTTCACCAAATCCATCAGCCTTTGCCTGAAATGACTTTCCCTTTCTGCCAGTTTTACTAGGCAACATTCAGAGCTTCTGCTAGTTCACCCGCACAGCACCTTCACTTATGGATCCCAACACACCCAGTTTGTTCAGAAAGGTTCTCTCCAGGGTGCTGTGCAGGCTGGGGGGCGGGGATTGCTGAATACCTAAATGAATGAACTACTGAGCAGAGGCTGGTATAACATTCCTGTTGGAAAGCCTCTTTGTACTCACAATTACTTGTTGACTCAGCAATGTAAGAATCCTGAAATAAAATCAGGGATAACATCAGGTGCTTCTTTTATGTAATTGCTCACAACCTGCTTGAACTGCTAATGGTTCAAAGTCGCTCCAGTGATGAGTCTGGGACCATTCTTCATGGCGCTGTGCAAATGGTGAAAAATCACTTGAATTTGGCTCATTCAAATTTCATTGTGGGACAAAAGTCTGCATCAGATGTCTGCAAAAATACTTTTTTCAACCTCTCCTTTGGGGATTTACTCCTTTCCATTTCATTTTTCTTAATACTCAGCAGCTGCATATTAATCAGAATGCTAATGAATCAGAGTCTTTCCTGGGCCTGTATTCACCAATTAACTTTAATAAACAAAATGCACGGTGTCCTCTCCACTGGCTTTCCCCTTCCTGGGTCTGCTTCTGTTGCCGAACCTTGGACAGAGGCCAGGGAATGGAAGTGGGCCCAACACAGCAGGTATGGTGGTGGGGTATCGAAGTAGGGGCTGTGAACACATCTCCATGCTCATCTATTATGGTCTGTCCTTCTAAGGAGTCCCTAATTCGCCTGGGAGGATTACAACAGAGTTCTCGAGGAGGGCCCAGTCTGGTAGGGGGCAATGGAACAGCAGATGAAATGGGTCTAAAGAGAAGAGACCATCTGTTAGCTCCAACTAAAGCTTGATTGGCAGGCATGTGAGCCAGAGGCCCCCTGGTGGGGCGGTACCTCCATAGTCTTTAACAGATACATACAAGTAAACAATCTGCCAGCCACTTATGACCACCACAGGCAGCAGTCCCAGGAGGGGAGGTGATCTAATCAAATATTCAGGGAGGAACACAACAGAATCTCTGGCACTTATGCAAAATGAGGTTTTGCTGAAGTACAGCCAGGAAGAGGGAAGTTCTAAATAGAAGCTGCTGAGCCCATTCCTCACCCCCTGCTTTTGTCTCCTGAAATGTGTTCACATTTTAATCTTGTTCCTGGGTTTCTGCAGCGGGATCTATTAAATGACTCTTGCACTGGTTCTAATCCATCTATTTTTCGGCCCAAAGCTTTTGTGGAACCCCTTGAAGTCTCACAATGATTTCCAATTATCTGTGTCTCTTCACCACTTAGATCAGGTCTAAACATGTTATTTGCAGGAAGATGTTATCAAACAAATGTCTCCAGTCATTTCCTTTTTTCTGGTCTCCATGTGACAGCACACACCTGGAAGCCATCCCACCCTGTAGCCTGCTTTCCAACCAGGAATCTGGGAGGTAAGGGGAAGCTGGCTTTAGTCCTGGGGTCCTCAGGGTCCTGTCCTGAGCCTGGCCTCCTCTCACTGTTTCCCTGGGTGATGAGCTCATGCACCCCATAGCTGCCACTGAAACAGTGAGTCCCATGGCGCCATCTCCAGCCCCGGCCCTCCTGAGTTGTGGGTCAGAAAGTCCAACTGTATCTGGACACATTCATGTGCATTTCCCTGGTCACCGCAAACTCAACAAGGGCAAAACATGTTTTTGTCTCTGCCTGTGAGACCACCACCTACTGGAAAACAGCCCAAGCCAGAAACTGGGGAGCCAGTGGTGTGCTGGTAAGCATTTAGCAACTGGCTCTCTGGGTGGGTGGAGGGGAGAATAAAGCCCTGATTTGTAGTGTTTGACAATTTCCATGGTACAAAAACTCCCACTATAGCCAATTTCAAGCTACCAATATGAAGTTGCTAAATGCCAGGCTGGGAAGAGATGTGTAGAACTGGATCTTGTGAGCTGGTAGGAACCAGCTCCAGCATACCTCAAAATACCACCATCCTGGTATCCCTCTGCCAGTCACAACACCTGACTTGCCAGCCTTCTCACTGTTTTCTGAGCATACAGCTGGGAAACATCCTGGGCTTATCCCCTTCCTCACGCCTCACAAAAGACCCTGCCCCCAGAGCTTCTCTCCCTCGGCCTTGCTAGATGCCACTCCCACAGAAGCCTCCCACCTGATCTCATCACATCCACTCATTCTCCACAAAGCAGCCAGGGTCTTTTTATAACAGGAACCTGAGATATCTCTTCTTTGCCCCGGAAGTTCCCCTCCTAGATATCTACCCAAGAGAAATAAAAAACACGTCCACACCAAAACGTGGACACGGACGTTCACAATAGCATTACTCACAAGAGCCAAAAAGTGAAAACCACCCAAAAGTCCATCAACTGATGAATGAATAAATACAAGGTGGTCGTCGTCGTCGTCGGCAGCCGTCCGTCTCGAGAGACGATGGTGTAGCTTCTTAAGAGTCTATCTGCACCACCGAGAATGGCTGTGCAGTCCGACTCGGGAGTGACACGGTATCTGTCTCCTCCCGTGTTGAATCGACATCTTGCGATGACGCTGGAGTGTCCTCTCCAGTGAAACTGAAGCTACAGAGCCTGGGCAGGGTAATATGGAGGGTCTGCTGTTGCCCATGCAGCAGACCCAATACAAGGTGGTAGATCCACAATATTGAATGTTATTCAGCCTGACACGCTGGCCTCCTCATTGTTTTAGGAGCAACCCAGCTCATTTCTACCTCAGGGACTTCATACTGTGCCAGCATGTTTGGGCCCCCAGATGTTTCCTGGCTGGCTCCTTCTCATGTGACCTCCTTATAGGTCTTCTCTAACTATTCTTGACTCCCTATCACTTCAGTCACTCTTTACTCTGCTTTGTTTCTTCACAACTCTTACCACCAGCTGAAATCACATTCTTTTTTTTTTTTTTTTATCATTTCTTTTAGAAAGTCAGCTTGCCAACAGACTCAGTACAACCAACACAATACTGAAGAACAAAGTCAGAGAAGTGATGCTACACAACTTCAAGATTTACTGTAAAGCTACAATGATCCAGCTGGTGTGGTACTTGTGAACGAATAGACTATAAATCAATGGAACAGAATAGAGAACTCAGAGATAGACTAACACATATATAGTAACTTGATTTTTGCAAAGAAACAAATAAAATTCAATGGATAAAGAAAAGTTTTCCCAATAAATGGTGCTGGAACAACTGGACATCCTCATGCAAAAAACTGAAGCTAGACACAAACCTTAAATTGAATCACAGATCTAAATGTAAAACACAAAACTGTAAGACTCCTAGAAGATAACAGAAGAAAATCTAGGTGACCTTGGGTTTGATGATGATTTCTTAGTTACAACACACACAAAAAAAATTGATTAACTGTATTTCATTAAAATTAATCATTCCTGCCTACAAAGGACACTGTTAAGAGAATGAAAAGACAAGCCATAGAATGGGAGCAAATCTTTGTAAAACATAGATCTTATAAAGGACTAGTATATGAAATATGGGAAGAGCCCTGGCCAGTGTGGCTCAGTTGGTTGGGTGTTGTCAGTTTCAGTTTGCAGATTCAATTTCCAGGCAGGGAAACATGCTGGGTTGCAGGTTCAGTCCCCTGGTCAGGGCACATTCAGAAGGCAACCAATCAATGTTTCTCTCCCTCTCTTTCTCCCTCCCTTCTCCTCTCTCTAAAATCAATAAGCATGTACTCAGGTGAGGATAAAATAAATAAAATATACAAAGAACTATTAAAACTCAAGTTAGAAACCAACCCCATTAAGAAATGGGCAAGAGAACTGAACAGACACTCCACTAAAAAAGATAAGCAGATGGCAAAAAAATATGAAAAGATGTTCAGCTTCATACTTCATCCAGAAACTACAAATCAACACAATGAGATACCACTACACACCCAGTTACAATGGTGAAAATCCAAAACACTGACAACAACTGCTGGTGAGAATATGGAGCAATAGGAACTCTCATTCATTGATGTTGGGAATATAAAATGCCACTTTAGAAGACAGTTTGGCAGTGTTTTACAAAACAAACATACTCTTACCATATGATCTAGCAATCATGCTTCTTGGTATTTACCCAAAAGAGTTGAAAACTTAGGTCCACATGAATGTTTATAGCTTTATTCATAACTGTCAAAACTTGGAAGCAACCAAGATGTCCATCAATAGGTAAACGGATAAATAAACTGTGGTATATCTACACAATAGAATACTACTCAGTGCTAAAAAGAAATGAGCCCTGGCAGGGTAGCTCAATGGGTAAGAATGTCATCCTGATACACCAAGATTGCAGGTTCGATCCTCAGTCAGGGCACATCAAGAAGCAACCAATAGATGTTTCTCTCTCTCGCTCAAATCAATTTTAAGAAATTTCTTTAAAAGAAATGAAAAGACATGGAGGAATGTTAAGGACATACATATTACTAAGTGAAAGAAAGTCGGGTCCAAGAGAGCAGGGATTCCGATTTGTTCACTGCTGTATCTCCAGTCTGGTCTAGCCAAAGCTAACCTTCAATAAACACTTGGTGAATTAATAAATGAATTAATAAATGTGCAAAACAAAACCATATTTTTGTCATCCTTGACGTTACTCTTTCTTTTACTCCAACATCTAATTCACTAGCATTTTCTTTCACTTCTAGCTTTTTTAATTGATTTTTATTTTATTTTTTAAATTGACTTTAGAGAGAGAGGAAGAGAGAAATTTTTAAAAACTTTTTTAAAAAAATTTTATTTATTTTAGAAAGCGGGGAAGAGAAGGACAGAAACATCAATGTGTGGTTGCCTCTCATGCGTCCCTAACCAGGGACCTGCCCTGCAACCGAGGCATGTGCCATGACTGGGAATTGAACCGGCGACTGTTTGGTTCAAAGACTCAATCCACTGAGCCATACCAACCAGGGCAAGAGAGAGAGATTTACTGTTCCACTTATTTATAAACTCACCGGTTGAGTATTAATTTTTTTTTTTTTTTGAAAGAGAGAGGAGAGACATCGGCTTGTTGTTCCACTTATTTATGCATTCATTGGTTAGTTCTGGCATGTGCCTTGACTGGGTATCAAACCTGCAACCTTGGCATATCAGGATGATGCTCTAACCAACTGAGCTACCCAGCCTGGGCTTTCTAGCTTCTTAATACATCTAGAATCTGACCTCTTTTCATCACCTCCATAGATCCACCATGGCCCAAGTCAAGAGTCATCTTACACCGAGATGATTCCATTTGCCTCCTTACTGGTTTCCGAGCTTCCATACCTGCCCTAATAATCTTTCTCTACATGGCAGCCAGAGAGAGCCTTTTAATACTTTAGTCCAGAGGTCTGTGAACTTCTGTGCAAGTCTAGATAGTAAATCTTTCAGCTCTGTAGTACCCTTTAGTACCAGGTGAACACCTCAACTCTGCAGAGGCATCCACATGTGTTCCAACATAACTTTATTAGTTAGTTTCCACTCCACTTGTAACTTCACGCCATGCCTCTATTCCAAAACTTTTCATGGGTAATTAACATCCAAAGTTCCATTACCTGTCTGACTGTATCTCTTACTATCTCCCTCTATCTCATCCTTTCAGGCCCTTGCAGCTGTTTTTTCTTTTTTTAAAAAAATATTTATTTATTTTTAAAGAGAGGGGAAGGGAGGGAGAGTGGGAGAGAAACACCAATGTGTGGTTGCCTCTCATGCGTCCCCAACTGGGGACCTGGCCCGCAACCCAGGCATGTGCCCTGAGTGGGAATTGAACCAGTATCCCTTTGGTTTGCAGGCAGGCACTCAATCCACAGAGCCACACCAGCCAGGGCCACAGTTGTTTTATTTCTCTGCCTGAAACATAGTTCTCCCTACCTGCATGGTTCACTTGTCACCTCCTCCATGAAGCCTTCCCTGACCTTCTTCTGATCTAAATAGGCTACCTGTCACTCTCTCCCTATTTTTCCCCCATAGCACTTAGCACCCACTGACTACTATATATTGCTGGGTTTACAATCTGTCTCCTCCTCTAGAGTGTCAGTCCATGCCAAGCACATGAGAGATTCTCAACTAGTACATGGAACAAATGCACCAAGAGCAGACACTGTGTCTTGGGGTAAGGGGACTGTTTGGACCCATTGGGTCAAGGGCTTCCTCACCTAGCTGGCCCCTGGCCAGCTTCCTCTTCGTGGCTCTCCTCGCCCTGCTGCGGCTCCTTGTTGTCCCCCAATTGTTGTGGCTCCTGGTCCTTGCACTTTGCGTGGGGTATGTCCACCTGAGAGCACAGTCAGCAGTTGAGAGGCTGAAGGAGGGAGGGTGTTAAGTAGTGGTCAGCCCCTCCTCCCACTCCTTTGGCCCTGGGCACCTGTTTGCAACATGCTGGGGACCCGCAGAAGAGACGGGCGGAGCTGGGGTGCACACCATGAGGTCGGGGGTGTGAGGTGGGGGAACGTTGTGCCTGGAGGACAAAGGCGGGGAAACCTGGAGGGGCCGGGGTGAAGGCAGGGGCTCCGGGATGTCTGGGCTCCTAACTGGTTGGGTCAAGTTCTTCGAGGAAGGACAAGGGGGAGGAGGAAAAGAAGGAAAGAAACGAGTGTGGCGCATAGGTGTCTGAAATTCTCTCTAAACTGCTTCTGCCACGCGCCAGTCCTGGCAGTCCGTCTTTCTGGCCCCGCTGGCAGCGCGTCAGTCACAGTCCATCAGCCAGGGCCCAGTCAGTCAGTCAGGAAACCGAGGCCCAGCCAGACGAAGGTGACCCCAATGGCAGAAGGCAAGTGGCCGGGCTCGGGTCCGCAGCGGAAGGCCGAGATCGCTGCCGTTCCCTGACTGTCCGCCCTCCGCCCGCGCGAAGGAAACAAGCGCCACGTACTGCCTGTCGCTCCATCTTGTCTTTTCCCGCCTTCTCGTCCAAGCCTTCTGCGCAGGCGCGGGCCCCGCCGGACCTGCTGCGGCGCGCTCCTGGCCGGGTTTCTCTCTGGGAAAGTGCGCGCGCAGCAGGGAGGGGCCCACTGTTAACGGTGGTTGGGTCCTTCTTAGAGCCTGCTCCCGCAGCGGGACGTCCAGAGCGGGCGTGGGGGGAGGGGTGTGTGTGTGTGTGTGTTCCGGGGCCCAACGTGGGTAGCTGAAATCTAATGGACCCTGCGTTCATTAGTTTCAGTTCATCTGCTCTATCCAAAGAAATCTTTTCAATAAAAAATTCTGACCCTTGTTCACTGATTTTGACATACCGCCTCCAGGGAAAAAGTTTATACAGTTTATCTCTTTGAATCAGCTACCTGTTCACTTCAGAACTAGAAAGAAGCTCCTTGAAAGCATGGTGGGTCTGCCCCTTACAGAGTTGGAACCATGTTCTCTGATAATAGTAATAACAATAACGCCTTAATAGTAACAATGTTATTGCTGGCACACAAGAAGCCACAGACTAGGAGAAAATATTTGCAAAATATAAATTTAAGAATTTGTACTAGCATCTACAAAGAAGCCTTGCAACTCAATAATAAAACAAACCCAAATTTTGAAAAAAATGGGCAAAAGATTTGAATAGGTGTGTGCAAAAGCCCTGAGGTGGAAGCAACTTCAGTGAAATTGAAGAGCAGCCACAAGGCCTATTGGGCAGAAAGATTACTGAAGGATGTGGTTGGGCAGGATTTGGGGTTAGGGGGCAAGGTAAAAGGTTGGGTTTTTGTTCTAATTGACTGGGGAAAAGGTGGGGCTTTCTCTGGGACACCTGTCAGTGTCCATGTGGAGGAAGCAGTGGGAATCCATTCACATTGCTCAGCCCTTGTGGGAGGCTCTGTCCTAGGTCACACACCTGGGGCACATCTTGACACCCACATTCTGGAAAACATGGATTTGAATCTGGGTTCTATCTCTTACCCACAATAATAACCATAAAACTGCCACTCATTCTCAAAACCCATTTTCATCTACTCCCAAGGTAATAAAATCTAAAACACATAGCTATTAGGCCCTGGCCAGGTAGCTAAGTTGATCAGAGGGTCATCCTAATACCCCAGGGTTGTGGGTTTGATTCCAGGTCATGGTACACACAAGAAGCAACCAATTAATACATAAGTGGAACAACAAATTGATACTTCTCTCTCTCCCCCCTCTCTAAAATTAATTTTTCAAAAATTAAAAAATAAATAAAATATCCAGCTATTTTAAGGGTTTCAGGGAAAAACACCTCTGGGACATACCAAGAGTTTAATAAACAGTAGCAAACATTAGTATTTTGTGGTAAAGCCAAAAGTTAAACAAAATACATTTTCCACCATCATCAGATTTGAAAATTGGAGGATTATGTACCAAGAAAAATCTCAAAGGCTTACTGTTAAGCATGCATACAAACAAAAGCACACAGAACCCAAACAAAAACAACACACAAGATGCACAATTTTTATGGTGCATGATAACTTTTAAAAACATGCAAAAATGAAACCATATCTTGGAAGGTAATATGTACAAGTTGTAGAAGTGTTTAATCATATGAGAATGATAAACACCCAGTTTCAGGAGGGAGCAATAACCTCAGCAGGGTCGGGATGAAAGGAACTAGGACAAGCCCACAGGGTCTTCACATTCATTGGTCATATAGATCCAAAACAATGTTCAGATTTGAATGAGGCAAGGGTGCGGTGGGGCGATTCTTGGTTGTGATTAAATTATGATTTTTATTATACATGTTCTTCACCCTCAGCTATTTTTTAGTAAGGCCTTTACCTCTCCCTCAACTTCTGGATTTATTTATCATGTCTCCAGAGCACCCTCCCCTCATGTCAGCTCCCAAGGGCAGGGACCTGAGTCTACTTTGCCCACTGCCAAGGCTTCAGCTCATGAACAGTGCTGACACTTAGGAAGCATGCATTTATTGTATGAATCAGTATTTTTCTGTATGACTGAATTACTCAATACAAAATAGAAAAAAGATTTGACTGAGGAGCTCTCAGGAGATTGGTACCCACAGGGCCCTGGGACCAGTGATTCTCATGGCCTCAGTTGACTTGTCAGCTTTGCTAGGTGTGCCACTGGCCTCATGATTACCCAGGAAAACTGTCCATGTTTTCAAAAGTGCACCACCCGCAAAGATGTGGGGTGAGTGACATGGCAGTCGGGATTTGCTTTAAAACTATTTCCATGTAAGATGAAGTGTGAGATCCTAAATACTACAATGGGAACAATGGGCTCACAAAGCTGTATCTTTCTCTATTCTGGGCTCATTTGAAATCCTTAAGAGATTTTTTTTTTTTTAAGCAGTTTTTGGGAGGCTAGAGGGATGAACAGGTGGGGCACAGGCGACTTTCAAGATAGTGAAAATACTGTGTGATATCATGACAGACACATATGATCATCCAGTTGCCCAAACCCACAGAAGATACAACATAGTGAACAGTTGTTCATGTGATGTGTTAATACAGGTTCATCAGTTATAACAAAAGCATCGTTCTAGTGGGGATGTTGATGAGGGAAGCTGTGCAGGTGTGGGGGCAGGGATTATGTGGGAAATCTCTGTACCTCCCACTCAATTTTACTGTGAACCTAAAACTGGTCTAAAACTGTCTTTAAAGGGGGGGGGGGGGGGCAGCTTTAAAAAGCTTAGTTTGCTTGCCCTCCCAAGGGACAGGGAGTCTTGTTTCATTCGCCTAGAAGAGGCCTGGCACCAGTAGGTGATGAGTAAATGCTAGAGAGCTCATCTTTTTTCTGGGGGCTACTGGCTGAAGCTGACCAGGAGGCTTTAAAGATCCATGACCCCCAATCCAACACCCCTCACACTAATACCCAGGTTTCTCTCCCATCAAGAAGCACTGAGCTGAGAAGACCAGAGAGAACCCCACCACCCCTAAGGAAAGGCACCAGATGAGGACAACTGCCAATTTTATTAGCCAACAGCCACCTGCAGGGCTCCCCAGGGCCCACCCTCATAGGTGGATATCAGAACAAATGGACTACCTGCTTCCCTGCTCCTGATCCTGGGGCACGTGGGGAAGAGGAGATTACCAGGAGCAGGGAGAGAGCCTCACAGAGGCCTCATAAATACAAGGGGGTCCTGTACGAGGAATGCAAAGGGGCTGGGAAGCAGGGGCTCAGGGCAGGTGGCCTGTTCAGAGCAGCCCATGTCATGTGGCCCCCTGTGTCTGCAGGGACCCTCGTTCAGCATCCAGGCGGCATAGGGGGCTGTCGTACACCATTTGCAGGTTCACCTTGTGACCTACCAGCTCACGGATATTGTTGATGCTGTATTTGATCATCGTTGGGCTTAAAGGAGAGAGAAAAAGCTTTAATACTAGGTCAGGTCCTGTTCTCCTCTGATCAGAGCCTCTCTGAGAGCTCCCACCTTCCTCAGAGCAGAAGTCCAAGTCCTCCCCATGGCCCCTAAGGCCCTGCACAACCTGCCCTATCACCTCCCTCTCTTATCTCCTCACTACCCCCCCTGCCACCATACAGGCTTCCAAATACAGCAGGCACAATCCAGTCTCAGGGCCTTTGCAATGGCAATTCCCTCTGCCCGGAACACCCCTCCCCAGATAACCTCCCAGCTCATCCACCACCAATCTTGTCTTTACTCAGATGCCACCTCCTTTGTGAGGCTTTCTTGGACAACCTCCTCTCCTTAGCCCTTCCTGCTGTGCTTTCTCTAGAGCAGTTACTGAGCCCAGGCATGCTCCAGGCATTATTTATTGAATTTACTTATCCTTCTTCTTACTCTACTAGGACCCCAAAAGAGGCAAAGGTGTATACTACTTATTCATAGTAGAGAACACAGCACACAACAGGTGCTCCTAAAGTTTGTCCGTGAATGGATGGATGGTGCCGAAGGTCTGCAGGTCCTCACACCTGGCAAGTCTCCCAAGCAAAGCACTCAAACACGCGTTAAGTGGCTTGGGGCACTCACCGCTCCAGGGAGAGACCCCAGGCAATGACTGACACATTCTCAGGAAGCCCCATGGGCAGCAGCATTTCAGGACGGAAGAGTCCAGAGTTCCCGACCTCCACCCACTTCTTCAAGCCTGTGGGGGCAGAAGGATGTGGGTGATGTTGGGCCTGACAGTGAAGTCAGAAGGCAGGGTGTGGGCTTGGCAGTGAGGGGATCCAGGCTAAGAAGGAGGCAGCCTGAGACAACCCCCACCACAGTACCAGGTCCCACCCTGACCTGGGTGGTAGCTGAACACCTCCATGCTGGGCTCAGTGTAGGGGTTATAGGCAGGCTTGAAGCGCAAATGGGTAATACCTGTGTGGAAGACAAGGCTGTTGACCCAGACATCCTCCTGTGGCCTCACCACCACCACCTGCCACAGCCTGTCTGCTTACCCAGCTTGGTGAAAAACTCCCGAAGGACACCCATGAGGTGGCCCAGGGTGAGGCCATAGTCAGCCACAACCCCCTCGATCTGGTGGAACTCGGCCAGGTGTGTGGCATCCAGGGTCTCATTCCGGAACACGCGGTCAATGGAGAAATACTTGGCTGGCGTAAAGGGTTTCTGGGGGTGACAGGCAGGCCAGGCCAAGGCATGGGTCAGAAAGTAAGTATGAAGTCCCCTCCCTGTCCCTGCACTGCCCAGGCCCAGCCGCACCTTCTGGGCCAGGCGGTAGAGGGCACGGGCACTGGCTGCCGTGGTGTGTGTGCGCAGCAGGTTTTTGCGGGCCTCATCCAGCTTCCAACTGTACTTGTACCTTCAGGAGGAAATCCGGAAGTCCATGCTGATGTTCTCAGGTTCCCAACTTCCTTCCCCACAACACCCTGAAGTCCTGGTCCTGCCTCACCCCTGTGAGCCGTAGCCACCCTGGGAGTGGGTCCGCTTGACCCGATGGACGTAGTCCATTGGGAGCTGCAGGGCCTCAGCTGGATCTGGGAAGGACAGAGCATCATCCGGTCAGTCAAGGAGGATTTCTTAAACAGCCACTGCACACAGGACAGTGACAGGTGCAGCTCCCACCCTCACCTGTCATTGTAGCAAAGGGCGTGTGGGAACACCTGAGTCAGTCACTTGCCTGCCTGCCCAGAACCTTCCATAGCTCCCATCTTACCGGGAGAAAAAGCCAGTCTTTTCTGTGACACTCAGTCAACTCCCTGCTCATGTCCCTCCCATTCCTAACTCATCACTTCCTCCAGTCACAGAACCTCCCAGCTGATCTGTGAGCACACCAGGCACGTTCCAGGCTCAGGGTCTTTGCACTGGCCATTCCCTCTGCCTGGAACTTCCTTTGCTTAAGGAAAACTTCTAAAAAATTGACAGCTCCTCTCCCATGCCAGTTTCCCTGACTGCATTTACTGCCACCTTGCATTACTGCAATTACGGCTTATTCAGGATTTATCATGTCTCCCCTACCAGGATGCAGGTCTCACCAGGGTAAGGACTTCTCATTCATGGCTGTGACCCAGGTGTTGAAGAGACCTTGATACACAGGAAGAGCTCAACAACCATTTGTTGTGGGGATGTATAAATTCTTTTTTTTAATAAAATTTTTTTCTTAAGTATTTTATTTACTTATTTTTAGAGAGAAGGAAAGGAAGGGAGAAAGAGAGGGAGAGAAACATCAATGTGTGAGAGAAATATAGACTGGTTGCCTCTCGCACACCCCCAGCTGGGGACCTGGCCCAAAACCCAGGCATGAGCCCTGATTGGGAATCGAACCAGTGACCCTTTGGTTTGCTGGTGGCGCTCAATCCACTGAGCCACACCAGCCAGGGCAGGATATGTAAATTCTTAAGATCCTCTTCTAGAGACACAATTTTGGTGTACCAGAAAAGCTCACCACTTATAAGCTTTATGATCCTGAGCAAGTATAGTTCCCTTTCAGTACCCTAGTTTCCTCATTAGTAAAAAGGGGTAATATTACTACTTTCTATAGTTGGCGGGAAGATTAGAAAGGCAACTACCGCATAGGGAGTGCTTAGTAAGTTTGGGGTGCTGTGACAGTAACAGTGGCAATGAAACTGTTGCTCCCAGCCAGGTAATGGGGATCTAATGATCTCACCTGACCTCTTCCTGGTGGGAGAGACAACCACTATTGTGGAAAGTCATTCAATTTCAGACAGTACTAAGAACTGTTAAAAAAAGAAATGAACGGGAACCAAGGGTGAAAATTAAGGGTGAGGGAATTAGAATGTAGGGGGACAAAGGCAGGTCAGGATGGCTTCTCTAAGGTGACACATGAACGTTTGATGCCAGAGCCCACCATGAAGACGCAGGAATAAAAAGTTCTCAGCAGTTCTCAGCACAAGGCACAGCACAGATAAATTCCCTGAGGTAGTCACAGGGCAGGTGGAAGGAAATCACGGAGGTTGACATAACCAGCTCACACAGGCCTTACTGGCCATGCTGAGGAAGATGGAGTTTTTTTCTGTAAAAGGGTATGACATCCCAAAAGGCTCTACCCAGGCCCAGCACCTCTGATGGCACATTGGGCTTACCCACCTCTCAAGAAGAAAGTGTCATGCTGGTCTCGTGCTGGGTGCTGCTGGGGCTGGAAAAGTGCATCAAAATTCCAGAAGGAGCTTTCAATGAAGTTGTCGGTTGGCATTTCAGTGAACCTGGCAGGAGATGTGGCCTGACTGCCGTGCCTGCACCCAGGGCCGGCCCGGCCCCACCCTTGTCCCTATGCTCACCCCATCTCCAGAAAGATCTGCCGGAACTGGGTGCGGACTTTCAGCAGGGGGTGCAGGTGGCCGCTATCAGGGATGATGCCATGGGCTGAGAAATTGTAGGGCTTGAAGGGCCGGTTCCGCCAGGAGCCACTGTGGATGGGGATGTAGGATACATAGGCCTGATGGGGAGTGCCCACCCCCCTACCACTGACCCTTGACCCTGTGGCCACCCCTACCTGGAGATCATCTCTGGGCTCAGATCTGCCTCCTGTCTGGAGATACGGGTGCTGAAGGCACTGCCTTTGCTCACCCAGTAGGTCTTCAGGGTCCTGAGGCCAGAGGAGGGAAGGGGACATCACTTTCAACTCTTCTAAGAGGCTTCACTTGATCTTCCATATGATACTGACCCCAATGCCACCCACCAAGTTGCTCTTTCTTTTTTCTTTTTAATTTTTATTTGATTTTAGAGAGAGAGGAAAAAAGAGAGAGAAAAAAACATTGGTCGGTTGCCTCCCATACATGCACTGACTGGGGACTGAACCCGCAACGTAAGTATGTACCCTGACTGGGAATCAAACCTGTGACCTTTCGGTGTATGGGACGACGCTCCAACTGAGCCACACCGGCCAGGGCTGCTTTATTTCCTTCTAGACATTTACTACCACCTGAAATCCTATTATGTGACCCCCACCTACATCCTGAGTTCATTCACTTGTTCATTCAACAAACACTTATGGGGAACCTACTGTGTGCCAGAGCCCATTCAAGGCACTAAGCATGCAGCTGGGCCCTGAATGCTGTAGCTCAGTGGGTTAGGCATCGTTCCACAAACTGAAAAGTTGCAGGTTTGATCTCTGGTCAGAGCACATGCCTGGGTTGTGAGCCAGGTCCTTGGTTGGGGGTGTGCAGAGGCAACCAATTTATGTTTCTCTTCCTCTCTCTAAAAAATAAATAAATAAATAAAATCTAAAAAAGAAAGCATACAGCGGGGAATGATTATAATAGGTAAAAGGTAGATAAAGTCATCCTATTCCAGTTCTGTTCACAATCTTGTAAAAAGGGGCCATTTTACAGATAAAAATACTTAAGTCCTAGAAAAATTAGGTGATTTCGCCAACGTCACAGAGCTAGTAAGTCGCAGAGCTGGGACGTGGATTGGACAGCCCACCTCCATTCATTATCTGCTGAATGGGGACTCAGCCCTGTGAGAGTACAGAGCCCAGCTGTCGAGGTCCCAGCATTCAATCAATTTCAGACAGTGCTTAGGACTGCGAAAGACATAAACAGAGAAAAAGAGACCAGGAGTGAGCAGCTCTTGTGGTCTTGCAGGGAGAAAAGGTAGCCCCTGTGACATATGAACAGCGGTTGGATGCTGGAACTGGCCTTCAAGATCAGCAGGAAGATCATTCTTGATAGAAGGTACAGCATGTGCCAAGGCCCTGAGGTGGCATGAGCCTGGCTTATGTGCTTGACAACCATAGTGTGAAGAGAGGCTGACAGAACCATGGCCAAGTGTGGCCAGAACAACTCTCCCTTCCCTTCTCCTAACCTAGGGCCACACAGGTGACATAGGTCTGAGCCTAGGGGTGGCAGGCACTTACATTTCAGTCAGCAGCTTCCTCTTTTTGAGCTCACTCTTTTCCTTTTCACTCAGCTTTTCGGCCTGCCCGCTCTGGACCAGCTGGAGCCGCCGCTGCACCTCATCCTCCACGCTGTCCACCTGCCCCGATGGTGGAATGGATGACAAGATGATGGTCCTAAGTCACTGTGAGGACCAGACGTCTACCTGCCCACTCATAGACTTACCACTCGGAACACCCGGGGCCCGTCAGCAGCACTCTTGTCCACACGGATCCATTTGTTGGACATGGCCTTGCTGAAGCCCACCTTGCCACTGGGCAGTCGCTGGGGGAGCAAGGCTGTAGTGAGGGGGGCCCAAGGGCCACCTTCACCCTATCACCCTCCTAGGCTCTGCCCCTGCCCACACCTGGGGCCCTACCATGAGCTCACTCTGGGCCAGGCCCTCTGGGGGCACACTATGAAACACTCGGGCCTCATGGCTGCCCTCCCGGCCAATCTCCTCGCCCTCAGCAGTAAGCTCCCAGTGCTTGGTGGAGCCTAGCTCAGCCTCGATGATCTGTAGGGGAAAAAAGGCAGAGGCAGGGATGAGGTCCAGGGCTGGGCACCCCCTTGCCACAGCACTGGAGTCAAGGTCAAAGCACAGCCCATAATGCTGACTTCACATCTCAACTGCATCTCTTGCCAGCCAAGTGATCTCCTCTTGCTGAGCCTCAGTTTCCCTTCTGCAATGTGGGGATTACAATATATATGATCCATACCTCCAGGGTTAAATAAAGCATTAGGGGTTTTTCCTGTCAGAAGAGAAATTCTATCATTTTTGAACCTAGGAAAGATTCTTTTTTTTTAACTGGGGAAAGACTTTTAAGGTCTCAGATGAACTGACTTGTCTCCATGTTTATATGTTTGCATCTCAGTGCCTAAAGAGTCAAAGAAAGGTCCCAGAGGTCCACATTATACAGAGGAACTTGAGGCTCCACAATGAGGATGGGGTTCACGTCACACAGGCAGGGGCAAGGCTAGGTGGGGCCCACATGTCCTAGGTCCCACTTCATTCTAATTTCCCGCTCTGTTCCTCACATGCTCTGTGACCTCAGGAAAAGTGCTCAACCTCCATGAACAAGTTTTCCTATCCATGAGAGCAGGGTGTGCGGTAGGTTCAACCTTAAAGAGCTGTTCTGAGGAGCAACTGAACTAATATGTAGAGAGAATAAGGATGCTTAGTGTATGGTAAATGCTGCTTAAATTCTAACTATTACTATTATTAAGATTGTTGTTAGACTGAACCACATTAAATCTCCACTATTTAACCCTTTGCAACCTACACAAATGCCAATTTCACATCAGTCAGGACACTATCACCCCACACATCAAAACTTCAATCCCAGCCCTGGCTGGTGGCTCAGTGGATTGAGCACCAACCTCCAAAGCAGAAGGTGGCAGGTTTGATCCCAGTTGCAGCGCATGCCTGTGTTGTGGCTCAGGTCCCTCGGCACCCAATCAATGTTTCTCTCCCTTTCTTTCTCCCTCCCGTTCCCTCTCTCTGAACTGAGTAAATAAAATCTTAAAAAAAAAAAAAAAAAAAAAAGATAGGACCCCCTCCCCCCAAAAAACAAAAAAAACTTTAATCTCTTCTCCAAACTAACAAACGGGCTCTTCAGCCTGAGCGCCTAATTTCAAATCCAGGTTTGACTGACACTGATCAAGCTACTGACCAGTAGTTAGGAGTGGTCACATCTGCAAGATGGGGATAATAACACTACTATCAACCTATGGTTATGGCAAGGATTAAACGATAAATCAAGCTGAGACCAGAGTGGGGCACACAACATAAGTATGATGAAGGAACAGCCCAGATATGTTTTGTATCCTCTCTTCATGAATCCAGCCTCCTGGGTGGCCCACAGACCCTTCAGCATTCTCCTCTTGTGGCTCCATCACCTTTCACTTACCCAAGTCAGAAGGCTGGGCTGCATTCATGCTCCCCTTTCCTTGCCATGAATCTCATTTCATTCCCTCTCCTAAATCACCTCTCCATTCCAGTTGCCTCCCTACAGCCAGACACCATGACCTCTAGTTTGAAGATGTGAGAGCCTCTGGCCTCATCTTGGATCTTGCCCCTGCCAGTCCTTCCCAAGAGTGATGTAGGCAGCACACACATCTGACTAGCTCCAGCTCCTATCATGGCTCCTCACTACCCTGTGAGGGACCTGCAAGGCCTTGCAAATTCTGGCTGTGTGGTCTCACTCACCACCTGCCCCCCTGTGCCATGGCCTTCCTCCTCAGTGCTGAGACCCGACTTAGCTGCCACTTCATCTGGGATTCTCTCCCTATCCCCAAGGCTGGGTCAGCTATTACCTCTATGTTCTCTGTGCTTCCTCTACCATTCTAGTCACGTTGAGTATTTCCCCCATTAGACTGCAGTCTCCGTAAGGGCTTGCCACTGCGTCTTCCTTGTCCACCATAGTTATCCCCCGCCCCAACGTTGAGCATGCCCTCAATAGATGTCTCCTGCATGAGGAACGTCGGTGTGCCCAGACGCTCACTCATTTCAGACTCCCTGCCTGCGCGACCCGGACTGAACACTTAAAGTTACTCCTAACCAAGCCTGAAGGAGTCTGGCCTGGAGGCAAGGCGTTCCTGGCAAGGGAACTGCATGTGCTAAAGCGAAGAGGCCTGGCATGTCAGACCCGGCTCACCTCGCCCAGCGCCTGCAGACTCTTCACCGCGCCCACCACAGCCTGGTGCTCTACGCCCAGCTCGGCTGCCAGCTCTGCGCTGTCCAGGCCGCCATCGGCCGCCTCCAACCGCTTCAGCAACACTTCCGCCACCGGACCGTCCGCCATGGTTATCGCCCCGCGCTCAGCGTGTCAGGGTCAGGAGCCAGAACCACCGGAACCGGAACAGGCTCCAGAATCACCGGAACCGGAACGAGGCTGAAGCGTGCGCTACCATCTTAAATGTGGCTGATCCTGTAGTAGGGCTCAGGGCCTCGCCATCTTGAGTGTGTCAATTGAACCTCAAAGCTTGGAAGAGAGTCGGTCAGTGGTTACCTCCGTCTTAGCTGGACTTGTGGCGTATGCTTGACTAGACAGGTCAAACTAATTGACTTTAAGAACAGAATCACAACGTTGTTTTAAGTTTCATCCAACCCCACCTGCAGCTGGCTGCGACCTTGGACTTCCTCCTTTTCTCTGGGCCTTAGAGCTCTTAACCCTTCTGGGATTCTCTTGCTATATAGAGCTAATCATTCTGCTGATGTCAACTACTTCTATTTATTTATTTTAAAATTTTTATTTATTTTTAGAGAGAGGAAGGGTGGGAGAAAGGGAGAGAAACATCGATGTGCCAGACATTCATCAGTTGCCTCTCCCACGCCCCCTTACTGGGGACTTGGCCGGTAACCCAGGTGCCTAACTGTGAATCTAACCTGTGCCCTTTCGGTTCGCAGGCCAGCACTCAATCCACTGAGCCACACCAGCCAGGACTGATGTGTATTTTACACTTATATTACAATTCCGTTTGTGCCAGCCACATTTCAAATGGTCAATAGTTACATGTGGCCAGTGGACACTATTAGCACAAGTACATTCTAATCCCAGATCTACCATTTAAGTCAGTCAAATCTCTTATTCTTTCTGTGCTTTAGTTTGCTCACTTGTATGGAGATAATACGAGCCCAGGTTATTGTGAGAATTGTGAAACAGTGCTCACATATGTATGCTGTATATGTTAATACTAAATTGAGTGTGGATTGTATGTCAGGCACTATTCTAAGCAGTATGCCTTCACTCATTTAGCCATCACAATTGTTATTTGAACTTAGAAAATGGGATTACTAATATCCCCCAATCCTGACCCCACAGTGAAGTCCTGATTTAAAAAAATCAGAATGCATTCCTCCGAGTCCCTTCTTTCCTTCAAAGCACTTTCACCATTTTTAAAATATTTAATTTCCTTCCTTCTATCATAGATCAAATAGGTTTTAAGCTTGTTCTGTGTCAGGTGCTGCAGGAGTCACTGGGGGATGATGAAGTAAACAAGACAAGCACAATGTCTACCCTCAGGTAGGAAGCACCAAACCCATGTCCATGACACCTGGTGGAAGGGAGGGAAGACGGGAGGGTCAGTGGCAGGCCTGGAGTGATCACCCCAGACTTAGGGCTTCTCCTAAGGCAGGCGGGGCGGCAGTTTGGGCCATACTGGATACTGCATGAGGGAGGGAGCAGAATCCCAATTTCTCCAAAACCCCTCATTTTTCCCTTGAGTACCCACCACTAGTGGGAAAGCACCCTCTCCTCACCCTTATGCCAGGATTCCCCAGCTCCTCTCCTTCCGTAATCCACTCCCAAGTTCCTAGGTCCAGGGCTTCTTTGTTCAGAGTTTGGGAAACCCCCTAGCTCTCCTGCCTCCTTCCTGAAGACTGCCCCACACTGTTACTTACGAGGTTCTGGCTTCAGAAGACTACTCAGGGGATTTGCTTCTCTTCCTTAGATCTTATCTTCTTTACCATCTGTCTCTTTCTTTCCTCCCCAACAGAACCCCCTGCCCTCTCAGCTTTAGCCGTTTAATTGCAAAAGCCAGGCCGTTTGTGGGAGACCACAAAGAGCGACCCCTTTCATTTACTGGCAGGGGTGGAAGGGATGGGGGGGCGGGCGGGTAAAAGGGGAGGCAGGCTGCGACTAGGGGACTACCCTAACCCTGCCCTAGGAGTTATAGCCTTAGTCGTATCTTCGAGCCTTCTGGGCTTCCTTCCCTCTGTCCCAGGATATATTTAAAAGCTTCGAAAGCATTTCTTCCGGGCAGCAGCTACCCAGGGTCGCTCCTCCTAGCCTTTCAGAAGCTCCTGTGACTTTAGAAAAGCTAAGTGACTTGCCCCAGGTCACACAGCAGCAGTCTGCCAGGGTACCAGGCACTAGGAGACCCATGTTGGAGACAGCCACCACTCTCTCTGCTGGCCTGCATGACTTTCACAGCATGGTGAAGTGTGAAGTGAAGCCACAGAGCCCAAGCCCCTAAGTGCTCTCTGCCTCATCCTGTGGGGGAAGGGGTGGGAGAGAGGAACAGAGACAGAGACAGCGCGTCATAGTGAAAGTTCCCCAAATGCAGGGTAGAAAACCTTGCCTACGTCTCCCCGCAGAGTCGATCGGAGGAAGGGAGCCTGGAGCAGGGTCCTAGCCCTGCAAGGTGACACCTGCGCTCGCGCGAGTGCTTTAAAATTTCCAGATCCCAAGCTACTCGCGCAGGCGAGGTAGGGGTTGGGCCGGTATCTGGTCACATGACCTGACCTGAGGGGCTCCAGGCCCCTACTCCTCTGGGGGGCGTCTCCCACAACGCGTGGTCGACCCTCATTGGCTAGTGGTGAGGCCAATAGAAATCGGCCATCTGGGAACCCAGCGTTCCGAGGTGCAGCCTAACATGCTGAACTAATGAGAGCCCAATAGAAAGTCAGAGCTGTGGTTACTGACCAATGAAAGGCATGGAGGGCGGGCCAAGAGGGAGGGCCAGGTTGGTTTGAGGGGCGGTCGTGTATAAATACTCACGGCCAGCAGCCGTATCCGTCCCTACTGCAGAGCCGCTGTTAGAGAAGTGACTTGCAGGGTCCGCGCGCCGCCGCCCCCTTGGCCCGCCATGCTGCTACCCGTGCCGCTGCTGCTCGGCCTTCTCGGCCTGGCTGCCGCCGAACCCGTCGTCCATTTCAAGGAGCAGTTTCTGGACGGAGGTAACGCCTGGCCCCGCCTCGAGGGTGCCCCGACAGCGCGACCGGCCCCCCAGCTCAGATCTCCGTTGTCGCCTGTAATTACTGCTCAGAGGGCCAACACGGGGGCCCCAGGGACGAGAGCCGCAGGCGATCCTGCTTTCCGCATCCTTGGGGAGTACTGAGGGCGCAGCAGCCTCCCGCAGCGGGAGTTAGGGTTCTTCGGAGGATCTCTTAAGCCACCGGAGGTGTCAAACTGGAGGTGGGGTAGGGGCACTCAGGGATTTCCTTCCTTGCTAACAGCAGTTTGTGACTCCTGGAAGATGCGTTTGAGCTGCGGCGGAAGTGCTGGGTGGGGGAGGAATTAGCACAATCGCGCTGACCTGCTCCTCTGATCCCGTAGATGGGTGGACCAACCGCTGGGTCGAATCCAAACACAAGTCGGATTTTGGCAAATTCGTCCTCAATGCCGGAAAGTTCTATGGCGACCTAGAGAAAGATAAAGGTAGGAACCTGAGGCTGAGTGCTCAGATCCGGGAGGACTTCCTGAAAGAAGCCCTAGTCACTGACAGCTGGGCATCCCCAGGAGCAGGGCAAGCAGAGGAAGGAGAATGGTTGTTTATATCTTTGAATCTTACGGTTCCCGGGGATTGGGGCCAGCTGTGACCTCACTACTATCCTCTGCTAGGGCTGCAGACGAGCCAGGATGCCCGCTTTTACGCCCTGTCTGCCAGATTTGAGCCTTTCAGCAACAAGGACCAGACATTGGTGGTGCAGTTTACTGTGAAACACGAGCAGAACATCGACTGTGGGGGCGGCTATGTGAAGCTATTTCCGGAAGGTTTGGACCAGACTGACATGCACGGAGACTCTGAATACAACATTATGTTTGGTGAGCACCTCCCCCGCCCAAGCTCTGGTGCTGACCTCTGATTAGTTAGAGGGAGACTGAGACCCATCTGTGGGTTCCTTATAGCCCATAAAAAAAACGTGGTCTTAAGAGCCTGGGAAACACATTGTCAGGCTTTCCTTTGAAGGGAACCTGATGGGATAGTCACAGCAGCAGTAGTTGCATTGTTACTGTTGGTCTAAGGCCGTTAATTTGTGTGATCTTAGGTGAGTACTTTCCAATTTTATAAGTGAGGATACTGACTTCTAGAGCATGCATTTTCCCCCCCCCAATTCTCCGCACATTGCCCCTTATAGATAGTCAAAGTCTGAATCCTGTCTTGAGTCTTAATGGTCCTGATTTTAAGAATCAAATTTTTTGGAGGTGGTGAGCACAATACAATATATAGGTGATTTTTAATAGAATTGTACACCTGAAATCTACATAATTTTATTAACCAGTGTCACCCCCATTCAATTTTTTTTTAAAAGAATGAAGTCTTCCCTTTGTAAATAGTGGTGGGTGGTGGCCTGGCAGTGGTGGGCAGACTCTGGCCCTTAACTGAACCTGCTTCTCACCTTAGGCCCTGATATCTGTGGCCCTGGCACCAAGAAGGTTCATGTCATCTTCAACTACAAGGGCAAAAACGTGCTGATCAACAAGGACATCCGTTGCAAGGTGTGCCTGGGGTTGGTGACAATTGGCTGTCTGGGGCAGGCTCAGAGGCCATTCTAGTGGGTGGGGCTATTTACCTTCTGTCTTCTTCAGGATGATGAATTTACACACCTGTACACACTGATTGTGCGGCCTGATAACACCTATGAGGTGAAAATTGACAATAGCCAGGTGGAGTCAGGCTCCCTGGAGGATGATTGGGACTTCCTGCCACCCAAGAAGATAAAAGATCCTGATGCTTCGAAGCCAGAAGACTGGGACGAGCGGGCCAAGATTGATGACCCCACAGACTCCAAACCTGAGGTTGGTGTTCAGACAGGGTCTCCCCACCACAGAGGGGCTGGTGGACAGCTTAGCCAAATCTTACCTCTTTGTGTACTCTCAGGACTGGGACAAGCCTGAGCACATCCCTGACCCCGATGCTAAGAAGCCTGAGGACTGGGATGAAGAGATGGATGGAGAGTGGGAACCGCCGGTGATTCAGAACCCAGAATACAAGGTGGTCTTGGGGCCACAAACAGAGTGGGCTGCACAGGAGGGGAGCATGCTGACTTCCACTGACTTCCAGTTCCCTCCTCTTTCTGTAGGGCGAGTGGAAGCCCCGGCAGATTGACAACCCAGATTACAAGGGCACTTGGATCCACCCAGAGATCGACAACCCCGAGTACTCTCCTGATAGCAATATCTATGCCTACGAAAACTTTGCCGTGCTGGGCCTAGACCTCTGGCAGGTGTGATGTGAAGGAAACAGGAGGATCCCTAGGGGACCTTAAATGCTCAGGGTCACCCATGAGGAAAGGGACAGGGGTAGGAGTCAATCCTAGGCAGTTGTGAGCCTAAAATAGTGGTTTTTCTGAAGAATTTCATGGTCTACCTTTATGGAGTTCTCACAGCACCCCCTCTGAGGTTCTATACACTTTGAGCTAGGCTCTCCATCAAGAACATTTGTCTAATCCAACTCATTAATGTCCCCAATGACCTAGAAGGTAGTTAGATAGCCCCATTAGAAAACTAGCTTCATAGGGACCGATTTTTGTCTATTTTGTTCACTGATTTACCTTCTGTGTCTAGAATTTGTACATAGTAGATACTGGAAAAATATTTGCACAAGGGGGTGAGACCTCATACAGATGAAGAAACTGAGGTGCAGAGAAGTCAAATCCAAGGTCATATAGGTGGGAAATGGCAGAGCTGATATTTACCCAGTCAGCCTGTTTTTTTAATTATAATATTAGACTGTTGTATTGTGTAATGGTTATGTAACCCAAGGCTGGGGCCATGGGTTGTCCCCTCTGACCGTCCATACATCTCTACCCCCAGGTCAAGTCTGGCACCATCTTTGACAACTTCCTCATCACCAACAATGAAGCATATGCTGAACAGTTCGGCAACGAGACTTGGGGTGTCACAAAGGTGGGACTAGGGTCCACTCCTGGCCTGGGGTGAGAGGGCAGGCAGGGCTGGTAGGTGGGGGCGAGGCCCTGAATGTGTGGTCTGTGCAGGCAGCAGAAAAGCAAATGAAGGACAAGCAGGATGAGGAGCAGAGGCTGAAGGAGGAGGAGGAGGACAAGAAGCGCAAGGAGGAGGAGGAGGCAGACAAGGACGATGATGAGGAAGATAAAGATGAAGATGAAGATGAAGAGGACGATAAGGAGGAGGAGGAGGAGGAAGATGCTGCCCCTGGCCAGGCCAAGGATGAGCTGTAGGGGCCATGCCACTGCTTCCAGGGCTGGACTGAGGCCTAAGCGCTCCCACCACAGAGCCAGTTGCGCCAAATAATGTCTCTATGAGACTGGAGAAACTTTCCTTTTTTTCCAGGCGGGTTCCAGTTTGGGGTGGATTTTGGTATTGCCCCCCCCCCCCCCTTTTTTTTTCATTGGTGTTTTGTCTGATTATCCTTCGGCCCTCATCTTTCTTGGCATCTTTGCCTTCCTCTGTCCCCTTTCCCCAGATCCCTTAATTCCCCCTCCAACTTGGGGGTATGAGGGGTGTGGAAGAGAAGCCCCAGGCCCAAGATTCCATCTGTTCTCCTTCCTGGAGCCCAGAGGTGGGGCAGGAAAAGAGGATGGCGTCTCCAGCACTGAGGAAGAATGGGGCTCCTAGGGCCTGAGCTCTACCCCTACCCCTTCCCTTTCTCCGCTGCCTGCAGGACTGGGCCACTTCTGGGTGGGGCAGTGGGTTCCAGCTCAGCTCACACTGAGAATGTAAGAACTACAACAAAATTTCTATTAAATTAAGTTTTGTGTCTTCTTCCTCTGTCTCCTTCCGGGGGAAAATGGACATCAGGAAACCAAAGGTTTTTTTGTTTTTTGTTTTTGTTTTTTTAGGGGGTGACTCCAGTAAGACTTAAATTTTCAGCCACTAAAAACACTAACTGAATGTCCCATAAGATTGCAGGGACCTTTGTTTACCCCCACAAAGCGCTGGGAGACGAGGAACTAAGTAGCATTACAGATAATCCAATATTAACTCACTGAGTCCCTGCACTGAACTGATGAGTTTCAGTTCTAGTACCAGTCCAGTTTGATGAGGAGATAGGTCCAGAATATAGGAAGAGGTGGCAGGGATTTAAACCTACACCTTGGGCACTTTCTGATACTATCTTTTATATAACTATGTACCTCTCAGTCTATTATGGAGTAACACTACATAGAGTAATTGGACAGCGGTAAAATCTATTTCTCTTATAATCAAGGTTCAGAGAAGGTATTCAGTGGCCAAGTTGGGATTTAAACTTTTAAGGGAAAGAGGTGATCCCAAGAAGGTACAGGGATTGAATTGGTGCAGAAGAGAGGGGGCTTCTGAGGCTGGCCTAGACTGGCTCTGTTTGGGGTCTGCAAGACTGCCTTTAAAGACCAGTAGTGGTAAGCAGCTGACCTTGTTGCAGAAGAAAGGTAAGCCCTCAAAAGGGTCCAGCCTGTTCTGGTGGAAACTTCTAGGCTTAGAGCGTATAGTGAAGGGAGAAGCAGCAGGACTTGGTTACATTGGTCATAGCTGGACATGAGTAAGGTGTTGAGTGACTGCCTAGTTCCAGGCTAGGGTGAATGCTTGGATGGGATCTGTGAAATGAGTAGATTCATAGGAAGGTAAAGGACAGTCCAGGATGGGGGCATCTTCACCTGATAGCTGGGAGATAAGCCCAGACTCACTTCCATCCAGTCTGCCTAAAAACCTTCAGCTTTGGCCAGCCAATCCCTCAAGTATTTGTTCTTTGGATGAGCCTCCCCCAAGCTTCCCTTCTGTGTCCTGTGGCTGAGTCCCACCATATACCCAGGGCAAATTTATGGAGAGACTTCTGTATTTGATGTAGGGTGGACTTGGAAAATAACATCTTCCTTAAATACTACTGGGGTCAGACTGGGGATAGTGGGATGAGTAAAGTGGTTGGGGAAGTAGCAGCACAGAGGTGGCCAAATGCATCTTTTTTGAATTTATTTCTATAATTGTTGGTGACTTTTCAAGTGTCCTTAACAGTCCTAAGTTTCATTTTCAGGGCCTGATGGGGTTTCTGTCAGGTTGGCCTGACCAGAATAAAACTCAATTGCAATGTGTAAAAAAGATAAAGACTCTGGAAAAATATAAGTATCTATAAAAAGTACACGAAAATTTTTGTTCAATATCAAACTCATATGGATAAAAGAAGGGACTTAGGAGCCATTTTGTGGCCTTATGACGTCAGTGCTAAGGGCATGGCGTCATTCGCAGAAAGCCACGTGACGGGTGTGCGCCCTGAATGAGAAGCGCCCTCCCCTTCTGCGGAGCAGAGTTTAGTGTGCGCATGCCTGTGCGTGCCCATGAAGCCTGTGGGGGCGGGGAGAGCACGCCTGTAGATCACGTGTTTTCATATTCGGCGCGCGCAGCGCCTGCCCCGGAAGCGGTCGGCTAGCGGCGGCGCGGCTGGGCGCTAAGATGGCGGCGGCGTGAATTGCATGTTGTGTCAGGATTCCGGGGCCGCCTCATTGCTCGGGCCCTGCCATGGCCGTCACCATCACGCTCAAAACGCTGCAGCAGCAGACCTTTAAGATCCGCATGGAGCCTGACGAGACGGTGCGAGCCAGGATGGAGCCCGGGGCGGAATGACGGGTTCCGGGGGTGGGGTGGGGGCAGGGAGGCAAAGGTCCCGGCGGGAGGGGCAGGGAGGATGGCGCGGCACTAGTCCGGCTCACCCTTTCCAACCTGCCTGACTGTTCTGGACTATTCTCTCCCTCACCCCACAATCGTCTGCGGCATAGACCCTTGGCGGCTCGGTCGGCGTTCATGGGCCTGTCTCCGGACAGCCCCACCCCCCGGGCGCCTGCCAGGTCCTGGCTCTAATATCAGCGTTTTCGCGGGGCACGGGAGCCAGGCACGGATGTCCGGCTGGGCTGAGCTCTCTGGGACGTGGGCTCTGAGTTCTCGGCTTCGCAGGCGTCTCCTCGGGAACGTTGGTGGCCGAATCTGGGAGTAGTGGCCAGGAGATGCCGACGACAACGACTGTGATAAATGATAATAAACGGTCTGAATTTCAGTTGTCTATGTTTGTTGGCCGTTTGTTATTTGCTAGTTAATGCGGCTTTACTGTTATTACTTTACTAAATATGCAAAGCAGGCTAGTCATTTGGGGACTCTTTGACTACTCACTTTACAGATGTGGAAACCTAGGGTTAAAGAACCTTGCCACAGTCACGTCAGCGAGTAATGGTAGAGCTAGGATTCGAATTCAGTCCTGCCTTATTCAGATTCCACGGTTTAAGCATTATCCTGCTTTTTATTAGCTGAAAAGAGAATTTAGGACCTAACAAACATGGAGTGTAATTATGTGTATGTCACTTTTTGCATACTACCCCATGAAGGAGATATTGACATCTCCTTTTTGTAGATTTTTTTAAAAAACATTTTATTTTTTAGAGAGAGGGGAAGGGAAAGAGAAAGGGAGAGGAACATTGCATACATTAATCAATTGCCTCTTGAATGCCCCCAGCTGTGGCCCTGGCCTGCAACCCAGGCAAGTGTCCTAACCAGGAATATAACTGGTGATCTTAGGGTTCACAGGCCAGCACTCAATCTACTGAGCCACACCAACAGGGCGGAAACACACAGATTTTTGTGAACTGCCCAACTGTTTGGGGAAGTTACTTAACCTGTCTGTGCCTTCGTTTTCTTAAATATGAAGTGAAGCTAATGGCATCTATTTCATATAGTTACTTTGAGACTCTAAAAATGTGGTCCAGCCCTGGCCAGTGCGGCTTGGCTGGGCACCGTTCCCCAAACCCGAAGGTCAACGGTGTGATTCCCGGTCAGGGCACATGCCTTGGTTTCAGGTTCAGTCCCTGGTTGGGCACCTATGAGAGGTGACTGATCAATGTTTCTCTCTCACATTGATGTTCCTCTCCCTCTCTTCCTCCCTTTCTCTGTAAAAAAATTTTTTAAAAACGGTGGTACATGTATATTTATGATAGCCTTACTACCTTAGGTACTCTCAGTGAAAACTGACCATTGTCTGCAGTGTGGAATGAGGAACACTTCTATCTCCCCTAGGTTATGTTTTATTTTTCATCATACTTATACCATCTGAAATACATAACTTGTTTTTTCTTCTCCCCACATGAGTGTCATCTCCATGAGAACAAGGATTTGTGTTTTGTTCTCTGCTATGTCCTCAGTACCTGGCACAAAATACTCTGTTGAATGTTGGGGTGACCAAATGAATTCAAATCTCCATGCTTGACTATTGAAGCTTAACTTCTCTGTCGCAAGGGTCTTCAGCCTCTTCCCGTTAAACTAGAAGGGGAGAGAGAATCTTGGGGTTTGCAATGACTATTTCTACTACTCCCTCCAGGTGAAGGTTCTAAAGGAAAAAATAGAAGCTGAAAAGGGTCGTGACGCCTTCCCTGTGGCTGGACAGAAACTCATCTATGCTGGCAAGATACTGAGCGATGATGTTCCCATCAGGGACTATCGCATAGATGAGAAGAACTTTGTGGTTGTCATGGTGACCAAGGTAGGTGAAGTGTGCTCGTTGTGAGGATTACGTGGATTAGCTTGGGAGCTCGTAATAGCCTGTGTGCCCATGAGAGATTAGCCATGAATAGGGAGGGGCCAGGAGGTGGCTGGATGTTGGGGCTTGATAGGGATACTGATGCCTGCTCCCTTTTTCTGGGTGTGACAGGCCAAAAACAGCCCAGGCACCTCAGTAGCCCCAGAGGCCTCTTCCACTGCTGCCCCTGAGTCCTCCACATCCTCCCCACCGGCCCCTGCGTCAGGCATGTCCCATCCCCCACCTACCGTCAGAGAGGACAAGAGCCCATCGGAGGAATCAGTCCCCACAACATCCCCGGAGTCTGTGTCAGGGTAAGACAGGGAGCAGCAGCCCCAGTTTGGGCCCTGTCCTCCCAGCACATTCTAGCATCCACATATGTGGTCCTGTATACCCAGGAGGTGGGGCAAGCTGCCAGAAGCCAGGGTCCGATTTCTCTCTCTTGAATTTGCAGCTCTGTTCCTTCTTCAGGTAGCAGCGGGAGAGAGGAAGATGCAGCCTCCACGCTAGGTGGGTGAGCAGTCCCTGGGGCAGAAGTGACTGGGTGTCCCAGCAGTGAGCTGAGCCATGTGTGGGTTTGGAAGGGTCTGGGAGCTGCCTATCCCTCTCCCTGGTGACCCAGATCTTGCTGCTCCCTCCACAGTGACTGGCTCTGAATATGAGACGATGCTGACGGAGATCATGTCCATGGGCTATGAGCGGGAACGGGTTGTGGCAGCCCTGAGAGCCAGCTACAACAACCCCCACCGAGCCGTGGAGTATCTACTCACGGTGAGGTGGGGGTGCTGCCTTCAGGGGAGGTTTCCAGGGAATGCATGGGCTTCAGTGCCCTGATGGGTGGTCAGGGAGGCAAAACCTGACCCCAAAAGTGTTTGGGTCGTGGTTCCAGCCAGAAAAGGCTTTCAGTAGAAGGCTGGACATGAGCGGAGGGGTGGGCCTCACCTGTTTCCTGCCAGGGCTGAGCACACAGGAGGGAGGCAGCGGGTGGTCTGTGCATTAGAACTAAATAGGACCCCTGACAGGGAATTCCTGGGAGTCCCGAGCCAGATCACGGTTCTGTCCAGGAGAGCCAGGTATCTGAGCAGCCGGCCACAGAAGCAGGTGAGTGAGTTGGGAGGTGTGCATGTGGGGTGTCTGCTGTCAAGACATGCTTCTGGGAGCCCATCCTAGGGTCTAACCACATGCCTTCCTCCTGCCAGTGGGAGAGAACCCCCTGGAGTTCCTGCGGGACCAGCCCCAGTTCCAGAATATGCGGCAGGTGATTCAGCAGAACCCAGCGCTGCTGCCTGCCCTGCTTCAGCAGCTGGGCCAGGAGAACCCGCAGCTTCTGCAGGTGCGGCTCTGGGGGCCCTGCAGGAGCCAGTGCAGCCAACACGCCCCTCCCCTTCCCTATGGGAACCACAGCTGGAAAGAGCGAGCCTGGACCAGCGCCCTTCGTAGGCATTCTCTGTACTTGGAAAGCTGGACTAACAACAGTTTCCTGCTACTCCCATAGAATTGGTGACCTACACTGTTTCATGTAATCCTCCCAATCACTTTGTGAGGGTGTGGGTGCCGTCATCATTGCCCTCATGGAAGAAGATAGCGGAGCTTGGAACAGCCCAGCAGCTGGTGGAGTGTGTGTGTGTCTGCCTCCAGCTTCTGGGTCCTGTGCTCTGCCTTCAGTGTCTTGTGGCTCTGACTGTCTCTGCTCCACGTACAGCTGGTGCTTCATATGTGTCATGTCAATAGGGTTGCATTGCAGCACCCAGGACTGCTGTGCCCTAGTTGGCTCTGGGTCTTCCATGAGGGCCTGCCTCTCTGGTTCAGAATTGGTCATCTGCTGCTTCCCCCACTTCTGTCTTATGCAGGCTCCTGCTCACCTCCTCCAGATGCCGTAGAGCCCAGCCTGCACACCTGTTCTTTATCTGCACTCAGTCCTTCCCATGAATCATCCTGGGGCATTCAGTCTATGGTGACCCAAATCAATGTAACCAGCCCAGACCTTCTGTGGCTGACTTGGTGCCCCCACGAAAGTGTTTTCCAGATGTCTTAAGGTTTCAGAACAGACCTTCCTCCCATCCCTCTCTGTCCCCACAAGGACCAGCCTGGGGTTGCTTGAGCCCTGAGGCCTTGCAGCCTGCTGGGGTTGTCTTATCACCTGTCATGTCTGCTCTACTTTCAGAACATCTCAATCAGTCCAACCCTGCATCCTTCTATGGCTGATACCTTATCTCCCACTTGGTTGCCTGGTAGCCAGGCCTCTGTTTTTGCACAGCCCTTAAACAGTCCATTCTCCACCAGGAGCCAGAGTCCTGAAAAAGCACTTCATTGATGTGGAAATTGTCAGATGTACATAAAGAGCTGTATTAGAACCCCCAGATAGGCAATATCCAGATGAATTAATGTTCGGAAAGGTACCCAGATTTACCCATCACCATTGTGGTGTTCCATCACACTAGAAGGCACAAGAAGAAAGCAGGTCTGGTTCCTGCTTTCCTCTGATCTCATTTTGTTTCTTATTTCCTTGGTTTTGCCACATGGATCTTGTTTCTGGCATTTGCCAAGTGCATCCCCATCCCCTGACCTTTGCAACTGCTGTTTGCTCTACCTGGAGGAAACTACCTTCCCTCCTGGCCTAACATTTTTCCTAGCCCAGTGTCTGCTCTACTGTATACCAAGCCCAGTATTTACATTTTAAATTATTGTCCATTTATTTGCTTGTATATAGCCTGTCTCCCTATCCTGGAACATCAGTTTCACCAGGACGGGGTCTGTTCACCACTGTGTTGCTATTTGGCTAGAGTAGGCACTTTCTACATGTTTATTGAATGAATGAAAAGGCAAGGGCTGCAATAGGCACATGGGGAGGTTGGCCAAGGGCTGTGGGTCACCATCCCTTGCCCTCTGTCTCCCACAGCAAATCAGCCGGCACCAGGAGCAGTTCATCCAGATGCTGAATGAGCCCTCTGGGGAGCTGGCGGACATCTCTGATGTTGAGGGTGAGGGGGGTGCCATAGGTGAGGAGGCCCCACAGATGAACTACATCCAGGTGACGCCGCAGGAGAAGGAAGCTATAGAGAGGGTAAGAGGCCTGGCTAAGGGGGTGATCCTACTGGTGGGTAGGCCCCATCCCCTGCTCATACCTGCCCATCTTCCCACAGTTGAAAGCCTTGGGCTTCCCAGAGAGCCTGGTGATCCAGGCCTACTTCGCCTGTGAAAAAAACGAGAACTTGGCTGCCAACTTCCTCCTGAGTCAGAACTTTGATGACGAGTGATACCAGGAGGCCAGGCTGCCTACTGCCCCAACCCTATCCTAAATCCAAAAGTTTTATAAAAGAAAAAAATATATATATATTGATGTTTATTTAAGAAGTGGAAAGTCAAAAACCTTAAAACACCCCACCTTCCCACCCTTCTGAAGTGACTCCCATTCCCATCTTGGCCTCAGAAGACCTGGGCCAGACAGCTGTACCCTATCCCCTGCCCTAGCCCAGCCTGCTCCAAAGAGCTGGCAGGACTGGAAGCGACAGATGGGCCCCTCTTGGCCTCTGTCCCAGATCCCTGCAGCCAGACGGAGAGGGCTGCTTGCTTCCCCATCCCCAAAGAGCCCCTAAGACCTCCCCACCCTTCGAGAGTAAGGGGAAGCTGAAGCCCCAGACTTTTGATCTGTTGGACTGGCCCAAATCTTCCCTTCTGGGGTGAGTGCAGAGGCCCAAAGTCCCCTCTGCAGTTTGGCCTTGGCCTCCAGCCTGCATCCTTTCACTGTGGAGGCTGCGGCCAGGCTTCTCCTGTCTGGGAAAGGGGGTAACATCAGCTGCTCTGGAGGTTGAGGCTACCCCCCAGCCTAGTACAGAACCATGTCTCTGATAAAGGTTTTGAAGTGAATAAAGTTTTAAAAGCCCATCCTGTGGTCTGTGCCTGCTGGGGCTTCCCACTCCAGCTCATTTGGCTTTGGGAGCTAGTTGGGCACAGGCTCTGTGGGAATGCCAGAAAGAGGCAGAGAAGTCTGTCAGCTTTTGCCGATAGGGGCTCCCAATATATCTTCCTCCCCAGAAGCTGTCTCATTCCCCCACAGTGGGCCCTGGTCCCAGGTTGGTCTTGGAAGAGCTGCTTCTTCCTGCCCCCCACCATCATCACCAGTCTGTTTTTTGGCTTCACTCCCCCTGCCCCTGATAATTAATAGAGATTAATGTTGATAAACAGAAGTGTTCTCCTCTGCCATCTGTTCCTCCATTATTTCCCCATTGCATCCCCATTCTCCTCTGAAGCATGGCCTAGAGCCCCCCAGTGAGCAGTGCCAGGGAAGGGTGAGGGATTCCCTGGCCCCAGGTGTTCGGGAAGAGTACATTGAAAGAGGATGAAGAGCTCTCTGGGGGTGGAGCTGTTGGGCAGCAGGTTTTATTGAGAAAGAAAAGCTCAGGAGCTGGGTTCCTCGGAGGCTGCTGGGTCCTGGGCTGCAGTGGCAGCCATTGCAGCAGCTCGCGCCTCCTTCTTCTGTCTTTGCTTTTCCTGCTTGAGGCGCTTGCGCTGCTGCTTCTCCAGGTCCTGCAGCAGCTCCTGAAAGCGGGCACTCCTTGGGTCCACGTGGTAGCCCAGGCGCTCCTGGGCCTCCGCCTGCAGCTGGGCACGTCGTTTCTTGTCTGCCTTCTCCTTCTCCCTGCGCTCCTGCTGCTGCCGCCGCCAGTTCTCAATCATCTGTGGCATCTTGGCCATGCGCTCTGCAATAAGCTGTTCCCTGCAGGGGAAGGAGGATAGATGGTGAGGGCAGTTACACCCAGCCAGAACAGCACCCATCTATCCACATTCCACTGTCAAGCTTTTGCCCACATCTTGCTTCCTAGCTCCTCCATGGAGATGAAAAACTGGGAAGACTTATCTTGGCCATTAACTGTCAGGAAAAGTCCTGAATAAGTGAAGAAAAGGAGAGATGAACTAATGTATGACCTACAGCATGAGAGGGCCGAGTCCTAATAACCCCAAAGAGCAGACCCCCAAATTAATATTTCACTGAGCTGTCTACTGAGCCATCTACGCACACCATGCCAGGCCACTCCCTTGTACATCACTGACCACCTACTGTATGCCAGGCCCAGCTCTAAGCACAGGAGTGAAGACAACAAATGGATTAGACCTTTCCATCCAATCCTATGAATTTGTAGGTGCCAGTTACAGCCCCATTTTAGGAGTTAGAAACGTGAAGCTGGAAGAATTAGCCTCATGATGGGGTTATCCAGGTGGGGTAGGGCAGTGACAGGAGACGGGTTCACATCCCATCTTCAGTTTACTGCCTGGAGGACTGAAGAGGTGACTCCACCTTCCCAGGCCTCAGTTTTCCTATCTCTAAAGTGAGAGTGATCCCCTCTTCCTCAGAGCTGTTGTAAGGACAAGAACAATTAAACACCAGAAACACAACTGGACTGCTTCCCCAACTAGTCTGCTTTGGCTGGCCCTTCCCTCCAGGAAGTGGCACCATCCTGATGCTTCTGGCCTTGCCTACATACTTCGGGTCAAGTCTAATCCTTTAGTCCTGCTTCTGAGTCCGTCCTCTTCCCTTGATACCACTTCCGCTCTATAAGCCCAGTCTCACTGATGGCCTGGCTGTTACTTAAAGCACGTTCATACCTCAGGGCCACTACCTAGCTGTTCCCCCTACCTAGAACACTTCTCCCTAAGATATTCCCATGGCTGTGTCTGGTCATTCTGGTGTCTACTTAAACATAAAGTTTAAGAACCCAAATCAAAGCCGCTCTCCGTCCGCAATCTTCCTCAAATTTTATCTTCCTGATGGTTCTCTGTCGCCAGCTGAAATGTTTTACCGTGTTCCCCGCACCTGGGACAAAGCCTTGCACACTGTAGGCGCTCGGTAAAGATTTGCTGATGATGAAGTCTGTTTTGCAGCTATGTGAGCGTGCGCATAAATCTACAGTATGCAAACCCTGCGATAAGCACCCGCTGGGGTACAATTCAGCCATCGGGCCGCGCAGAACGCGACCTGCAGCCCACTGCCTGCCAGACCGCACGCACGCACGCACCTGGCCTTACGCTTCTGCTCTTCGGCCAGCTGCTGCACCCGCACTGACTCCTGCATGGCCGCTAGGCTCGGGTACCATTCACTCTCCTCTGCCTCCAGCTCGCGGAGTTGTTCCTGCGACGGCCACAGCGAACCAGCGGCCACCCCGGAGGCTGCGCCGTGCCGCGCGAACTGCTTGGCCGCGTAGCGCGGCCCCAGCTGCCAGCGCGGAGTCAGCGGGTCATCCGGGTCCGGCCACCAGGGCCCTGGAGAGCGGCGTGGAGGCGGCGGCGCCCGGTAGCCACGGAAGCCTGGGCCCAGGGTTGTCGCGAGCCCCAGGAGGCTATGTACCTGCCGCACGGGCGCCGCCATTTTGACTGTGCGGGGTCCTCGAGGGCCGGCCGAGCTGGCCACTGTGCTGCCTGCGTGCGAGGTCCCAAGGCGGCGGGGTGGCGCGCTGTGTGTCTCAGCTACCTCAGTTCAGGGCAGGGGGAAGAAGGGTGTAAAATTTTTTATACATCTTCAAATCTAAGTTAAAATTTTACTTTAGCAGTTATTAAAATATATTAAAATTTAAATTTTGTATATTTAAAACAGCATTTTATTTTAATATTAAATTATAATATTTAAATTTTATTTTAATCACTTGAGTATTTAAAACTTGAACATTTCTACTTTAGTCAGTCTACATAATTTAAATTTTATTTTAAACATTTAAATATTGTTCATAAAATTAAATATTTATGTTTTTTAATTTGATTTTTAATATTATAATTAAAACTTCTAAGTACTTATTTAAAACCTTACCTAGGCGTTTATTTTAATATATATCTATTTAAAACATTAAACGTATGTAATAAGTATTATTTAAGATATTGATATTGTTTTAATATCTTATATTTTAAAATGTTTAAAATGCCTGATCATGGTGCAGAAATTAAACACTTTTTTTTTTTTTTTTTTTTTTTTTTTTTAGTGCCGCTGTCACCTTGGGTGTTTGGGTCCCTGTGGGTGGGCCCCTCTGGGTTTCTGCAGGGGACCGCCCCGTCAGTGCCCTGGCCCTCCCCCAGTCAACGTGCCTAAACACTATTTTTAAAAAAGGATTTCAGGCTTAAAAAGGAAGGAAATTCTTACTCATGCTACAATATGGATGATCCTGGAAGACATTATACTGAATGAAATGAGCCAGTCACAGAAGGACATATGTTTTATGATTCCATTCATAGGAGGTCCCTAGAGGAGTCAAATTCATGGTGGGTGCCAGGGATTGGGGGAAGGGCATGGGGAGTTTGTGGTTAATGGGTACAGAGTTTGGGGAGATGACAGAATTCTGGAGATGGATGGTGGTGATGGTAGCAAAACATCGTGAACGAGTGTGCTTAATGTCACTAAACTGTATGACTAAAATGGTAAATATTAGATATTTTTTATTATCAAAAGAGAGAGAAAGAAAAAAAAAAAAGAAATACAGAAAAGAAAGGAAGGAGGAATTGCAGTTCGCTCAGTGAACTGGGAACCCTGGACAAGAATATTTGTAGGTCACAGCAGTACTGTATATGTCATAAATATTAATCCCAAACTGGATTCTGTCCTTTGGATATTCAGTGTCTTTTCACCCGTGTTCTTCTGCAGTAGAAGGGATACCTAAATTTTGATGTTTCAGCTGACAGAATACCACACAGGAACTCAAGAGCAGAAATTACAACTGCTCACAGCGATGTGGATGAATCTCATAGGCATCATCTGCAACAAAGGAGGCAGGACCAAAGGATTCCTTTTCATTCTGAGTCTTTGGTGTGGATGAGGGGCTTTCTACGTGGTGGTCACATGGAGGGGGGTCACTTTGAAGCAGGTCATTGAGTTAGGCAACCCCTTCTGTTTGCTTTTCTCTATATGAACTTTATTCCATATTATTTCTTTAAAAAATATTTTATTTCTTTATTTTTAGTCAAGGGAAGGGAAGGAGAAAGAGAAGGAGAGAAACATCAATATGTGAATGTGCCCTGACCCGGGATCAACTGGAACCTTTCATTTTGCTGGACGATTCCCAACCCACTGAGCCATACGAGTCAGGGCTCCATTTTATTTCTTGATCTGGGCTCCAGTGATGCCTGAATTATAATTATTCTTTAAACTGTAATAAATTATATGTGTGGGTTGTGGGTATTTCAAATTGAAAATACAAGCAACATAAGGGATTACAGTGAAGTCTTACTCCCACTTGCCTCCCATCCTCCCCTGTCCTGTCTGAGCACCCTTCAACTTGTTTTAGTTTCTTTATGTATCCTAGAGAGTTGCTTTATACATTATTTACAGTATTAATAAATTATTTCACAAGAACAGAAGTGTACAGTCATAAGTTGTCACTCGGGTTTAAGAAATACAGTGTTGATACCAGGTGGGTAAAAAGCAAGTTTACAGTTGCGCTTATGGAAAATAACACTATAATTAATAAATAATAATACAAGAATAAACTCTTTCATGTACTCACAACTGTAAACCTACTTTGCCCCACCTTGTATCAACAATTTGGCTCTATTGCTTCAGATCTTTTAAAAAAAATTCCTTTTTGTAGAAGTTTTCCCCTACCATGAAAGCCTCCAATGACGTGATACTGTTACAGAACCCCTGGGCTGCTCCAATTGAAAACAAACTCACCGGCTCTTTAGTTAGGGGCCCGATTGCCCGCCGCCAAAATTGTAACTCTCAATACCAGAGTTTAGTGAAAAGAAAAAGAATTGTTTATTTAACAGTTACATAGATTTAGTTATTTGTGGATTTCTGTTGTTAAGTCTTATGTTCTTTAAAACACCCTGAAACACATATTCTTGCCTCCCCCCTACCAAACCAGGCTAGTTTTAGAAAAGTTAGAGAAACCGTTTCCCTACTTTCCAAACACAGTTCAGCTTTACCAGCAGCTGCCAATCACTCAGTTCTGATTGGGGAGGTCCTTTCTGTGCTGTGGTGCCCTCCAGCTCTCAATGCAGAACCGCCTGGATTCTCAGCCTCCTTGTAAACTGCCTTCTTCCTGCAAACTGCGTGGATCTCCTCTCCTCAAAACCGCATGGTGAGAGCCTCTTAAAGCAGCCTGGAGACCCTTTCTCCAAGCCACATGGAGAGAGCACATGAGAGTCAGAGCCTCTTAGAAGCAGCCTGGAGACCCCTTCTCCAAGCCACATGGAGAACTTAACTTCTTTATTCCGCATGGAGAAGGCCCCTTCGCCAAGCTGCATGGAGGGGGCGAGAGCGAGAGAGCGAGAGAGCAAGAGAGCGAGAGAGAGAGCTAAAATGTCCACAGCTGTTTATATATCCCTGACTGCGTCCTCTGACGCAGTGGGCGTTGCAAACAGTTCTGACCATTCACAGAACCTCACGCAGGATCTGTGTGCTTTCTCCATACCATCCCCTGGTCCAAGTCCCCTCCCATCCACCTGAGGCTTTGGATGCATTAAAGCCATTTTGCATAAGAAAGACACTAGCCACCAGCCTCAGGCATGAGGCTGCTTCCTTCTCCCCATCCCCCAGCCGCAAACTCTGGGGATTTTTGGACTCCCCTCTTTCTGTAACAATACCTCCATCTATAAATACCGCCCCTTTCCTTCCCCACCCTTCTAAAGACTAACAATTATTTTGAAATTAGTTCATTCTTCCAGGACCAGCCTTTATGCATTCACTACTTATCTGGAGTCTGTGGAAACAATGTACAATATATATTTTTAAACAGTGTACATAAATGGTATCCTGAAGGCACTAGTTTGCAACTTTTCTCCCTTAATCTTATACTTTCCAGATGTTTCCATGTGGATCCCTGTAGATTTATTATACGTGTTGTATAGCTGTATTTTTCACATTATGAATCCTGGGGCCCATTATTGATTCAGGAAATCGATGAGGTAAGTTACAACGAGCACTTATTTATTTCCAGGTGTACAATAAGGGGGAATGATTCATAGAAAAAGATTTTATTTAAAATGATTTATTTTAAAGTATATTTTATTGATTATGGTATTATAGTTGTCCCAATTTTTCCCCCCTTTTCCCTCCTCCACCCAGTATCCCCCTTCCCTCTAGCAGTCCACCCCCGCCCTCCACTTAGTCCATGTCCATGGGTCTTGCATGTAAATTCTTTGGCTTCTCCATTTCCTATACTATTCTTAACTTGCCCCTGTCTGTTTTGTTCCTACCAATTATGCTTCTTAATCCCTGCACCATTTCCCCATTTCTCCCCCTTCCCCTTCCCACCTGATAACCTTTCAAATAATCTCAATATCTATGATTCTGTTCCTGTTCTAGTTGTTTGTTTAGGATTTTTGTTTGTTTGTTTAGTTTTTAGATTTGGTTGTTGATAAGTGTAAACTTGTTGCCTTTTTAATGTTCATGGTTTTGATCTTTTTCTTAAGTAAGTTCCTTTAACATTTCCTGTAATAATGGCATGGTGGTGATGAACTCCTTTAACTTTACCTTATCTGGGAAGCACTTTATCTGCCTTTCCATTCTAAATGACAGGTTTGCCAGATAGAGCAATCTAGGTCGTAGGTCCTTGCTTTTCATCACTTGGAATATTTCTTGCCTGTAAAGTTTCTTTTGAGAAATCTGCTAGTAGCCTTTTGGGAACTCCTTTGTAGGTAACTCTGTGCTTTTCTCTTGCTGCTTTTAAGATTCTCTCTTTATCTTTAACCTTTAGCATTTTAATTATGATGTGTCTTTATGTGTTCCTCTTTGGGTCCAACTTGTTTGGAACACTCTGTGCTTCCTGGACTTATATGTCTATTTCCTTTGCCAAGTTAAGGAAGTTTTCTTTCATTATTTCTTCAAGTAAATTTTCAATTTCTTGTTCTTCCTCTCCTCCTTCTGGCATCCCTATGATTCAGGTGTTGCATGTTTGGATCTATCCAGGGGTTCCTAAGCCTATCCTTGTTTTTTTGAATTCTTGTTTTTTCTTTTTGTTCAGGTTTAATATTTATCTCTTCCTTATGTTCCAAAATTGTTGGTTTGAATCCCAGCTTCCTTCCCTTCTCTGTTGGTTTCCTGTGGTTTCCTTTATTTCACTTAGTGTAACCTCCATTTCTTCCTTTATTTTTTTTGCCATACTCAAGGAGTTCTCTGAGCATCCTGATAACCAGTGTTTTGAACTCTGCATCTGATGGTAGGGTGATTATCTCTGTTTTGCTTAGTTCTTTTTCCGGGATTTTGTTCTGTTCTTTCATTTGGGCCATATTTCTTTGTCTCCTCAATTTAGCAGCCTCCCTGTGTTTACTTCTGTGTATTAGGTAGAGCTGCTTTTATTCTCTGTCTTAGTAGTGTGGCCTATGTAGAAAAGGCACCTGTAAATTGTGTGGGGCGGAGCCTTAGGTAATTGTCAAGGCAGGGCAACCCACTTCACCGCTTTGTGTCAGTGTGGGAAGGACTCAGAGAGGAGACAATGCCGCCACCTGGCTTCTGGTGGTTTGCCTGGTGCTCATCCCATTTCCAGTTACTTCACCCCTTTCCTGTGTGTGACCGGCACCCTTTCAGCTGCATCTGACCCAGTGGTGAATCTCAGTATCTGCATATGTTCTAAGACTGTGCAGGCCCTTTAAGTGGCAAAAATTCGGCAGTTTCTTCTGCTACCCCAACCCCCACTGGTTTTGGTTCGCAGACTGGAGCTCAATCCACTGGGCCACATCGGCCTGGTCTCCCACTGGTTTTTACAGCCAGAGGTAATGGGCCTCTATCTTCCTGGTGCTGGAACTCTGGTTTGTGTGATTTGGCCTTGGGCTAGGATCACTGGCTTCGAAGGTATCCCTCCCGTTTATTCCGCCTCCCACCTGATGCTGCCACCACTGCCTTTCTGTGCCATGCCACCTCTCTACCCATCTCTTCAAGTCTTCCCCTCCTACCCATCTGGATGAATGTGTCTTTTTAAAATTCTTGGTTGTTGGACTTCCATATAGCTCAATTTTCTGATGGATCTGGGTGTTACTAGTTTGAAATCTGGTTGTAATTCTTTCTATGGTTGCATGAGGAGGTGAAGTGTGTCCACCTATACTCCATCTTGACTGGCTAAATATTATTACTTTTTTAATTGTGAAAAAATATGCACAAAAGTTACTATGGTAACCATTTTGAAGCATACTATTCAGTGGCATTAAGCACATTCACATCATTGTGTAATCACCACCACCATCCATCTCCAGAACTTTGTCATCTTACAAAACAGAAACTCTGTCCATGTTAAAACACTAGCTCCCTGTTCTCCCCTCTCCCCAGCCCCTGGCACCTACCATTCTACTTCCTGTCTCTGTGAATTTGACTCCTCTACAGACTTCATGTAAGTGGCATCTTACAGTATTTGTTCATCTGTGACTGGCTTATTTCACTTCACATGATGTACCCAAGTTCATCCACATTGTAGCATGTGTCAAAATGTCCTTCCTTTTTATTTTTATTTATTTTTTATTTTATATATTTTATTTATTTTTAGAGAGTTGGGGAGGGAGAAAGAGAGGGAGAGAAACATTGCTGTGCAAGAGAAGCATCCATTGGTTGACTCTCACACGCCCCCAGCTGGGGACCTGGCCCACAACCCAGGCATGTGCCCTGACTGGGAATCAAACCAGTGACCTTTGGTCCGAAGGCTGGCACTCAGTCCACTGAGCCACACCAGCCAGGGCAAAATGTCCTTCCCTTTTAAGGATGAATAATATTACATCATATATTTACTACATTATGTTTATCCATTCATTCATTGATGGACATTTGAGCTGCTTTCACCTTTTGGCAATTGTGAATAATACTGCTATGAACATAGGTGTACAGTGGTTATTTAATGGGAAAAAATAGAATAAAAATATCAGATTGTATCACATGTAGTAAGGGTAGGTACTCTTTGGTAAAACTTATTTCTGTCATATATACCTTTATGTATATACTAGTATTCCAGTTGCAATTATATGCTAACAAACCTTCCCTGAACAACCATTTTTATGTTCATGGCTTGTGTGGGTCAGGAATGTAGGCAAGGTACAGCAGAGATAGCTTGTATCTCTGCTCCATGCTGTCTGCAGTCCTAACTGGGAAGGATTCAAAGTTGAGTGACTTGACACCTGTCCTCCAGAAACACCAGAAGACATCTTCATTCACGTCTGTGATTGATGCTGGCTCAGCGAAACGAACCTCCCCTGGACAGCAGGGACCTGACCTCTAATGTTTCACTACATTTAAACAGAAGGGTTTTTTTTTTTTCAGCTTGGAGCAACCTGTATTGTTTCCCCCGAGCTGTTCCTGATGAATGAGAGGGCACAGGCTTGCACAGGGAACTTCTGATTGAGTTTCCAAGTGATGCAAGTAAGTACAGAGCGTTAGGGCAGTCCCGGCCAGGCCACAAAGGAACAGGAGGGTCTTATGTCCATTAGGGGTCAAGGGCTTGGCTTAGGTTGTGAGGCCACTCATGGAACTCTGAGCCTTGCTTAGAAACTCAAATACGGCCTTATCATCTCTAATAGTAACCTGGACATATTGAGCTAATATATTAAAAGTTCACCCCGGCTGGTTTGGCTCAGTGGATTGAGCGTCGGCCTGCGAGCTAAGTGTCACTGGTTCGATCTTCCAGTCAGGGCACATCAGAGAAGGAAACCTCTGACTCCAAAAAACCTCCGCTGCCTTGCGGCATACCTCTTCAGGGGAAAGGCTAAGGGAGTAAACCCCGACAGAAAATCCGGAGCCGGAGTCCCTAAGGCGGTTTGACGTTGCAGTCAACACCGGCAACTCCTGCGGCGCACCTGAAGCCAAGCTGTATTGACTCCGTCTTTCCCTTGGACCCTTCAGCTGCGAAGAGAGGGGGGGTCTGCTGCATGGGCAACAGCAGACCCTCCATATCACCCTGCCCAGGCTCTGTAGCTTCAGCTTCACTGGAGAGGACACTCCAGCGTCATCACAAGATGTCGATTCAACACGGGAGGAGACAGATACCGTGTCACTCCCGAGTCGGACTGCACAGCCATTCTCGGCGGTGCAGATAGACTCTTAAGAAGCTACACCATCGTCTCTCGAGACGGACGGCTGCCGACGATTGATGCTGGCTGGAGCCTCAGCTGGGCTAATCAGCTGGAATATCTATACAGTGGTCTCTTCAAATGGGCCAGTTTGAGTTTCCTTACAAAATGGCAGCTGGGTCCCCAGTAAACAAGGCTGAAGTGCAGGCATTTTTATGACTGAGTCTTGGAAGTCACATGATATCATTTCTGTTGTATTCTATTGGTCAGGCCAATCACAAAGGTTGTGTAGGTTCAAGGGAAGGGGTCAGAGACCTTGTCATCAAAGGATTGTCAAGGTCACTTTTGTCAAGACCTGTAAATAAAATATATTTCTTACTGTGCTCAGTGGTTAAAAAAGAAGTTTGACAAAAAAATCTCTGCTTGATATTGTCCATGGTGTGAATAAATTATTTGATAGACTTTTGTTTTCAATTTTTTTGTTTTGATTGCAGAAATGATGCTGCAGTGAGCCTCCCTGTCTGTGTCCCCATGTGCCCATGGGAAAGTTTTCCTGGAGTGCTCAATAAATCTAAGTCTTTCCCCAGGGTTTGCTGAAGGACAGATGTGGTTGAGGTCTGTGGTTGAGGTCCAGTGAATGAAGCAAATTGAGGGAGGAGGAGAGGTGAAGAGTGTCAGGCAGGGGCCAGCCATGCAGGCATGATAGGACATGAAGAGGGGTTCTAGTTTTATCCAGAGGGCAATGGGGAACCGTGGGAGGGCTTTGAGCAGAGGAGTGATGGATATGATTTATGATTCTCCTCTGGTTGCTGAGCAGAAAAGACACTGAATGGGTCTACATGTAGAAACAGGAAGATCCGTTAGGAAATAGAAGGGGCCATGTTGCCATGAGGTCCCTGACCTGCGGGGGCTTCTCGTTGATTACCTTTGCTATTTCCATGCCTAGAACTTTCTCCTAGGATCTTTACATGATGGGGTGTTTTTTTTTTAATTATTGATATTTTTGATAAAGAGAAAGGAGAAAGATCAATTTGCTGTTTCACTTATTTATGCATTCACTGGTTGCTTCTTGTATTTACCCTTACCAGGGGTGGAACCTGAAATCTTGGTGTATCTGGACGAAGCTCTAACCAACTGAGATATCCAGTCAAGGCAGGCTTCTTCTTTTTCATTCAGATTTAACTGGCTGGTCACCTCCTGTGCTTTTTGGATCTTGGAAGATGCAAGAGATGAGGTAGAGATTGTCCCTGACCTCAAACGGCTTACAGTCTTTGGGTGAGATACACAAGTAATTATAATGGAGGTGAAAGAGGAAGAAAGTCTTGAAATGGGGCTGGTGGACAGTCAGGTGTGGTACTTCTGAGTTGTAGTTTTCTCCCAGATCAGGAAATTTGGGAACCATGCTGAGAAACACCAGCCTAGAGATTAAGAGAAGGCACTCTGGTGTCAAATCAGCCTGGGATGAGTTTCAGCTGCTGGCCAGGGCTGGACACACAGCAACTACCTAATGATCATGGGAGAGGGGCTTCTATGGACAGACCTTAACTGAAGTAAAATTCACACACATAAAAATCATTTTAAAGTGAAAAATTTAGTGGCATTTAGCACATTCACACTGTTGTACAACCACCACTTCCATCTAATTGTGGAACATTTTCATCACCCCAAAAGGAAACTCCATACACGTTAGCAGTCACATCAACTCCCCACTCCCTTTAGTCCCTGACAGCCACTAATCTACTTTCCATCTCTATGGATTTGCCTATTTTGTACATTTCATATAAATAGAGTCATACAATATGTGCCTGTTTATGTCTAGATTATTTTACTTAGTATGTTTTTGAGGTTCATCCATATGGTAACTAAATGTATCAGTACTTGTTATGGACTGAGTTGTGTCTCCTCAAAATTTATGTGCTAAAGTGCTAACCCTCAGTGCTCACCTCGGAATATGACCATATTTTGAAATAGGGTCTTTAAAGGAGTAATTGAATTAAAATTAGGTCATTAGAGTAAGCCCCAATCCAGTATGACTAGTATCCTTATAATAAAGAGGAAATTTGGACACAGAAGAAACACCATGTGTAAAGACACAGGGAAAAGATGGCCATCTAGGCACTGGCTGGGTAGCTCAGTTTGTTAGAGCATCATCTTGATGCACCAAGGTTGTAGGTTCAATGCCCAGTCAGGGCACATACAAGAAGCGACCGATGAATTCATAAGTAAATGGAACAACAAATTGATGTTTCTTTCTCTCTCAAATCAATAAATTAAAAAAATATATATGTGGCCACATATAAGCCAAGGATAGAGGCTTCAGAAGAAACCAACTTTGCTGACACTTTGATCTTGGACTTCTCGCCTCCAGAGCCGTGAAACAATAAATTTCTGTTTATAAAAGCCCCCTCCCCAGTCTTTAGTCTGTTGTTAAAGCCCCTCAGTTACTTTATTATGGCAGCCCTAGCAAATTAATGTAGTACTTCATTGATTTTTATAGATGAATGATATTCTATTGTAGGGAATTGTTTTTCTTGTAACCAAAAATAGGAAATAACCTAAATATCCAAGAATAGAGGACTTATTAAAGAAATGACTGAATATTCATGGGATGGAATACTATGCAGATGTTGAAAAATAATAAAGGCACTCTCTATGTCATGGTTCTCAAAAGTGTGGCATCCAGGCCAGCAGCATCAACAACACCTGGGAACTTGTTAGAAATGCAGGTTCTCAGGCTCCATCACAGAATCAGAATCTCTGTGGGTGGGGCCCTATGTGGGAGCCCTCCAGGTGACATGCAGGCTCAAGTTTGAGACCTTCTGTTGTATGTAAGAATATAGCCCAGGGGTTAAAAGCAGCACTAAGGTACTTTAATTTTTTTTTTTTTATTAGAGGGGAAGGAAGGAAGGGAGAGAGAAAGAAATATGGATACAAGAGAGAAACCGATTGGTTGCCTTTTTAAAAAAATTTTACTTATTGATTTCAGAGAGAGAGAGAGAGAGAGAGACATCTGTTAGTTGTTCACTTCTGCCTTCATTGGTTAATTCTTATATGTGCCCCAACCAGGGATTGAACCTGCAACCTTGGTGCATTGGGGACAATGTTCCAACCAACTGAGCTACCCAGCCAGGGCCTGATTGGTTGCCTTTTGCTCATGCTGGGAACGGGACTGGGATTGGCGACACGACCCAAGACCTAGGCATGTGCCCTGACCAGAATTGAATTGGTGACCTTTTGTCTTGTGTGAGGTGCCAAACCTACTGAGCCACACTAGTCAGGACCTGGGGGACTTTTATAAAACACTGGTGCGTTTGGCCCATCCCTAGAGATTCCAGCATCATTGATCTGGAGCAGGGTCTGGGAAGCAATTCCCCACTTAGAGGTGACTCTAATGTGCAGCCAGGAATGGGAACCACTGATACGGAGTAAGTGTAAAAATCCAGGTGGAAAAGAGTCGTGTTTCAAAGTGTTCTTTGCAGGAATGTGATAGTTAAAATTTGGATAATGGAGAAATAAATTTAGAGTATGTTTGTGCAGTGGAATACTCTGCAGCGGTGAAAGAGACAGAACATGGAGTACAGGTGAAAGTTAAAATAATCTATACATTATATGATGCATATTAAATTTAAAATACACAAAACAATTTTATGTATCTTTTGTGAATGGATGCAGTCATGGGGATTATAATTGGCAAATTCAGGGATTAGAGACAAGTACAGAGTGAGTTTTTCTCAAATCTGTGATTTTTTATTTCTTAGTTGGGGTAATGAGTACAGTGCGTTTTGTTATATTTTTATCTACACTTTTTTGAATGCCCAAAATAGTTCACTTAAAGGGCAAGGGGCAGAAAAAAGGTATACAGTCCTTTCACTTGTGCTCCCCCCATTTTGTTTCTTTTTGCATGATAAAAAACAATTTTTAAACTCTAAAGTGAAGCTTCCCCCCTCACACCCATCCATTTTCATGTCCCTCTCCAACAGGAAAATGCCGCTGCTTTTTTCAATAGTCAAATCAAGTAAACTGTGGCTGTAAATTCTTATCCGCTCCCCCAAAAGGTAAAGATATAATAGACACCTTGTTCTGAAATTTTTTAAAAAAGATTTCATGTATTTGTTTATTTTTAGAGAGAGGGGAAAGGAGGGAGAAAGAGAGGGAGAGAAACATTGATGTGCGAGAGAAACATCAATTGGTTGCTTCTCACGTATCCCCAATCCGAGACCTGGCCTGCACCCCAAACATGTGCCCTGCCTGGGAATCTATCTGGAACCTTTGAGGTTCGCAGGCCAACACTCAGTCCACTGAGCCACACCAGCCAAGGCATGTCCTGAAAAAATTTTAACTTCATTTTTCTTGGGCACCTTTCCATGTTGAATCTCTAAAAGTGTGTTCAGCCCTGCACAGCCGTGCAGTATTATGGGGTTTATTCCTGGTGAGCTGGGGAAACAGCAAGGGGGCCCGTGAGGTTTGAAGGGGAGAGAGAGAGATGGGAGACACGAAGGTGGGAAGATGTGCAGACATTGCGAGCCCTGGTGGGCTGCAGTGAGGACTTTGGTTGTTACTCCTGGTGAGTTGGGAGCCCTGGAGGGTTCTGAACAGAACATGGATGTGCCGGGGCTCAGGGCACCCTCTGGCTGCTGTTAGGGGAACAGATTTTTGGGGTGGGAGCTGGGGAACAGGGCGGAGGGACTACAGTGGTTCAGGTGGGAGATAATAGGGGCCAGGCTGTGTCCAGGTGGGGGACCAAAGTGGGAGTGGGAAGTGGGCGGATTCTGGGTAGATTTTTTTTTTCTGGGTAGATTTTGAAGCGGACTGAACTTGCTGTCACTCCAGATTGGGGAGCGGGTGAGGTCAGAGAAAGTGAGGGGTCAAGGATGCTCCAAAGTTTGGGGCCCCAGCTGCCGTTAGCTGGGTCTAGAGAACAGCGATAGGACAGGTGGGGTGACGCTCAGGAGCTCGGATGTAGCGGAACTAATGAGAGGCGCTCCTGCACCTCCAGATGCGGCATCAGGGATGCAAATCCCGGAGCCGGGCGCGAAGTCCCAAGAGCTGCCGCCAGAGGGCGAGCGCGCCCCATTGCCTGCGCAGCTTGTGGGGCGCGGGAAGGACCTGCCCTTCCGCTTCCCACGGCTCCACGGCCTGCAGTGCCTCACCTGGGTGCGAGATGTGAGCCACAGAGGTGCCAGAGCCCGTCCGGGGCCCCCTGGTGCTCTCGGGGCCCCAAACCCTGGGACTCCCATCTCTATGTGCTTCAAGACCTCCAACCTCCCACTCCCCACGATGTTGTTTGCTTTGCCTGAGACACTCTCAGGGCTTTGCCAAAATGTTACCTCCTCAGGGAGGGAGGCCTTCCTTGACCACCCAGAGGGCTGAAACCCCTCCACCACCACCACGCCACCAACACACCTCAAAGGCACAGAGGTGTGTTGGTGGGTTTTTTAAAAATATCTTCTTAACATTTAAAACTCTGAAATCATCTCATTTATCTTGTCTGTTTTTGGCACTACAGCGTAAGACAGAGAATACTCATTTTCTGTTTTTGTCCACTTGTATCCTCAGGGCTCAGAATTATACTTGCCCTCTAACAAGTGCTAAAGGAAAACCAACAGCAATAACATTAATCATAGCTTACTCATGGTGCTACTGTATACCAGCCTCTACTTTAAACTCCTTACATAAATTATGTCTTTGAGTCCTCAGAACAACCCTACCAGGTAGGGACTGTTATTATCTCCATGTTCCAAAAGAGGAAGCTGAGGTCCAGAGTGGTTAAGGGAATGGACCAAGGTTGCACAGCCAGGAAGTTGCAATGGTGGGATTGAAACCTGACTAGCTTAACTGCAAAGCCTGATTTTGCTAAATGAATGAATGGGGCCCCCAAACCTAGTACAGAGCCCTCGGGGGCTTTGGCATTATCTCCCAAGCCCCTGTCTCTAGACTTGCTTTTCCTGGTCTCCCAGCCCACACACTAGCAGCCCCAGCTTCCAGATCCCCTGCCAGGTTGTGGGGAGGGGTGGGAACCCAGCAGGTCTGGGTTTATTCTGGAGTTTGCAGAGGCCTCTCCCAGGCTACCCAGGTTGGGGGTAGGCCATTAAAAGTGGGTCTGGGGGTCACAGACTGCACTCACCAGACAGCAGGGTCAACTGCCCAAGACCCTGAGCCCAGTCCCAGACAGACAGATGCTCCTCAGCCAGCTGACCACTCTCCTGAGCGTGCTCAGTGGAGCCTGGCTACACATAGGCTTGGGGAGGCCTGGACCCCAGGGTCCCCCACCACAGCTCCGGGCTGCCTCCAATCAGACCCAAAGTCTGGGCCAAGAGACTGTGGTCTCGGTGCCATCCTCTGCCCTTAGCAGCTGGAAGGCCTTCTTGGACCTGCAGAAAACTGGGCATGTGGGGACAGGTGGGCTGCAGCGTGAGCAGCAGGTGGCCGCCACCATGTCTCTCCCACTGAACCCACAGGAAGTGGCCCAGGAGATGTGCAAGGCTGTGCCCTTCACTCAGGTGAGGATGTGGGCTGGGGAAGGAGAGGGCTGGGTCTTGGTGTTAGCAGAGAGCACAGGCTGTGGTGCCAGGTTTGGAATCAAGCCTTGCATTCTTTACCTAGCCCTGCATTCTTTACCTAATGGTCTCTGACCCTCAGTTTCCTCCCTTATAAAATGGGCATTAAGTTTCTCCCACCGCAGCTAAAGCATTTGCCCCCATTCTGATCTCCCAGCTTCTGCTAACAGCACTCTGTCCCCCAAGTCTATTTTTCCATTTAGTGGCAGAGGGCACCTGTGAGCTCCTGTCAGGTCATGTCCTTCCTTTTTTCAGAACCGCCGATGGCTCCCACCTCACCCAGAGAAAAGCCTCCGTTCTTTCTGCAGCCCACAAGGCCCTGCCCATCTACCTGTCCCCTCCCTGCTTTCACCTCCTCCCATCTCCTCTTTACCCACTTTCCTCCTGCCACACCTGCCTCCTTACTTTCCCCCAAACACACCAACATGATATGCCACTGGCTGTTTCTTTGCCTCTAGTGCCTCCGCCCCTCCCTGACATTCTATGGCTCCTTCTTTCACCTCCTTCAGGGTTTTACTCAAATGTGGTTTAAAAATGCAGTACCTCTCACCCTATTGCCCCTCTTTTATGCTTTATTTCTCACTGTAGTACACATTATCACCTAAAAAGTGAAATTGATTCTGTAATTGCATTTTTCATCTTTCTTCCTCAGTAGAATGTCTATTGCACCAGGGCGGGAATTTTTATGCCTTATTCCCTCTGTATCCACATCCCCAGGCCCTAGAGCAGAGGCAGGCACACAGCAGGAGCTCAATGTCTGTTGAATGATGAGTGGTAGTTGATAGTCGAATGCCTCCTAAGCACTTTAGGCAGCTTGAATGAGAGTGGTATGGGCAGCACTCACAGCTGCATTCAGCTGGTGCTCCATAAAGACTACAGGAATTCATGTCCTGTGTTGTTTATGGCCCATGCTTTGAAGTCAGGTGTACCAAGGTCTGCCTTAACTGCTGATTTCTTTGTACAGAGCAAGAGGCTTAGGTGACTGGGGCAGAGTGAAGGGGAGGGTGGGGGGCGGGGGGAGAGGGGCAGAGGTGGGAGTGTGCAGTTTTAACAGAGAAGGACCAGGATCAGAAGGTAAGTTGATAGGTCCACTTAGCTGGAGGGTATCATAGGAGGAAATAACATCTATTGAGCACACAGCCAGGTAATAGGCTGAAGGCTTTCTGTATAATCCCCCAGGCTCCTGTAATGCCACCCCTTCCTGCTGTTTCTCAGCCCTTCTCTGTATTAATCCTCTCTATTGAAAGGCCTAGAGCATCCCCCTGCTCTGTCGAACTTTGATAATTTCACAGGTGAGGAAACCGAGGCCAAGAGAGGTTGAGTAACTTACTCCAAGTCACACAGCCAGCAGATGGCAGTTGGGATTTGAGCCCAGGAATCCATGCTTTTCAAGGGGGGGTGGAAGCGAATGGGCAATTATCCTCATTACTCTGGCCTCAGACTCCACTGTCCTTAGCCTGTCTCTGCCTCTGGCCCCAGGTGTTCTCCCAGCCAGGATGCATGACCATGCACATCCGTAATCACCTCTGCTTTGGCCACTGCTCCTCACTCTACGTCCCTGGTATGGACCCTGACCCACTTGTCCTCTGCAACAGCTGTGTGCCTGCTCGAAGGCGCTGGACACCCGTGTTCCTGTGGTGTTGGGTGGGCAGCCCACTCTCTCGTCGACGGGTGAAGACATCCACAGTGCTGGTTGAGAGATGTCACTGCAGACCGAAGGCATGAGCTGAGCATCACAGACCGACATACAGATACACGCACCTTGGAGAGATGTGGGGAGTCATGCTGAGAATGACACCGACCTGGATTATGTACTCTGGGTCAAAGAGATCAAGGACACAGGGAAAGCCACATGGGCCTTCCGAGTCCTCCCCCTGCTCCCAGAGACACCAGACATAGGTCCAGCCCTAGAGGTGGACCACTCATAGACATAGTACACACTTATTAAGCGTCCAATATTGGTCAGGCCCAACTCTTAGTGTTTGACATGTACTTACATGTATCATCCTCAGAGCTGCCCAATGACATAGATGTGTCACTCCATTTTACAGGAAAGGAAACTTGAGGCCCCAAGAGGCAAAGCCACTAGCTCAGGGTCACACAGCTATACGTGGCAAAGCCAGCCTTTGAACCCAAGGCAGTGTGGCACCCCTTTTGAACCACCAGGTTGGAACTCCTCTCACAGAATGAGTCAAAGACACACTCCCAACTGCAGGGAAAACAGATGGCCCCACGTAGACCACTAGACACAGTGACGACCCTGTCCTAGGGACTCCAAGAAACCAAGACAGGAAGGCAGACAAAGCTGCTGGGGGAAACCTGGGTTCCTAAAGTCAGATGCAGGACCCACGTACTCCAGCTGCCCCCCAAGTCTCCACCTAGCCCATGCCCAGTGTAGCATTCTACAGGAGCCATAAAGGTTGACTGAGCCCAATTGTGTGTACTGTGTGTGTGTGTGTGTGTTTGTTCTTCTAATTGGAGTTCCCTGGGAGTGGGTGGCCCTGTGGAATGTGGGCAAGGTGAGGGTGTGGGGGGTGCTCCCTCTTCAGTTGGGAGCAGGGTCTGCAGCGGACCAGGGCTGCCTGGCTTTGGGCGTCTGGAACCAGGGCCCTAGCAGATGGGCCCGTCTGGCACAGACACAGGGACATGTGGTGCTGTCAGGGTTGCCTCCAAATGCTCCCCGGAGCGCAGGGTAGGGGGTGGCCAAGGCCCCCCTCGGCCCTCTTCCTGCCTCAGGAAGGAAAGCCCCAGGTGAGGGGAGCAGGAGGAGAGGCCATGAGGAAACAGATGGGCCAGCGGGGTGTGGAAGCCCATGACCTCTGACCCTACAGGCCAGCACAGAGGGGTGGGAACAGGACAGGCAGGCAGCTCCCAAGGCCCTGCTCCAAGGGCCAGGGATTGAATGGTGGGAGGTCATGAGTGGCCCATGGGGCAAGTGTGTGCTCTCCCTCCTCCCTTTAGGGTTCTGTGTCAAACCTCAGGCAGCGTCCGAGTGGGTAGCTCAGCTTTGGCACCATGGGCACCCCTCTCTCTGGCAGGCATATGAGGTGCCTGTTTCCACCCCCTTTCAGCTGTGCCCACCTCCTGCCAGCCGGGGAGCCAGCTGGGAACCTTGGTGCCAGGAGGCCCTGTGTGTCCCTGCCCCCCCCGGGCAGTGCCAACCGACCCCCACTCCCACTCCCCAGGCCCATTAATGGGTGGGTAATGAGTGCTGAGGGAGCAGGGGAGGGGCAGGGATGCAGGTGCCACAGGCGCTGGCACAGGGGCTGCTAATCAGGTTTGCCAACGCCATCTGTCACCACACGAGCATCTGGGGCTCAAGGTGACCCTGTCACCCTCAGTTACAATTATGAGTTTGGCATCTGTATTAAAGCCCGCCAGCCAGCCAGGATAGGGAGGGCTGGGGTGGGCATGGGGGTGTGTGGTAAGCCCTGCCCCGGGGGTCCTTTTCCCAGGGGCTGTGTGGCTGCCAAGTCATGGGGCTTCTCCCTGCCTAGAGGAGTGTGTGTGTGTGTGTACATGCATGCCAGCCTGCACAATTCTGTGAGCATGTCTGGATGCAGGGTTGGGATTCTGGGTTTTTGTGTGTCTCTGGGTGTGGTGGCTATGTGTTCGAGTTTGGTGGGATGGCTGGGTGGAGGCAGCTCTGAGATCATGTGCGTACAGATGAGTGTGTGTCTATGTGCTGGGAGAGGAGTAGGTCCAGGTGTTTTTGGGTGATAGTGTGTGTCAGGGTGCATGTGTGATGTGTGTGTTGTGTGTGTGCCTGTGAGAGTGTGTGGTGTTGTGCATCTGATGGTCACAGGTTATATATTTAGGCACGTGGGTCTGTATGTAAGATTCTGTTGAAGTGTGCATGTGCATGTATGTGTGTAAACATGCAAGGGCAGCAGCTAGGAGAGGCTCTGTGTGGTCACTGCTGAGTCTCTCCTGCCCCTTTGGCCTGTTCCTGCCCTCACCAACCCCTGCTGTCCTAATCTGGGGTCTCAGAGAAGGCAAGTGGCTGGCTCTGAGGAAGGCCCTGGGTTCTGAGTTATTGGATCTGAATTCTGGGTCCTTGATTCTAAGGATCTATACTTTTGGATTCCAGATTCTGGGCACTTGGACATGGATTTTAGATCCTGGATCCCCAGTTCTTAGATCTGGATTATAGATCTTGGTATCTGGGAATCTAGACTCGGATTCTGGATTCTGGGATCTGGATTCCAGGGTCTGAATTCTGGCTTTGGGTTCTGGCTTCCGGACCCTGGCTTCCAATATCTGGGGGTCTGGGTGCTGAGTCTGTGCCTGTCCTCTCTGTCCTTCTATTCAGGTTGGGCCACTGAGCTGCCTGCTATTCCCCCACCTGATGGGTGCAGAAAGCAGATATGGCCACCAGAGGACACCCTTGGTCCAGATTTGGGCCCAGCTGACCCAGACATGGTGGAGTTGGGAACTACCCCGGCCTGGTTTGACCAAGCCCTTAGAGGAGGAGGGAGGCGGTGCTTCACCTCTCTCCCCTCCCCTTCCCATCTGGGCTGGTGACTGATGTCTGTCAAACATGTAGAACTGGACCCAGAATCCCCACAGATACCTCAATCTGGGCCAGGGCATCAAGTCATTGGGTCAAATGCAGGGTGGAAAGAGCGTGTGTGTAATGGGACGGTGCCAATGAATGTGCAGGTGTGAGGATGCACCGTGTGTCTGGGGTGGCCACATATGGCAGTGTTCTGTGGAGTATGAACCCACGTGGTGTGTGGCCATGTGTGACTGGGACCACGTGTCTGACAGGGTCCTCATGTGATAGTGCATCTATGGGGCCGTATCTATAACTGTGTCACTCTGGTATAAGGTAGAAGTCCCTCTCATATGGGTGTGTCTAACTGAACATGACTGTGTCACTGGGTGTCTGTTGGTGTATCTGTAGGTGTCACTAGGTCCATGAGGGTGTCTTGGAGTGTCTGGGGCAGTGTCCCCAAGACTAGGACCCTGTGTTGACCATGTTTTGTCAGTGGATATGTGAAGATGTGTAGGACAGAGGTGTGCCTTCCAAGAGTGTCAGACTTGGGGAAGCATGTTGTCCAAAGGGCAGTGGAGGAAGGATTGGGGTAGGTGGGACCAGAGACACTTGGTGTACTCGTTCCATTCCCTTCCTGGTATCTCTGACCCTCCGTCCTGCTAAATCTCTGCATGGCTTGGTCTCCTCCTATCTCTGACTTTGTCTGGGGCTCTAGTCCTCTGCCTAGTCCCATTGCCAGGCACAGCGCAAGGCACAGTAGGCTTCGTGGTTGTTGGCTGGCTGATCCTGCCCTGTCTCCCACGCCAGCCCTTCACTTTCCATCTCAATCCCCGTCTCTGTCTCTCCCTCTCGGATTTTAACTGTTTCTCTTTCACCATCTACAACTCTGTCTCTCCTCATCTCTTGTCTCTCCCTATCTCTGTCTCCCCGAGTCTCTGCTGGCCGGGTGGGTCAGGGTGGGTCCGGGACAGCGCAGCCCGGGCACCGCGGCGAACAATGCCCCATTCACGCAGCCCTCCGACGCCATGGCAACGCTCCCGTCCCGCCCTCCCCGCCCGGGCCGCGCGTGCCAAGAGGATGCCATGGTTACGTCAGGCGCGTGCCCGCGCCGCGCGCCGCTTTCCGCGCGCTCTTGGAGGGACCAGGCCGGCAGGGGGCGCCCGGCCGCAGCCTATGACCTGAGTCAGAAGGGGCGTCCTCCTTCATGTGGCCTTCAGCCACTCATCGCCTGTTTCCCCTTCTGTAGACCGTCAAGGGTGGACAGAATGAGATTGTACTGTGTGTGTGTGTGTGATGGTGAGTGAAAGTGCTCTTTAGGGTGTTTGTGTGTGAGTACATTTGAGAGTCAGTAGGACGGTGTTTGAATTTGTGGGTCAGTGTTTGCATCCATGTGTTTTATGAGAAGTAGTTGGTTCTAGCTCTGGTCGGGTTGCTCAGTTGGTTAAAGCATCGTCCAAATATGCCAGCATTGTGGGTCCGATCCCACGTAAGGGTCAGGGCACATGCGGGAGTCAACCAATGAATGCATGAATGGGTGGAACAAGGAGTAGATGTTTTTCTCTCTCTCTCAGATCAATAAATTGTGTTTGGAAATATGCCTGTGTATATTTTCATGTCTATGTGTAAAGATGCCTGTGTAGTTTGGGTATGATGGTGTATGTGTTTGTGTTCATGTGCCCTGATGTTTGTATGCTCCCGTGTTTGTGTTTGCATGCCTGGAGTGTGTGTGTAATTGTGTGCTTGTGAGTTCGTGTGACTGTGTGTCCATGTTTGCATGGCTGAGGGGGTGGGTGTCAGAGAGACAAAGAGAGAGATTGTTGGTGTTGGTGGTTTGGGTGTGATTATGTGTTTGTGATTGTGAGTTCATTTGACTGTGTGCTTGTGTTTGCATGCTTGGTGTATGTGTGTAGCTGTGAGTTTTTAACTGTTGTTTGTGTGTGTGTGGGGTCTGTTTTTACAAACTCAGGTATGCTTATGTGTGGGACTGGGAGTAGGTTCCGAGGGCTGCTGGTGTCTGGCTGAGCCCCCCTACTTGAGGGCCTCCTGGCACAGAAGGGGGTGCCCAGCTGCCTGGGACCTCCAACTCCCCACAGGTTCAGGAGAGCCCCATCTGATGAATATTTATGAGGTGGGGGCTGGCACCCACTGCTGACAGCTGCACATCCATTAGCTGCTTCCCCAACACCCACCTCCATGTACCAACTGCAGCAGGGAGGGGGTGTCAGCATGGTGTGGACCTGTCCCTGTCTCTATAACTGGGGGCTAGGGGTGTCCTAGTGACTATCGTGGGGGCCATGTTAGCATGCCTGGCTGCCTGTTGGGACAGCTAAGGGGCTGTCTCAATGTTGTGACAGGCACTGGGGATAGCGCCTGTTGTATGACAGGATGTACTTGGAATGGTGGTGTGGCTGTCACCCATTGTTTCTTTGTAGCTCTGTCCAGGGATTATGGGCATTGTGTGGCAGTGTGAGATGTGTGCCTGTCACATGGAGCAGCGATGCCCTGAGCATGTGTCATCAGAGTATCTTTGTGCAGTTCTGTAGTGCCCTTACCTGCTGGCTCTCTGCTCTGTGACACCATGACAGTGAGGATGTGTTCTGTTATTGGATTGACTGGTTTGGTTCAAACATTGATCTAGGGACAGCTGTGTGCCACACCATGGGGATAAAGTGATCAGATTGGCTTCCTCTCCTTGTGACTGAGTGGCACAGTAGCTCTGTATGGTAACATGGCTAGCACACTCTGTCCGTGTGCCTCTGCTGATCAGTGTGATACTGATATAGTGTGAGAGTCAGCATGTTAGGTTAATGGTGAAGACGTGAGACTGTGTGGCTGAAGGTGTGTATGACCAGAATCGTTAAGGGTATAACAGTATTTTTCTGTGTGACAGCGTGGCTGAGGATGTGACAATGTTACTGGTTGAAGATGTGACAGCATGGCTGTGTGTAATAGCATGTATGACAATGTGGTTGTGTGTTACAGTGTGACTGAAAATAAGGCTGGGCGGCTGTGTGCAGGACTGTGTAATAGCATGACAATGACACTATGTGACCAGTGAGTATGTGTGCTGACTGAGCCGTGGGTCTATAACTGCCCCAGCACCACCCCCAGGCTGTACAGGGAGTCCGGCTACATTATCACACACAACCACACTATCTCATTCTCAGCCATGTTGTCCTGTACAGCCATGCTGTCCTACTTTCATGCAGGAGTGAGAGGCCTTATGGCACGGGATTGGCAGCTGCCCATCTTAAAGATGCACTTATGCCTTAGACAGAGAGACCTGGAGATCCAATAGCAGGGACATGGCCTTGCCCCTCCATCTTCTCTATGCAGCTTGGGTTTGAGGATTGGCCTCCAGATGTAGTGGGGATGGGGTGGGGGACTCTATCCTGAGCCCTGGCATGTGGCTGGGTGGCCCCTGAGGCTTGGCCAGGGACATGGTGCAGCTGGCTCACCCCCCAATATTCACTCCCTGGAATGGCTGGGCAGTGGCAGCGTACAGAGGCACCATTCAGGAACTAGGGCCAGGTTTCCAGAGCGGGTGGGGTGGGTCTCCTGCCTGCTGCAAATGAAACATTTCCCCAACTTCTTCCCTTTGCCTCAAGATGAGTGCCAGCCACCAGAAGCCTTGCTGCCCTCCTGTCTTCCGTCCTGGCTAGGCTGTGCCTATGGGACCCTGTGTGTAGCTGCCATCTAGCCTGTGTGTCCCCATTTGTGATTTGGGGATGCTTACATGTGTCTTTGGGTGTCATGTGATTAACTGTGTGTGACTGTGACCATGAGTGATTTGCGTGTCCATGTGTATGTGTATCATCTGTATAACTTTGTGTGACTTTACATGTGCCACACGTATGTATAATTTTGAAAGCATCTGTGAGTGTGACCCAGTGGGTCTGCCCTATATGAGATTTCGTGTCCCTATGTGACTGTGTGTGGCCTTGTGTGTATCTGTGTAACTGGTCTCAGTGTTTTATTCTGGGAGTCCATATAACTGTGTCTGGGTGTATCTGGGTGTGTCCTTGTGAGTCAGTGTATATCTGAGTCTCTATAGGGGTCTATCTGATGGTGAGAGTCTTAGCGTGTGACCAGCATGCTATTGGTATCACTCTGTGGGTGGCTCTGGGAAGGTCTGTACAGCTGTGTATGCCTGTGTGCTATTCTGGAAGGGCGTGTGACAGCATCTTTGGGTGATCCTGTGTCCGTGTGTGATTATGGCATTTTATATGACCCCCCCAGAGGATGAGGAAAATCTATGTGTGTCTGAGTACACCTGTGTGTCTTTGTGATTTTGTGTGTGTGTGATGTGGTCTGGGGTGCCTGACTATGTGTGCCTTGGGAGTGGAGATTGTATCTCCTCAGACTCAGATCCCACTGTGGGTTCCCAGCCCAGGGCTGGGGCAGTGAGAGCAAGGCTAGGACCCCAGACCCAGGGCACAGACCATACCTGATGGTCTAGTCAGGGGAGGCACTAGGTCTTCTTAGGGAGCAGGGATCCCCAGTCTTACCAGGAGGGCCCTAGAGCACCTGTCTCCCCATCACCACCCCTTCCCTAGCAGTATCCACAGCCTGGCTCTTCACTTATGTTGTGTGCCAGATGTTTGCCACCTCTCCTGAGAGGCCTGCCCAGCTGACCCGGGGCCGAGCATTGCCTGACCCTCACCTTCAGTGGCCCAAGACATGGCTGCCATAGCCCAGATATTTTAGTCGCTGCCCCTTCCCAGCATCCTAGCCCGGTAGTACCATAGGCCTGGTTCTCACTCCCCCCCCCTTCCACCCTCCCACACCTGTATTGAAAGAACACATCTGCTGCCAGCCACAGCCAGGTGGACATCCCTACATGAAGGACTGTGGGGGATTCCAGCTGTGGTATCCCAGCTGTGCCCAGCCCCTGGCAGTGCCCCCCTCTCCCATGATTTCTCAAGGGCCACATGTGCCCCAAGACCTGGGCTCTGGGAGGGGGGGCATGGGTATCCTCCAGAGAAGCCCCTCTGTCTCCCAGTAAAAATTCTCCCCAAGAGCAGCTGTGGAGGGAGGAGCAGAGCAGATGTGTGTGAAAGGGTGTGTTGTGGGTATGGCAGGGCTCTTAGTGTATGGAGGCACTTCTGAGTGTAGATATGTGCTTTTGAACATGGGCAAGTGTTTTGTTTGTGTGAATATGGATGGATGTGTGTGAGTAAGAATGTGTGTGCATATAGAGAGAGTAATGTGGTGTGAAGCTGTGTGAAAGAAAGGATGGTTGTTGTGAATGAATGAAGAATGGGTGTTCTGTGTATGTATATGGATGTGTGTGTGTGTATATGAGAAAAAATGGGTGTCTTATGTGTATTTGATGTTGTGTGTTTGTGTGTGTGTCTAAATGGAAGAATGGATATTGTATGTATCTATGTATCCGATTGGAAGAATGGGTGTTGTATGTGTACATCTGTGTGTGTGAATGGAAGGATGGGTGTCCTGTGTGTGTGTCCATACAACTGGAGGGATGAATGCTGTGGTGTGTGTCTGAATGGAAGAATGGGTGTTGTGTGTGTGCCTGTTCAAATGGAAAGATGGGTGTCCTGTGAGTGTGTATGTGTGGATGTTGTGTGTGTGTGCTGCATGAAAGGGTGGGTGTCCTGTGTGTCTATGAATAGAGGGTTGAATATTGTGGTGTGTGTGTGTATGTGAAGAAAGGAAGGAAGGACTGGGTGTGTGTGTGTGGAAGTGTGGTGTGAGTGTGTATATGAGTGAGAATGGGATGTGGGTTCAAGCAGAGCCTAGGTCTGGGGTCAGATGCAGGACTGGGAGGGTGACAGAGTGGGCAGACCACAGCCCCAGGGTCTGTCATGGCTGGTGGATGGGGCTGGGAGGACAGGCAAGCAGGTGGGGTGAGAAGGGGTCCAAGATGGGGGGGCTTTGGAGCCATGTACCCTGTCCATGGCTGTTTGCGGAGGGCCAAGGAGGGTCCGTCTGGTTTGACGTTTCCCCAAGCTCCCAGCTACATTATAGTTCCAAACACCCCAAACCCCTCCACTAATTCTTCCCACTCCCCAGACTTCTCCCATTGTTCCCCCTCAAGCCCCCTCCAGGCCCACACTGCTCCCGTGTCCCCTTCACACAGACCCCATCACCATCCCAGACCCATCCTCTGCCTCTTCCCTTAGCCATCTAAGCTCCCCTGGCTCTCCAACACTCTTCTGGGCTCACATATCCCCAGCACCTTCCCCAAGACATTCCAGCCTCTCTTGGGCCTTCTCAAAGCGCCCCAGACCCTTTTACACCCATCCCCTGCCTTTTCCTGCTCCCTTCCCCCTGCACTCCATCCTCCAACACATCCCCCAACGGCCCCTTTCCTGAGACATCCAGGTTCCCATCTCCCTTTAATCCCCAAACCACTTTCTTGTCCCCTTTCCGCAGCCCCTCACAGTCTCCAGTCTCCTCCCTGCACCCCTCCCCTGTCCCCCATGAAGCCCCGCCCTTTCCCCTTGCAGCTCTCCTCCAACCTTTCCCCTGTGCCCCCTCCCCCTTGCCCTCCTCCTGCTACGGCTGTAGGCTGCAGCGGCGGCAGCCCTGAAACTTTAAACGGTGTTAAAAGTTTCTGTTTACGAGAAGCCCTTGAATTTTTAAGGACGTATCAATTCCCTCCGCCAAGGCCTTGCATGAGCGGTGAAGAGGGGGAGGTTGGGTCAGAATGTGGGATCCTGGGAAAGAGCCCCCCAAACACGGAATGACGGAGACCTAGTACCCAGACACACCCACAAGCACACAGGGACCTCCCCCCTTCCTGACACACGCGTGCACACACAGCCCTAGTCACATACACGACACAGCCTGTTGGACACAGACTGACATCCCTGACATGACACAGAGCCCCCTCCCTGACACACAAACGCACTTATGCACACACAGCTCTTCATCACTGCCCCAACCCACAGGATCACTCCACAGGGAGAAACCTCTAATGATCTGTGGACATTTTCTGCCACACAATCCCTAAACGCAGACAGACACACTGGGATCCTCACACACTTACTTGCCCACTTGGCCACATACACTTCAGGACACAGAGACCCACATCCTGCCACACATACACAGGTTTGTCACATACACTGAAACTTTCTGACAGAAAGACCCTCAGAGCTGATGCACACATCAGGGCACCATGGTGCCCCCATCACTAGTACTTGCTGTCAAACCCAGACCCTGGATACACTTGACTCCCACTAGAATGTCAGCCTCCCAGGGACAAGTCTTTTGTCTTGGTCTCCACCATGTCCCCAATGCTTGGCACAGGGCCTGACAGATGCTCACCCTCTCTGACTCACAGACACCTCCCAGGCATACAGCCAGACCCACATCACCACTATACAACACTGGTCCACACAAAGGGACTCATGGATTTCCACTGACCAGCGTCTCTTTTCCCCCAGGGGACAACTAGACCCACCCAGACACCTGAGGACACAACTACAGCCACCCTGCCTCACTGAACTCATGTGATCAGGAGCACTTTCCTTGAGAGACACTTTTACACACACACACACCCTTGTGCCCCCACACAGCCAGCCCTGCACACACACACCCACACACACCTGGGCACCAACACCCCTCTGACAGACAATGCATAGCTGAGTATTGCCACAGCTTCTTGGCCCAGGAGGGCAAGAAGTTGCTGGTTGCACCTGGCAGCAGGAGGGAGCTTTGTCTCAGCAGGAGCTGCCTGGGGGCTTCGGCACCACCTTCCCACCCACCACAGGGGTCACCCAAGGGCTCCTCATGCCCCCACGCCAGGGCCCTCAGCACTATCTCTCCTCCAGGTCCTTTCTGCTCTGGAAATCGGGGGTAGGGGCCTGCATGAGGGACTGAAGCCTCACCAGGGTGTGTGTGTACATGTACTTGAGGCCTCCATGCCTTTTTCTGTCCTTGCGGACTGGGCTTTGTAGCCCCTGCTAGATCTCTGTATGTCCATGATCTAAGCCAAGTACGAGTGTGTGTGCTGTGTGTGTGGGAGGGGTCTGGACGCATGTGTGTGGCACCTGTGTGCCTGGCTGAGTGATTCTTTGAGGGGCATTGCCAGTTGACTGGGTATCAAGACTATTGGTCAGCATGCCGGAGGCCCAGGGTACATCTGGGCATCGGGTATGTATTGTGTGTGTGTTGTTGTGAATGTCACTTTGTGTCAGTGACACTTTGTATCTCTTCTCTTTGTATTAGGGTCAATGCATTCCTGGTGTTGTTTGGCATGTATGTCCAGGTTTCTGATGGCGTGTTTGTGTGATGGTGCATTAGTGCATCTCCTTTTTATCGGTGTCATTCTGTATGCCTGGGTGTGTCCTCTGTATTGTCACAACTACCAAGATATTTTGGTGTGGCTTTGTGTTTGTGCTATGTATGTCCATGTATAGGAGTTGAGTGGCTGGAGCATGTCAAGGTGTGGTTGTGTAATCATGCCTGTATCAGTGTGTCAGCTTGAATCTGTACATGTCAACAGGCCTTGGTGTGTGTACGTCTTAGTGTGTGTGTGTGTGTGTGTGAGGCCCATGTTGGCGTGTATCTGTCTACATCTGGGTGTCTAAACATGGTTTCTTGTAATGAGTGTGTGCCAGTATCATCATGTGATGGGGGCCTGTGTGCATGTCAGTGTGTGGGTCATGGGTTGGTTTCCTAATCTTGGTGTGTGTGTGTGCCAGTGCGTGTGTGGATTGTGTACCTGGGCATGTGTCCATGCTATGTGTTCATAGGTGTCTGCATGTGCTTTGTTGTCTGAACGTGGAGTGGAACATGTGGTAATGCGTTTTGTACGTGATATGTGTGGTGGGGTCCGAGACCTGCTGTATGTCAGCGTGTCTGCGTTGGAACGCGAGCCAGCACGTGTCGGGGTGGCCGTGACGGTGTGCGGCCCCCACGAATGTGTGTGCGCTTGTGTGTGCGTGTGTGTGCGCGCCGGCCGCTGCTCCCCGCCCGCCCGCCCCTCCCCGCGCCCCTCCTCCCGCCCGCCCGCCAGCTCCCTCTCCCCGGAGTGCGCCGCTTCCAAACTTTGTCTAAACTTTCACTTTCACAGCGCGGCGGCGGCGGCGGCGGCGGCGGCGGCGGCGGCGGCGGGCGAGGGTGACCGGCCGAGCGGCGGCGGCATGGAGTAGACGCGCGGCGGCGGCAGCGGCGGCGGCGGACGCGAGAGGCAGCGCCGAGTGCGGCGGCGACGGCGGCGGCCCCGGAGCCGGCGGGGCCGAGCCTGCGAACGGCGAGCGCGGAGCGGCGCCGGGCCGAGCTTGGGGCTGCGGGCCGGGCGAGCGCCGCGCGGCGGAGGCCGGAGTAGCCGAGCCGGAGCCCGAGCGCGGCCGCCGCCTGCCGGGCCTCCCCTCGCAGCGGCCGGCCGCTGCGCTTTCGCCCCGGCGCCCAGCTATGTACTCCCCGTACTGCCTCACCCAGGTACCGGCCGCCGCCCCGCGCAACCGGGGAGGGAAGCGGGCGCAGGAGGCCGGCCGGCAGTGCAGGCGGGCAGGCGGGCTGGTGGAGGGGGCGCGCGGCTGCTGGGGGAGTGAGCCCGCGGGCAGCCGAGGGGTGCAAGCCGTGCTGTGGGGAGTCCGGGCACGCGTGCGGGCGCCACTGTGCGCGTGCGACTCTGGCCACCCGCAGATCCCTTTTGGGGTCTTTGGGGGTGGCCAGCTGCGTGCGTGGCGCTGCCCTGGAGCGGGAGTGAGTGTGAGTGTGTGTGCGTGCGCGTGCGCTCGGCTGGGGTGCGGTGGGCAGCGCGACTCCCACCGACCGTGGGCGACTGTGGCGGCACCCGAACAGCGTGGCCTCTGGCGGTGTTTGCGGGGGTGAAAGTGGCAGGGGGTGGTCCCGAGGGCGCAGAGTAGGGACTGGGTCCAGTGGCGATTTCAGGGGCGGGCGCAGCGTTTCCCGAGGGTGGCAGCGGTTGCGGTGCGTGGCGGCAGCCCCTGTGTTCGGCCGGGGTGCCCGGGGCTGGCCGAGCGGCCCGGGCGTCTCCCCAAAGTCTTTGTTCAGGCTTCACATGGGAGCAGGGCTAAGAAAATGGCGGGGCTCCCAAATTTCGGAGGGGCAGGGGAGGGGAGGAGAAGGAGGGATGGGCCCGCTGCCAGCCGGGGCCGCGCCTCTGCACCGACCCTGGACGACGCCGCTGCTGCGGGCCCCCCTCCAAACTTTCCTCGGTACAAACTTTCCGGTGCCCGCTTCCCGGGCTGCCGCGCGGTGGACCAGGCGGGCCGGGGGAAATACTGTCCCGCCGCCCAGAGGCGGGAGGACGGGAGGCAGCGGTGGATACCGCCTATAATGCTGCGACCACGCCGTCGGGCCAACCATGAACAGAGCAGCGCCGACCTTGGCGTGCTGCAGAGCGAGTCCCGCCTCCAGCGAAGTTCTCTGAGCCGTGCTCTGCAAAGGCAGAGGCAGAGGCAGAGGCTCCTGAGATGCCTGCCTGCTACCCCATCCTCCCCAGTCGATGGCCCTAGGCTCAGAGAGGGCACAGGAGCTGACCAGAGTCCCACAACAGCCTTGGCAGTGAAGCCTGCAGGGCCAGGCCTACACTGGTAACAATAACTCCGCAGATGGTACACCTGGGGGCTGCTTAGCAGTGCCTACCAGCAGGACCTGCGCGTGTGGAGAATCTCTAGATCAGGCCTGGGGTCCCAATTGTCCTCTCTGCCATTCTGAGTCCTGGTAGTCGTGAGCTAAGGGTGCTCACAGTTGGGAGTGAGAGTCCATGTGAATATGGCTGCTATGCAAGGGGCAAGAGGGTATGTGTGTCAGCTGTAGTTACACCACTCTCTTGTAGCAACAGATGCAAGTGTGTGTGTGTGTGTGTGAGAGAGAGAGAGAGAGAGAGAGAGAGAGAGAGAGAGAGAGTCAGTCTTGGGGTCTGCATGTGGCTCCTGTGGGTTGGCCATAGGCAGGCCTGTGTGGCATAGACGTGTGTGGCAGGCCCAGGAAGCAGGTTTTCCTGTACAGGTGTGAGTATGTGTTAGGTGCACATTCTTCACACATGTGTATCACAGTGGGCATGCAGGTGTGAGTAGGCACTCTGATTACTGGCAGCACGGGAACCCCCACATCTGTGCCTCATCTTGGGCTTCCCACATGACGATCCTGCCGACCTAGCTGGATCTGAGCCATGACTGCCTTTGGGGTTATGGTTGGATGGCCTGTGTGGCTGGTGTTTAGGGCCTGGTGGGACCAAGACCCCACACCCCAGCAGCTCCTTGCCTACCTGCTGCCAGCCCAGCTCCATGGCCTGCCCCCTGAGGCCTTGGTGAGATTCTGGGCCCCCAGATTTCACAGTACCTTGGGAAAGAAACGCCAGCAGATCCACTGTGAAAAGACTAGGAAGATGGCTGGGGCGGCCCCTGGACTCAAGGTGATGGCCAGGGCTTGACTCTGTGACACTCCAGAAGGGAGCAAGGGCTCAGCTCCATCACAGGCCCAGGCTGTGGGTGTGCCAGGGTGGCTATGGAGCACGGCGTTCACAGTCTGGGCTGGTGGCTGCTGTCCATGGGTCAGCAGAGTCTGTCCTTCCTGAGAGCTATATCTCTTGAATCCAGAGTCTTGTTTTCATAAATTTTTCTGCTTCCATAGTTTGTCCTGCCAGTCTCTGTTTCTGTCTCTCTCTTACTGTTTCTGTCTCTCTGTCTCTGTCTCTGTCCTTCTGTATCTTTGTCTGTCCCTGTCTCTCCCTGTCTGTCTTTGATTCTGGCTCCATCTCTGCTCCCTCCTTCTCCCACATCTCGGACTCTCTCCCTCTCTCCTGCCTCCATCTTCCTCTCCCTTTTTTTCAAACCAGAATTGGCTTCGATTTTAAAGTCAATAAATGATTGAGCAGGAACGAGCTTGGAGCAGCGGGGCCCTGGCAGGGAAAGGCACTGTGGGCGAGGGGGAAGGATGGAGGGGAAATCTCCTTCTGGAAAAAGCATCCAAATCCAGGGCAGCTGGGCGGGGCGCTTGCTGGAGCTGCCTGAGCCCACTAGAGCCACAGACCTGAGTTCTCAGTGGAGGGAAGCGGATGGATGGGACTCCCCCTCCAAATAAACTGACATGCACACCAGTATGTAGTCACACATACACCGCTGTTGCCGCCAAGATGGGAACATAAATGACATGCTCACATTGATGTCCAGGTACACGGTCATTGGCAAACCTATAGGCGTGGGAGATGGTGGACCTGTGTTCCCTCCCTACCCAACACACACATGTAAATGCACACACAGTCCTCAAAATGGGATGTGTGTAGCGATGTCTGCTCACGGACACATGGCGATACCTCCTAGACACACTCAGATACAGGCTGACTCCAGTGTTTGTTCACCCCCACACTTGCTCACACAGACTCAGGGATAGATGGATGGATGGACACACACCTTTTTGCAATGCTGTTGGCTCACCCAGGCATGTACACAGAAATGCACGTACCCTCAGACATGCATGCTCGCCGACATTTCCTGCCACATGGTCACACAAGCAACAGAATGTTTATGTACCCTTGTTTCTATGAAGTCATGCACACGATCATTCCAGGGGAGTGGTATGGGCTGGGGCCTCCCTAATGCTCCCCCTGAGCTCTCCCTGGGTCACTGTGGCCACCTCTCTGTCCCTGTAAAGCTGTTGCTCCCCGTACTGCACCCACGTGGAGTCTCCTTTTTATGGCATATTTTCTCCCTGGCTCTGGCTCTGCCTGCTTCATAGCCATGGCCAGGGTGGGAGGTGTATGCAGCATGAACTGGGGTGTGGTAGGCCACTCTAGAGCCTGAGTTGGGCTCCATGAGATGTTTTGAGGCTGGGCTGAGCTTGGAGCTCAGGGCTCTGTTGGGTTAATGTGGGAGGGCAGGGTCCTCCCCAATCCCCAGGAGCTGGAGTCAGGGGTCCTGGCTCAACTAGGAATGTCTTATGTGGCCTCAAGGGCTCCCAGATGGATGATGTGGGAGCAGAGGTTGAGAGCTGGGTTTTACCATAAGACAGTGCAGGATTTGAGCTCCAGCTCTGTATCTTCCAATCCTGTGACCTGAAGCACAGGATTTTCCTGGTCTATAAACTGGGCAATAATAGTGCCTCCCTTTCAGGCTGTGATTAAGCTCAGGCACGTAGTAGCATGTGCTCAAGAAACAGAATGACTTGTGATCACTTGGTTATCATGATTAGACCACTTTAGGCCTTCCAACCTGAGGAAAGGTTGCTTTAGTGGGGTGGAAGGCAGGGTTGAGCACCTCCTGAACATAGAAATCCAAGTGGACTACCTGAAAGAGGAAGGAAGAGAAGAGTTTGGAAGGAGGGAGGGCCATTCATAACCTAGCAGTTTTTCCTCAGTTGGGGTCCGGTACACCAAGCAGAGGGCAGAGGGGGTTCAAGGCAGGGATGGCAGGGTGCAGGGGACAGGAGGGGAGAAACAAGGCCTGTGGGGACCAGATGCCTTTCCTGGGGGCTCTAGCTTCCTTGGTCCTGGGGGCTTTAGCTGCCTTGGTCCTTTACCTAATCTTGAGCCTGATTGCAGCCAGGCCCGCTTTGGGTCTAGTTTCTGGGACCTTGTGCCAGAGTGTGCAGGAGTGTGTATGCACATGAATGTGAATGGAGCAGAGAGCCCAGAGATGGCTGTGGGTCCTGATGGTGGCTTCAGGGATGTCTGCATGGCTCCAGAGCCATTTCTGCATTTGCAGCTGGGCCTTATCACTGGGGTACACAGTGGGGATAGGACGCATGTGTGGGACCCTGTGCGAGTACTCATCAGGGTTCAGTGGGCGTCCTGGTTGTGTGCAGGGGTGGGCGGGCAGTTGTGTTTGCAGCAAAATCCCCCTGGTACTCAATGTCTGACTGCTGACCTTCACATCCTGCCCACTGGGAGCCCAGCCTTTTATCTGCTTGGTCCCTGTCCTCTTCTCTTGCAGTGCGAAGAATTTGGGGTCTTGCACTTTCCTCCATCTAGACCAAGAAAGGAGGAGTCTGGGATGTCTGTGCTTCCCTCTTAACACAGCGCTGAGAACTGGGCTTCAGCTGGGTAGGAGAAGGGGCTTTGTCTTCACTTTCCTGCCCTCAGTGGTCCAGATCTGGAGGTGAAGGTGCCAGGGGGCTGGCTGTGAGTGGATACCTGGGTTCTCCCAGACCTGAGTGTGCTCATCAGCGTCTTGGGCCTCAGAGCTACCATTTTCTCGTGGATAGCTATGTGTCTGTGTAAGTCCATTTTTAAGTGTCCCTGTGTGTCCAAGTGTTTGTCACTGGGTACTGCCTGCCTGAGGGTCACCCCAAACTCCGTCTCCGTGTATTTGGGTGACAGGGGTGTGTAGCACTGTGCATGTCAGGTGCCTGAGGTAGCCTTTGTGTCATGGTGCCACTGTGGTGTGCCCCTGTACAGTTCATTATGTCCTCTGGGTGTCTGACCATCACAGAAAGGGGTGTATCCATGTGCCTTACCATGTGTGTCAACCTGTCTGTGTTGACCTCTGTGGCATACATGTCCATGCATGTGCCTATGAGTATTACCCCCATGGCTCTGAATATCCTGGGCTTGTCCCTGTGACCATCAACATGTGTTCTCACCACAGGAGTTCCTCTCCCTGGCCTTTCTCGGCCTCTCAGCATAGTGTGAAATGCCCACTGTGGTGGCCAGGGCAGCAGCTGGGAGCACACCGGCCTTTCCATGGCTTCCCATGGGGTTGGACAGCCGCAGTGGCCCTGCTGTGGGCCCCGCCCGTGCCCCTGGCCCCGCATGGACAGAAGCCCGTTGTATGGTGAGGTGTGGGTGTGTGTTTGGGCCGCCCACAGGCCTCCCTCTGTCTGCCCGGTGCGCATTGATCTTGGCTTCTGCCTGTGTCGGTCCTGGCCAGGCCAGCTGGGGTGTCCGGCTGTCTCTGTGGCCTGAGCCCACCACCCCCATAGCTAGGTCTGCCCTGGGTTCCATACCCTAGGCTGTCCCTCTAAGGCTCCAAGAGCATAGATTTGGAAACTGAGGCCCCCCCTTCCTCCCCCCTTCTCTCTTTCCTCCCTCTCTCCTCCCCTCCTCCTGCTCCCTCTCTCCCGCTCTCTCTCTCCTCCTGCCAAACGCTTCTTGGCTCTGTCTGAATATCTCTCCGCCTCGATTTTTGGCTCCAGCTCTGGGCGCGTTCACTAAAAGAAGAAGGGCTAGCTCCCCCTCTCCCTGCCGCCCCTCACTGCTTCCCCCTTCTGAAGAGCCCCTCTGTGGGTGGGAGTGGCCATGTGCAGGGACCTGGTCCCTCCTGAGTGGGCTTGGTCAAGGGGGCACAGGTCTGGTGGGCAAGAGGGCTGGGGGAGCTGGGCCTGGCAGCCTGAGGGTGCAGCGGCCAGGGTGACTGTGCTGCCTGGCTGGGCAGGCGGACAGGCGGGTGGGGAGGGGTCGGGGGGCACGGAGCTGGGGTGTCTGGCTTCTGGTGGGGCTGGCAGGCCTCTGTGAGGCGCAGCTGTGCCCAGAACTCCGAGCTGCGTTTGCCACCACTACTGATGTGGCTGCGCCAGCCAGGGAGGGGGAGGCGGGTGGCGGGCACTGCGGCGCTTTGTAGCCAATCAGAAGCCAGGGTTGCACTGGGGAGCTCTCCCCCCACTGGGCTTCACCCTGAAGGGAGCCGGGGGTGGTGGCCAGCAGCAGGCAGAGGGTATTGCCACCACCACTACCGAGGACCCTGCCCCCTTGGCTGACAGTTTGGTGCCAGCCTTCCTAGCACAGATAGGGCAAAGGGTGGGTGGGGGTCTATCCCCACCAGAATTAAAGGGAGCCAAGCTGGAGGCAGGGGCAGCTCAGAGACACACTGTACCTCCCTGGCCTCAGGAGGCAGCAGGAGCTGGGGGTAGGGGCCAGATCACTGAGGATTGTCCGTCTAAATATGGGCTTTGATCAAATCACCTCAGGGGTTTATTTCAGGTCCATCTCACACCAAGTCATACTCTCTCACTGGCTTATGCGGGCACAAAGAACCATACTGTCACACACAGGCACAGCACACCCTCGCACAACACACCTCCCTAAATCCGGCACATACAGACACAGGCGTCCCCACACAAAGATGCTCGTCTTCACACACAGACACCTAGAGACAACTGCCACACCTGAACACATCAGCGCAGGAACAGACTTATGGGTGCAGACCCGCAGGCACGCGTGGTTACACAGTAACACACCACGAGACACACAGTACGGACACACTCACTGCCACAGCCAGACACAGAGTAGTGCGCAGACCCACACTCAGTGAGAAGCACATGGCACGAGCATGCAGCAATGCCGTTAGACTCCCAGAAACACACACAGGAGCGCTGATCCACCCCCACCCCCATCAGGCACACAGGAGCCCACGCATGCATGCATGCAGTAACACACTCTGAGACGCTCGGTGAGATGCACACACTTGGCAGTATCTGGAGACATTTTTGGTTGTCACACTTGGAGCAGGGTTTACCCACTAGCACCTAGTGGGTGGAGGCCAGGGCTGCTGCTCAACACCCCAACAGGATGCCCTGCCACAGAGAGTGATCCAGCCCCAAATGTCAGCTGTGCCGAAGTGGAGAAAGTCAGCCCTAATATATTGTCAGACAGACAGTAACGCACACGTGGGCACAGCTAACTCCTGACACTCATCTCATGCACACACAGAAGGTCAGCTGACACAGTGTCTCACACAGTTTTGCTCACCAGGACCCAGGTCCAGGCACAAACGGTGTGGTATGTACACAGTTCTGTGTTGCTCCAGCACACAGCGATGAGGGTCACACACACACACACACATTTACACCTGTGCCACACCTGGTGCCTGAGAGATGAGACCTGCCCTCCTCACATCTTCCCTATGCCTGCTGGACCCCTGGCTCTCTCTGAGTGGCAGATTTAGCCACCCCGATCTCTCCTGATGGAATTTGAAGCTCTGAATCCCTGCGCTGGTTTGTCGAAACCTGGAAGGCCGTGTGCTATCCCTGATCAAGACACTCCAGCCCTCTGGGCTCAGCGGCGGGGTCAGTGGTAGGCCCGGTGGCTGAGGGCCCCACTCTTACTATCCTGTTTCTGGCAGCCGCAGAAAGCGTCTGGGCTGGAAGCAAGGCCAACTTGAGACTTGTCCCCCATAGGACTGTCTCACTCATTCTCTGGCCTCTGACTCTGGAGAAAGAGGGAAGAGAGACAGCTGGCAGAATTATACAGGGAGAAATCTTATAAGATAATAACAAAATGAGTGTTTATCCTAAAAATCAGAGTGATGGCTAAAGGGTGCTGTGTGCTCACTGTGCTAAGAGCCCTCCCAGCTTGTCTCCTGGAGTCCTTCCACGTGAGGCAGAGGTGGCAGGGGTTAGCTGGGCCCTGTGTGTGCTACTGTGTGTGTCTGACAGTATATTGGGTAGGGTTTCTCCACCTTGGTATTGTTGACGTTTGGGACGTTTGCACCTTATTAGGAGAGTGGGACCTCTGATCCAACTTCTTGGATTTGAAACCTGTCTTTGCTTCTCACTAGCTGTGTGACCTTGGGCCAGTTACCCTTCCTGTCTGGGCTTCAGTTTTCTCACAAGGTTGTGGTAAGGACTAGAGACGTTGGCTTACAGAAAGCGCTTTAAAAACTGTGCTTGATGTGAAGTAAGTGCTTGATTTTATAGATGAAAAACAGAGTCACAGAAGAAGCATCCAGTGCTGGGGTCAAGGGCTAGGAGGTGGTGGAGCCTGGGCCCCTCCTCTGACCATTACCGTCCTATTTCCTGCTGATGAAAAAGAATTGCAGCTTATTCTCTGGCCTTTACCAAATGGTCTAGTATGCCCCATGCCCCTACTGAAGCTTGTCCCAGCTCTCAGACCTTGAACCCTCCTTGCCACTCTGACGTTTAGAACTTCTTCTGTCCAGCACTCAGAATGAGAGTGGATGGTTGCCTTACCCCTTCTGCACCCCCACTGGCCAGGCTTGCCCTCACCCCAGCAGGGCCCAACACCCTCTCCCACACTTTGCCGGGCACCCAGCCGGAGCCCGTGTGCTGGGGGTGCAGCCAGGGGCCTGTGCATTCCTTTGGCAAATATTTACCAAGCACCTCCTGGGTGTCTGGCTCTGTTCTGGGCCCTGGGGGTTCTGTAGGGAGCAAAATCAGCCAAGGTGCTAGCTGTTGGGAGGGCAGACGGTGAACCCGATAGAAGAGTGTCCAGTACTTGAGACAGCGATAGATGTGTGGGGAAAGGAGAACAGATAGGACCTGTGGAAGTGCTAGGCAGTTGCGGTTTTAGCAGAGGTGGTCTGTGAGGCTGACTTTCAATTCAGCATTGCTCTGCCAGTTCAGGTGCAGACTCTTCTCTCTCTCAAAGGGACAGTCTGGAGATGAAGGGTATGTGGCTTAGCACCGTTGCTCCATTGTCTGCCCAGAACGCATGGCATGTTTTTGCTGCAGCCCAAGGTCACCCATTATCCGTAATGTGGATAAAACCTATGCTGTCTGCCTAGGACTTGGGGACAAGATGGCTGGGGCCTCTTCTGTGCAGAAACCAGGCCTCGATGGGTACCAGGCATTCTCAACCCTGCCACTCTGAGCTTGGGGGTGGGGCGGGGGCAGCTGGCGGCCTAGAGTGGCACTTCCACCTGGGCCCCTCGATTTAGCTCCCTTGGGGCGGGTTGGTTTATTTTTACAAAAGCCCGTCACCCTGGCAGTGCCAGGCAGCACCATCTTTGTAGGGTCTTGGGGACCTGCCCATGGCTTGAGGAGACCGGGCTTTGTCCTCCGGACCCTAGATTCCTGCTGGGCCCCGATCTTTCTCCAACTTCAAAGCTCCGGGCATGAGGGCTCTGGGCTGGGGCTGGTGGGGTCAATAGTGTCGGCTGGCAACCACCATGCCCAGGCTGGTGGCATCTGGTTTGGCGCCCTGCCTGCCTGCCACCCCCACCCCGTGCCCAGGCAGAGCCTAGCGGCTGCTGCTGCCAGTCTCCATTTCAAAGCTTGGGGTGGGGGTGGGGAGTGCTGGGTGCCTCCTGGCCCCCGCCTGTCCTGTGCCGCCTGGGGCTTGTCCCCTGTGGCTGCTCCCTGGAAGGGCCGGGGGCTGCTTTTTCCACTGCCCCTTTGCAGCTGGGAGCTTGGTGATGATGCCCGCCTGCCTCCCATCTTCCTGCTTGCTTCCTCCCGCTCTCTCTTTCTTTGTAATGGCTCACCATTTTGGCTTCTCCACCCCCTCCCATAAGTGCCAACTCCACTTCCAAACCTTTCACCATTGCTATTGCTGGCTCTCCAGCCTTCTCTGCTCCCTGGGAGTGAGTTTAGGGGTCAGGCATGTAGGCACCAGGGGCTTCTGTGTGTGTTTCTGGAGGAGGACACATGCTGCAAGCCAGTCCGTACCACCCACCCTGAGTTTGTCAGAGCAGGTCTGCAGAACATGGGGGGCAGAGAAAGTGTGGACTCTCCAATTTCTGATGGGCTCTGGGAGTCCAGTGCCAGCCTCTGGGCCACCAGGAGACCAGGGTGGGCACCTCTGCTCCAGCCCAGAGCCTGGGCTTTCCAAAGGAAGGCTACATTTGTGGGATGCCCTGACCCCTTCTCCTTCAAGTTTCCTCCAAGGCTTCAAGATTCTTGCTCCCCTCCCTAGAGCTAGGGTGGGAAACCAAGCCCCATGTTGGGCACTTGTGCCCCAGAGGGCCAAGGGACTTCGGAGGAACCGGTTTACTACACACACACACACACCCCCCCCACACACAGCCCACTGCCTGCGCCTCTCTCTCGGCACTAAACAAAGTTTGCTAAGTAACTTCAAATGTTATTTGAGGACGGCCTGGCCTCAGCCCAAGACGGCCCTGTGGAAACTTGCTTTTCGCTGCCGAGGCTGCAAGTATCAAAGACACACTTTCGGGGGGGTGCTTTAACGCCTCTCCCCTCTCAGTGGCAGGAGCTGGCCCTGAGCGGACACACAGACACACAGAGGCCCGCTCCGACAGAGGGACATACACATCATGCTGTGGCTTGTACACCAGGCGCACGACAGCTATGGACCAGAGCACACACCCTAACACACATAACACACATATTGACACACCATGGGGAGGGTGGGGTTCACAGAGTACTGCCCCTGGCCCATGGGCTTTGGGATTTTTCCAGCTGGTGAGGTTTCTCAGAGCCTGGAGACCTATATTCTTAGGTCTTCTGGGCGTGAGTGGGTTCTCAGAAGGGTCCCTTCCCTCTCCCAGCCTTAGTTTCTCCAATTGTAGAAGGACGTGGTGGGCCTGAGTGGTGTGCAAGTTAGTGAAATTTCACACTGATTAGGACAACGGTTTTCAACCTTTTTCACCTCATGGCAACATAAGTTAAATCGGCAGCCGTCCGTCTCGAGAGACGATGGTGTAGCTTCTTAAGAGTCTATCTGCACCGCCAAGAATGGCTGTGCAGTCCGACTCGGGAGTGACACGGTATCTGTCTCCTCCCGTGTTGAATCGACATCTTGCGATGACGCTGGAGTGTCCTCTCCAGTGAAGCTGAAGCTACAGAGCCTGGGCAGGGTGATATGGAGGGTCTGCTGTTGCCCATGCAGCAGACCCCCCCTCTCTTCGCAGCTGAAGGGTCCAAGGGAAAGACGGAGTCAATACAGCTTGGGTTCAGGTGCGCCGCAGGAGTTGCCGGTGTTGACTACAACGTCAAACCGCCTTAGGGACTCTGGCTCCGGATTTTCTGTCGGGGTTTACTCCCTTAGCCTTTCCCCTAAAGAGGTATGCCGCAAGGCAGCGGAGGTTTTTTGGAGTCAGAGTTTTCCTTCTCTGATGTGCCCTGACTGGAAGATCGAACCAGCGACACTTAGCTCACAGGCCGACGCTCAATCCACTGAGCCAAACCAGCCAGGGATGCAACATAAGTTAATTACTAAAATTCTACGGCACACCAAAAAATATATTTTTGCCAATCTGACAAAAAATAAGTATAATTTTGATTCACTCATACCAGACAGCTATTGTTGTGTTATCTGTTGTCATTTTTAAAATTGACAATCTCAGGGAAAAGAGGTCAGTGCCCCTGACTGAATAGTCAGGTATTGCACGTTTTAAAAATTCTTGCGGCACACGGGTTGAAAATCGCTGGATTAGGAGAATGCCCAGATTTTCTCCTCCCTCCGCCAGGACTGACTTGTGGAGTGCATCCTGAGGTTTCACAGGGTCTGAGTGTGAGGCCTGTCTAAGCCTGGCCTCACAGACCTGATGGGCATCTACCTGACTGGAGGCCCTGGCCCCAGGCTGCTCTGGGTTCCCCAGCGAACCCAGGCAAATGTCTGCTTTGCTCACCTTCTCTCTCCAGACTTTGCTTGCTTTCCCAAATCCCTCCTTTTCCTGGTCTCCCTAGGCCTGTCCACACCTGGAGCTCAGGGAAAGTGCGGGAAACAGGCTCAGGGTATATCCCTCACCGAAGCCAGCCAGGCCTGGGGTCCATCATGTCCAGAGGTCACTGATGACCCTCTGGGATCCCACAAACCTAGGCATGAAGCTGAGGGTGGGCACCTGAGCTGACACAGTGGGCGAAGGTGAAGCTTTATCATAGGGTCTGTCTGACCTGTCACCATCTGAGGTTGGCAAGCAGGTGGGGTTTCACTGAACACAATGGAAAGGCCAAGGCCCCAGGGGACACTGGACTGCCACCCCAGTCCCCAAGAACCTCCCTGTCTCACTGTCAGCCAGACCCTCACCAAAGTAGGTTTGTGGGGGTCCCCCATCCCAGCCCTACACACTGCCTCTTCTCTACTCACAGTCAGTACGTGCAACACCCCACCACCCGCAGTCTGTCATACAGTGACAGCCTGTCACAGGCATTGCCGCACACCGGCACAATCTGTCGTCCACGCACAGTCTCACACACAACCTGTCACACACGCGCACACACATACAGCGGCACAGTTGCACACACAGCCAGCCTCACACGATCACACCAAGTGTCACAGCTTGTCAGAGCCATAGACTCCTCACAATAAAAATAACAGCTACCAACTCCAGAGCAATTATGCCAGGGCAGCGGGCGGGTGCACAAGACCTCCTGTATCCATCCCCATATGAGGCGGGTATGAGTAACCTGTTTTACAGATGAGGAAACAGAGGCTGCAGGGTCAAGTGCCAAGGTCATGGGGCTGGAAGTGGGGTGGCAGGAATTAGTCAGCCAGGCCTCCGGGGCAAGCAAGACTCAAACAGGTCATCCTGCTCTTCAACCCACTCCCATCCACCTGGCCCTCCCCATGGGAATTCCCTTCCCATTCCCCAGATTGGGAAGACTGAGGTTCTAAGCAGCCCAACCAAGAAATGTGGGAAGGGGCCTCAAACTGTCTAACCTAGACTGAGGAAATTTGAGCCATGCCCTCCACCCCAAATGCTACTTGGCTCCTTGTAACGATAGCTGCTGCAGCCTGTACGGTCTTGTGAGATCCCATGTGTTGGAGTCCATTGGCTGGGGTCTGGGTCCTGGAAGGCAGAGTTCTGCGTCTTCAGAAGCTCTGTCCCTGTCCACAATGGGGTGGGGGTGAATGGAGGGGGAGTAGCAGCCGTGGGCTCCCAGGCTCCAAGCCTGGAGCCTCCTGGCCCTGCACCCCTATTCCCCAGGTCTACTCCCCAGGGCCCTCCGCATTCCAGGGTGCTTCCTCCTCCTCCTCTGATGTCTGCCTTCCCTCACTTTTTCCTTCTTTGTTCCACCCCCGACTGCTCCCTGGGGCTTCCCCCATTAGAGCCACGAGGGCCAAAACCAACATGGTTTCAACGATATCCGCCTATCTGCGGAGGAGCTGAATGGCAGGCCCTGCCCCCTGGCCTGCTCAGGGGCTAGATCCGGGCTCAGCCCAGCCAGGATGGTGGCTCTGGTGCACGTGGCTATTCCTAGGGCATGCGCAAGCATATGCGCACAGCTCTGCACAGGGGCCCCAACGGGCACCCAGCTGCATGCATGTCCACGTCTGACACCCCAGTGGGCCTGGGGCAAGGGCAAGCACACAAGCGTGCTCTTGTACAGTGGCTTGGACAGGGGTCGCAAGCATGCTCCTGGCTGGTGCCCCAGACAGGGATCCCAGGAACCTCCAGCTTATATACACACCCAGGCCTGACAGCCCAGTGGGACTGCTGGGGAGCACACATGCCCATAAACACACTCTTTCCCGACATCAGGTCGGGGTCCAAACATAAGCACGCATGCCCACCCTCTCTCCTGCTTGCACCCATTCTGGGTTCAGAGCACAGGTACCGCCCTATACCCCCATGGGGGTCCCACGCTCAGGTGGGTGGGTGAGCCCACAAGAGCCTCCGGTGCCCACACAAGTGGCTCCAGGCCCACGTGGAAATGTACCTCCCCAGCCTGCACATACATGTGATTCACGTGAGTCGCACACCTGCCAGGCCGCCTTGGGCACCTGGCTCCAAAGCTGTATTCAGGTTTTTGGGGAGGAGACTGGGAAGCCGAGGCCTGATTCCTACTGCCCCCATTTTTTTTAGAATAGCAGTATCCCCAAATGCCCTTGGGGTGCAGGTGAGCTGTTTCAGAGCTGCCCAGTAGCGCCCCTGCATGTGCTATATTTACATTGGAAATTTGTAGTTTAATAAATATATTTATATGTAAGAAGTTTCCCCCATTCCCACTTCATCTGTACTTGGATTTTTACCACCCCCACTCGGCTTTATCCCAAGCCTGCAAAATCCATTTCACCAAGCAGGAACATGGGGAGAGTCGGGAGCAGCCTTTCCCCTTCCACCTGTGGATGCTCCAAGTTCTTAAAGGCCGGAGACCCTCCCCCACGAAAGGCTGAGCCACACTGTGGAGTCCCACAGCCCTCCGTGAGACACAGTGGTGGGGGTGGGTGCTGGCAGCAATACTTGCTTTTTGGTGTGTGTTTGCTGTTGCTGCTTAAATTAATCCTGAGTGACGGTCTGCAATTCCTCTCCACAAAGAGGCAATTTAATGCCCCCTCTTCTAGCGCAAAACTTCCATTTGCCCCCCTGAGTCCAGCTTGGCAGCTTAGGCTGCGATCTACCGACCCTTCTGGCCTTCCCCTCAGGTGCGCCCTAGGCGTGGAGTCCGGTTGCCCGTGCACATCATGGACTTCAGGAAGCAAGTGTGAGTGGGTTTTGAAGGGGTGTGAGATATCAAAATAGAAGCATATCGCTGAGTGGAGGTGGGGGCATTCCCTGGACTCCCTAGATGGCCCCACTCTCCAGCCATTGTGCTTTGATGCCCCAACCTGGCTAAAGAAAGTTAGTTGGTCCTCCTGCTTCCCTTCTTGTCCCCCTTAATGGCCCCGGAGCTTCTCCAGTCTACTTGTGCACCACGTCGAATGCCTGTGCAAACTGGCAGAGTCGTGCTGCCCGGGCCCTGGATGCTTGCCCCTGTGTGCGCGCTCATCAGCAGGTGCCTGCTGCCTGTGGGCTCCTTTCACCTCCTGGGTGTTTTTTTCATGCGTTGTATTTCCCAGACCCGCTGCAATTGGCTCGCTCCTGAAGGGGGACATGGGTGAGTGGAGTCGTGGGGAAACCTCTCTCGGGCTCAGACAGTGGGAGCACTGTGTGCTTTCCGCCCTGTAGAACATGGGTGCTGATGGTCTCGGTCGCTTGTATCTTGAACCACAGGATGGGAGGGGACAACACAGCCTCCAAGGAGCTGACAGCAGGGCTTCGGGGCCCTAGAGTGCCATGGGCCATAAGTGGGCTCTGCGCAAAGTCAAAAGTGCGCGTGGGAAGAGGCAAAAGGTGGGAAGTGGCGCGTGGAGGCCCCTGATGTGGGGAGCTGCTCCAGGCATTGATCCGGGAGTGAGGACCACTTCCCCTGGGGTCAAGTGAGGGGACATGGGGAGGGGGTGTGAAAGAACTTCCGCCATAGGGAAGCGGCAGAATGTTGTCGCTTGGTAGACCCTGGGGGAGGGGTAGTCCCCTGTGGGGTCCTCAGATCCCGCACTGCTCAGGCACTGGCAGTATCAGTGGTACCCCAAAGGGGACTCCACATAGGTGTTGAGGGCTGGCCTGGTTCTTGTCACGGGGTGTTGGCCTTTTGCAGCATCAAAGGCCACCACCAGAAGGGGCTCAAATGGAGAGCGGCCTTTGGCCTCTAGGCTGGTTTGATTCAGTCCCCAGTCACGTGGGTGTCTTTGCCTCAGTTTCCCTCCTCCTGTGCTCACTCTGATAGGATAATGTGCCAGAGGGCTTTGAAAATGAAATAGATGATGAATCCTGTTACTCTGTGGCTGCTCAGGGGACTTTGGGGTTTAAATGTCCTGGAATCCGAGGGTAGCCTTGGGGTTCAGTAGAGAGAGAACGTCCCACTTCCACACTGATTCCAAGCTTAGAAAGGAACCTCTCCATTTATCCCCAAGCTGCCTCATTTTGGGGAATAAGGGTGGGGAAATTTACCACGGGAGATTTTTGTTTGTTTCGAAGGTTGGCTGGGTTTGGGGGCGTTTGGCCTCCAGCGAGCCTGGGGAAGAAATGTGACTAAGTGGCAGAAAATGCGCTTTCCCTTTTCCTCTCCTCTGCCTTCAGGCCTCGGGAGTTGTGCAGCTTCCAAGAAACTTTTTTTAAAATATAATTTCCCCCAGATCCCTTCTGGTCAACATGGTCTTCCCTCTCAGGGCAGACTTCTTTGGGGGGTACTAAGGCCTCCCCATCCATTGCTACCAGCCATTTTGCAGCACTGCCTGGGCAGGCCAGGGAGAGGATGGGAAAGTGTGGTCACCCAGTGGACCTGACTTAACCTGTTGGAAGAGGAGGCTAGTGTCCCCTTGATGTCCCTCCCATCTCCTCGGGGGTTTGAGCAGCCCCTGGACTTGCAGAGAAAGCACTTAGGGGCCTCCAGGCCAGCCCCCTTGGAAACCAGTCATAAACTTGACTTCTGTCACTCAGATTACTTAAATTTGTGTTGGTAGAGTTAGGTCCTTTTCCTTGTCCACGTACAGATGACTCACCCTGCTCCAGCTGCGTGGGGGAGGGTGACGGAATCGGCTTATCCTGTGCTCCGCACCCGGACCCAGAGGCAGCCCATTCCAGCAGCAGCTCCTCAGACCACACTCGACTCCTTCCTCCCTTTTATTTTCGGTCACATTTTCCTTCTTTAAAACAACATTTAAAAATTTTAAAGGAGTTTTGTTACTTAAAAAAAAAAAGCGTGAGACAGAGGCTGAATGATGGAAACAGGCTGTTAAAAAAAGAAAGAAAAATACGTGTCCGTGGCACTCCATGGAGCTGGCAAGCCTTTCCTGCCTCTTTTCTGAGCCCTCTGTCGCTAGTTCCCTGGTATAGCCCAGCGTGGGGCACCTGGGATCTCCGCTGCTGAAAAGGCACTATAGAATTGCAAGGATTATTATGATTTTAATAAAATTGTGTCTCATTTAGAAGCGCATTTCTGCACTGCCTCTGCCGTCGGAGCCTGAGTTTGCCACCGCAAAGTCTGTAATCAGAGAAAAATACCAGCTTTGTTGAGGGTTAGAATATATCATTGGCTAATGTGTGTGGTTTTTTAAAAAAATAATGCTAAGCATTGGAGTAATTAAAGAGTGAGAAATAACTTGTCGTTCCTCTCCCTTCGGCATTGTCTTATTTAAGAGTGGAAAGTGCGCTTTTAGGCAGAACTGGTTAGTTTTAATGCGGGCTTTTTTTTCTCACCAGCCTTCCCCTCCGCTCCGGTCTGATTCGCAAATCCCCAAAGTGGCACAAGCCGGGAAAGTTGCAGCGGCTGTTCTTCTCCTGGAGTTGGAGCCCTGCTTTCCTTTTTCACCCTCTCTCAGAGACAACCCTCTCTTCTTCCCTCCCCGCCTCTGGGCCCTGACCCACCGCCTGGTTTGTGCTAGAGCGATTTGAAAAAGAAAGAAAGGAAGAAAGGAGTTGGGCTCTGGTACCCCTGTGCCGGCCGAGGGCGCATTTCCCAGGCGGTGGGCTGGTGGGAGAGTCATACCGGTGGGGGGAATCTCCACACCTGCTCTGCACCCTGCCCCCGCAAAAGGATCAAGTAATCAAGTGTTTCTAAAGATTACAGGCTCAGAGAGATCAGATCCCATGTCATACTTTTCATTAAGCTGAACAGTTTTTTTCTCCTCATCCCCATTTGCAGTGGGAAAAGAAAATGCAGTCCTCAAGGCCCTCCTCGGCAGGGGAGAGAGTCCCTTTGGGATGGGCCTGGCGTCCAGCCCCAGGACAGTGCCACTACCCACAGGGCCTAGATTTGGAGCCAGAGAGCAGGGTTCAGGGCCTTCGGTGGGCACGGTCTGGGAAATAGAGGAAGGGGCTCTTTTGTCAGGTGCAGAGGTTTGGTCCAGCCTTGTGGAACGCTAAAAGCCTGCCCGGGTCCTCCCTCAGGTGTGGGTGGACTCGCTAGAAAAGGAAAGGGGCTTCCATAGTGCCTGGGGGAGATGCAGCTGCACACAAGAAGGGGAAAGTGGGTAAGAAATGGGAGTAGGGCTGGTGTCCACTGTGCCAGTGGTTGTGCAGTGTCTTTGCCTTGCAAAGGGAGTTAGTTATTTATTTGCTTCAGGTTTTTTAAATTAAATGTATTTCCCTTTTATTTTCTTTGTTATTTGGTGCTTAGACTTTTTAGCGATCCTTTGCATTCGTCTTTTTACATAAGCAACTCCCTCCAAGAGATATTGTGGGAGGTATTTTGCCTTGAAGTGCTTTCTCTTTTCTGCTTTTTTTAAAATTTAATTTTAAAATTATAAAGTAAATTTAGTGCCAGTGAAAGTGAGGTGGGGAGCCAGCTGTGGCTGGAGCCAGGGCAGGGGGAGGCAGATGCCACAGGGCTGGGCCTCCCCTCCCTCCTCACAGCCTGCAGCCCAGGACCCCCGCACTCTCTTGGCCCCCTTCTTGCCGCGTCCACCCCTTCCTCAAGTGCAAGGCTTTTGTGGCCTTGGCCGAGGGCAGTCTGCCCTGATGGGTTCTCATTCCGGAACCCCTGACTCTGCGAAGTCCCCTTTTCCCCAGGATCCACACATATCAAGGCCCCCCAGTCCTGCCTGTGGCTGTTTGGTTTTCACCTCTGTCTGTCCCCCCTCAACGCCCTGCTAGTCTGCTTACCCTGCTGCTCAGCGGTTCCCCCGCTGATGGGATCAGAGTCGGGTAGGCACAGAGAGAGGCGTAGAAACCCCTCTGCAGCAGTGAGGAGGCCAGGGGCTTCTTTGCACTACTACTTTTTGTGGTCACATGAGTAGTTCAGAATGCTCTATAATGTGTGTGTGCCTAGGTGCTCAATTTGACGCTACTGGTGCAGGCAGGCGCTATTTCTAAAACATAAATTGCAACAACTTTTTATAGCTTCAAATCTCAAGGCCCACTCAGCTTGCTGAAAATGTTTTACAATTTCTTAACCTGGGTGGGGTTACCCAGGTGCGTTCACTTCGTGAAAAATGTATTGTGCAGCCGACTTAGAACTGTGCGCTCTTCTTTACATACACCACACTTCAACTGAAAAGTTTATTTAAAAAGGGGGGGAGGCCCAGCCTCAAAAGTAAAGGCTGCGGGTTACACAATAATAATAATTTAAAGAAGACTGTCCTCCAGCTTGCTTTGCTCAGACCTCCCTGCTAAGGGGTGGTGGAAGGGCTTGTAAAATTAGTGGGCTGGTAGTAAAGCTCGGTGGAGTGGGGCTTGCGAAGCTTTGGGACCCACTCTGTGTGCTGCGCTGAGTGCCTGGAGGCCCGACTGCAGGCTAAGGTCTAGCTGTAGGATTGTAACATCTTAGGGCCAAAGGATAAAAAGTGGTAAGGAGGAAGTTTCTTGCCAATTACATTTTGCTGTCAACATCTGGAAAGCAAAATTGCAGCTGTTCTCCTGCCCCCCCATTACCACCTCTTATTTTTTTCTGCACACTTAAATTTTTTGTATGCGTGCCATCCATACCTCGGTTTTCTGCACTGTTAAAACATTTTCACGGCTCTGCTCAAATTGAGTTGCTGGGTTTGGGCTTTCAAAAAAACATGTATCTAATAGTCTGACAGATTAATTTTTGGAACAATTTATTTGAATAGGCCTGAAATCAATTGATAATCCCCTCACTTTTCTTTTCCCCTTGTTGGCCTTCCTAAGCAGCAGTTTACGCCAGAAGCTGGGGGAGGACGCTCCATGCCTGCGGCCCTCGCCTCTGCTCCTCCCGGCAGGTACTGACAGCTTCACCCTCCACGGCCCTTCTGTGGTGTTTTTGTTTTCCTTTCGCCCCAAAAAATATTTGAACCAAAAAGCCTCTTTTTTTTCCTCCACCCACAGCAAACTGAAAGGGCTAGTGAACCGTGATTCAACAGAGCGAAGGCGCCTCTTTTCTTCCTTAGCATTAATTAACTCAAGTTCGTTAGGACGTTGGGTCTGTCGCCCACAGTTTTCTCTTGTGTGTGCTGAATCAGGTCATAGAGGGAGACTTCCCGTGCAAACAGTTTGTGTTGGAGCTGGGGGACACAGAGGGGGAGAGAGGGTGAGAAAGAAAGGGAGCCGGGAGGAACGGATCGTGGCAGAGAGGTAGGCACGGTCCTGAGCTCTGGGCACCCGGGTGCCAGCCTCCACAGAGGCTAGACACCAGGGGAATGAGGATTCTCCGGTTTCCTTGGCAATGATCCTGCTAATAAAATAGTTGGGGGCAGCAATACATTTTGAGGGACTGAAAAATGTCTTCCAACTTTTAAAATTGTACATTTTGGAGAAGCCATTTGCCCAGACAGCCCGCCCAGCTCCCCTGAGCCCTGGAGTTGTGAAAACCCCCAGGGCTGTTCCCATCCTGACCACCCAGCTCTCTGCCTGGGGCTCTGGGCACTGCCTGTTGCCGAAGCAACTGCAAGAAAGAGGCTCTCTCTGGGCCAAGGGCGCGGGGAGTGCAGACTGGGCGATGGCACCGGGGCGGAGAGAAACTCTCCTTTCTCACCGGGGCCTACTCTCCTGTGGTTCGGGATCTCTCCTGTGGCGGGGGAATAAACCCAGCAAAGCAAAGGGGTGTCACAGCTGATCCTGGTGGAGCTCTGGCAAGGCCCTGGGAAGGTTGTAGGAGGAGTCTCAGAGGTGCAGGACTGGGGGTGGAGGAGGGAGAGGGACATCTTCCCTGGATAATCCCCAAGCCTTTTCTGGGTTCGGCAGTTGGCGCTGCTGGGCCTCCGGAGAGTTTTCAACATTTTGCCTTTCGCTCTGGTCTTCTCTCTTGCCCTGCAGATATTTACACGGTGTTCTGGGCACAGACCTTATCTTCACGTGCTAGTCCCCCCTTCCTGGGCCTTTGGTCAGTTTATCAGTTCTTCTTTAGAGAAACTTGTGAAGATAGCCTGTGGAGTTCTGCCTTCTTCCCCAGCCCTTAGCCACCATGGACTGACTTTTCAGGCCAAGGAGGAGGGAGAGGCTCAGGCCCTGCACTGTCCTTGCCCCTCGAAGCCCTTGCCTGACTTCCGTCCAGGGCATTCTACGGAGGTTCTCATCCCCATGTAGCTACCCCCACCCTTGGCTGGAGGAGAGGGCTCTGGCCTTCCTAGCTTTTACTTCTATGGAGTGACACAAGGAAGTTTCAAGCTAAATAATGAATTAAAGACTAAGGTTTTTGTTTCCCATTCCCTGTAGAGGATTAAAGTAAACAATTTCTAGTTGCACCAGAGAGAATAGATTGTCTCCCCCAGTCCCCTGCCCCTACCCTATTTTATTCCGTGCCAGGAGGGTGAGGGGAGATGCACCCGGAGTGGGGTAGTGTTTAGAGCCAGAACGAGGCTGCCTGTTGGCCAGATCCCAGACCACCGCTCCCGGTTTGTAGTCAGGAGGAGAAAAGGAAGGGAAGGGGGGAGCAGTTTTATAGGAGAGGAGTGTGCAGACTGGTTCTGAGGCAGTCCCTGTCCTAGACCCGGCACTGGGTGTGGGGCAAATCCATTTGGCCGCGTGAGAACGCTGGTAAAACCGAGCTGCGGCTGCCTTTCCTGAGCAGAGAAAAACAGGCCCAAGGCAGCCAAAAACCCGCTTTGTCCAAATTCTCTGGGCCTCCTCGCAACGCGCATTTCTGGTTTCCATGCCTGGATTTCCAGACTCTTGGGTGATTTTACTCTGGCTGAGGAACCGCTCCCAACCTGCCCCCAGAGAGGGGAGGCCCCACCCACCTCGAGGACAAGCAGCCCTGGGCCCTTTCCTTTTTCTGCCTACGGTTTCTCTCCTCCTCTGTGCCACTGCCTTCTGCTGTCCCTTCTTCTGTGGGACAAGACGGGAGATCTCAGAGATATAAGTCAAAATCTGCTTTTTTGGTTTGGGCCAAGGCTGAATTATAAAATGCCAGGGATTGGGTAGACTAATCCGGGTTCTGTTTGTGATCTTTAAAATTTTTCTGCGTCCTTTTCCACCCAGGCTGCTGATATGTGGTAGTAAAATGGATACTGAAATATCTGGTAATTTCTATGTAAGCTCTGTCAGTTATTTGCACTAACTGTGTGTAGTTATCCAAATTAGCATGGAGATATATATATATAATTAGCAGTATCCAGGGTCTAAAAAAATAAATCTAGGCCTTAAAGCAAGCAGGATGTGGATAAATAGGATTTTTTAAAGATAAAGAGACCTCCAAACAGTGACCCTGTCTTTAAAGATATAACTTCTTAAGCTTCTAGATGCCTCACTATTCGCAGGTGGGGGCCGGTTAGGAAGCCTGTCTCAGGCTGGGAAAATGATTTTGTTTCCTCGAAGACTTCCGAATACTGTATATGTAAGTGAGGTTCTGTATGTATTTTCCTATTTTCCCTTAAATAATCTAGATGACCTCATTTGTTTTGGGGAGTTTTGGAAAACCACATGTTTCACTTTCTTGAGACAGAAGCAGTCATTTTCCTCAGCTAGTTGTCCCCCCCCCCATCCCAGAGCCCTTGTCCTTTCTCCTTGCTCATTCCACTGCATCTTTGTCCTTCTCTCTTTGAAATTTTGGGCCCAACTTGGTATTCTGTCTCTAGGCTTGGTTTCTTTCTCCGTTTTTCATTCTCTCTCTTGTCCTCTCTTTCAGCGGTCTGCTCAGCCCTTCCCTTTTGGGGGCACATTTCTGCTGGTGATGTCTGAGACCAGCATGGGTATTTAAAAAATGTTTCAGTGAAAACTGTTGCTGTTTTTTTAAAAAAATATCAAATTCTCTATACTTGACAATAACAAGAGAGGCCTTTCTCTCACAACGCAGAAAAATTGCTTTCTGCAAACCAAAGCCCATGTGAATTTTTAGTCTTATCTCTGGCTTTTAGACTTTTTTTTAATGGGGAAAATACCTCCAAATTTTCCTGCTTTCCCTTTATACTTTCCCCTTGCATCTTTAAATTTTTTTTGTCTTCACTACTCTCACCAGCATCGCTGGCTTCCTTTCCCATCAGCTGGTTTTGGCTGTTTTTCTCTCTCATTACATTCCCCTTCCCCTGTCCTTCTCCGGTGCCCGCTGGTGCCCTTGCTCCCTCCATCCCTTGAACCCTTGAACTCCCTGAAGACCCTTGAATTATCTGAGGGTTGTTTGTTTGTTTTTTTTTGTCTTGATTCTGGTCTGGGGCAGGGTTCTGAGAGTGGATCTCCTTGCAGGTGGGAAGTGGGTGGCAGGATGGGAGCAGGGAAGGAGTCTGGGTCTGGGACAGGTAATCTTCCAACAGAAGCCTCCACTCTCTTAACAAAAGGGGGACAGTCCTCTTTTGTCTGGTGCTCCTGAGGGGCGTGTCCATGGCCTAGAGCAGCCACCAGTGGCATGCAGGAGAGGGGGGCTGCAAGGGTGGAGGGAAGGGGGTGAGCCAAGTGTTTGTAATGGAACCTGAGTGAGATTCTTCTCCGTGTGTGCCCAGAGGAGAAAGAGGGAGACCTCCTGCCCTCACTCCCTAAGCTTTCGAATACCCTGGCTGCTCTTCCACCCTCGGGAACAGGATGAGGGGAAAGGCACTGCCTGGGAATCCTCGCTGCCCACCTTCGAGGTTAAGGCCACTGGCAGAAGGACAATTGACAATTGTTCTTGCGTCCCTGTTACTCCCCTGGGAAGGGCCTGTTGCTCCTCCTGTTCAGGGAGCATTGAGGGGGCGCAGTGGGCTCTGAGTGGGTCCCTGAGGCTCCATTGAGACACTCCACTCACCCTGCTGAGCCACTTCTAAGTCCAGTCTCTCCATCAACCTTTGACCTTTCCCTCCACCCAGGAGAGAATCATGGCTCTCCTGTTTTCCTAACTTTCATGCGGATACTTCCATTTGCCATCTTCCCCCCCACCTACCCAGTTGTACCACCAGGTCCACAATCAATGACCATGTTCAGCGTGTCTCTTCCACCTGGCACTGTGCTCTCTAAGACTGAACATGCTGGTATTTTCCAGGAGGCTCACATTGGCCATTTTCTGTTTTGTGTCTAATATTCAGTGTAAATCAAAATACCAGAAAAACACCCCTGTGCCAAACATAAACTCACTTGTTTCTACCATCTCATTTTGACTTTAGAAAGTATGATTGTTCTTCTTCAGGTGGAGAGTATCTTATGTCACTCAGCTAACATCTTTGGCTAATTGGACCAAAGCCAGTTATTAACATGACATTAATTCTTGAATACCAATCTCAGAGGCTTGTCCGCAAGGACACATGCCCCCAGCTCTCTCACCTCTGTCAGTTGGGGTCAGCCACTGAGCTCATGGCATACCACTCAGGGTCCAGACTGGTGTCCTGGGTCCTGGGCGGCACCTTTCCCATTGTCAAGGTTCCGCGCCAGCCCAGGGGCTGCGTGTTTTGTTTTGGAACACTCCTGCATTCTTCCGGGAACCTTTCCTCAGAGCATAAAGGCCACTGAGCACAGGGTTTCAGATGGGGAAGAAAGGGGCAGGAGTGAGCAGTGACCTTTTTTCCGTTGCCAGCTGAGGGCTGAGTCTCGCCTTGGGAGAGGGCAGCTGTAGGGATGGTTTGGAGCAGGGTCAGTCTCTCCCCGTCTGTTCTCTGCCTGTGTTCTCGGTCTGCTCTTTCTTTCTTTAATAACTGTCTCCTCTTACTGCTTTTTTTAAGGCCTAAGGCATGGCTCAGCGGCCCCTCCCAGACAGAGCCCTGCGGAGAGGCCCTGGGCCACCGAATGGCCTTCAGCCCTGCCTGGGAGGAAAGCCGAGGAACAGGAGCTGGGGGTGGGACGGGGATGGGTGGGTGGTGCTTGCCTCTGACTTGGTTTCCCCAAGGTTGTTTCACTTTTCCTGATGGATCCCACTCCTTTCTGTTCTGTTGTTTCCTTTCTTAGCTCTCTTTCTGTTATATCATGTAGTTTTCTTATTTTATGCTCTTGCGCCCTGCTCCCTATGATTTGGGCTCTTTAGTATGAATTGAATTGGGGAACGGGTGAGTGTTCCTCCTCCTCCAACCAAGAAACACTAAGCATGGGTCAAGGGAAGGGGACAGAGCTGGAGAAAGCAAGGAATTAAGCATCTAGGTGGTGGCAGGCGGCAGGAGGACTCAGCGACTGTGTTGGGAAGTAGTGTCCATCTTCCTGCCTTTGTCACTCCTCGGGTTGGCTGCTGTGTTTGTGGCTGCATGGAGTGCTTGTCAGCGGAGTGCTGTGACAGGAGGCTATTTTCATAAACTGTTGCAGTTTCTCCAGCCGGGCTGCATTGCGTTGGCATCTCTTGTCTCTGCTAATGGAGCTTGCGTGGCTGGGTGTGGGCCCAGGGAGGCAGCCGAGCTCACTGGGGGCTGGGGAGGGGGACCGTGGGGTGCTGGGCGGGGCGACAGTCTGGTCTGGGAGTGCTCCTGAGAGCAGCAGCCCCAGAACGAAGGGGTGGCCCGGGTGGCGGCACCCTGGGCTCCGGGTCCCTGCCCTGGAAGTGCTGCTGGCATCTACACTTTCCGAGCTCTCTTCTTCTCTTTCTATTCATAGCACCGCTTGTGTGTATGACGGGGAGGAAAACTTCCACTCGCCCCTGTGTGCTCCATAAATAAATTAAAAAAAAAAAAAGAAATAGAACCAGAAAAAGAGAGAGTATGCGGGGCTCGAGAGAAAGAGACTGAAACCAAAACACAGAGAGAAGGCGCAGCTGCTTTCTCCAAGGCCTTCTGGGGCTCCCGCCCGCCCGCCAGCCTGCCCGGAGTCAGGCCTTTTATTTATTTATTTTTCTGGCTTAAAAAAAAGAAAAAAATTCCGAGGCTTCCTCCATCCTAGCCTCCAGCCCCCACCCCAAATTTCCTGGTGGCCGCTGCCAAAAGGACCCGAATGGGAGCCTGGAATGAAAAATTCATAACTGCTGGACTTTGCTTGTTCATTAGACGTGAACTTGTCGATTGGGCAAATTGTTTTTGGTCTCCAACTGCCGGGGGCTCTCCCCACCCTCCCAGCTCGCTCGGTTCCCTCCTCCCCTTGGACGCAGCCATTGGCTGCTGGAGGATGTCTCATTGCCAAATAGGTGGATCCTTCCCCCCCCCCCCTTTGACTGGCTTTGGCAAGAGCAATTGGATGGGGATTGAGCATGAAAGGCGAGAGAGAGAGAGAGAGAGAGAGAGAGAGAGAGAGAGAGAGAGGGAGTTTGAGAGAGAAAGAGAAAAGAAGCAAAAAAAAAAAAAAAAAAAAAAAAAATCCAACACCCAACCAGCACACACACACAGCCCCATCCCATCTCCGTCCTCCCTCGATCTCCCTCTTTCTCTCTCTTCTTCCCTCCCTCCCTTGCTCCCTCTCTCGCACGCTTCTGCCAACGACGGTCTGCAGCCGGTCCGAACTCGTCCCCTTCCCCGGGAATCTGCGAGCTCCCCCTTTGCCTGCGATCAGGCTCAGAGGCAGAGGGAGGCAGCTCCAAGTTTACACCCCTGTGCGGCTGCCAAAGCCGAAAGCCTTTTTCTTCAGCTGCCGCTTTTCCCTTTCCTGGTTTTTGTTTTTGTTTTGTTTTGCACGGGGGTGGGGTAGGGTGTGTTATGGGTTGGGGGGGTGTTGGGAGGTAGGTTTTGATTTTACATTTTTGTATATTTTCCTTTTTTTATTTTAAACTGGAAGAGGATGCACATGGCATGAAATTGAAAAAAAATTTTTTTTTTGTTTGCTTTTGTTTACCTGGTGTATGTGGCAACCGGCTCGCTCCCTCTCTCTGCTTGCTATCCCTGACCTTTCTTTCTTTTTGCTCCTTTTCAAAAAAAAATATTAATTTCCCCCTTCTGTGCAATGGAGCGTGAGGGGGGAGGGGGAAGGGTTTGAAAATCCACCCAAGCCCAGCCCCTATTCCCCAGAACACCAATAATAACCCCCTTTAAAACATTTACCTTCCTCCCCTGCTCCTCCTTCTCCCCCCTCCCCCACCCGCCCCCAACTCACAACTCTGTTGAGTCCAGAAGCTCAGAATCGGGCGTTGGGCTTTGCCGGGTGCTTCAGATCAATGGTAATTATTTATTTTTTTTTTGCAGTTTTATTTTTGTAAACAGAAATCAATTATTATTTAAACTACAAACAAGCAAACAAGCAAAAAAAAAAAAATACCCAAAAGCGAGAGCCCAGCCCTCTGTCACCTGACTGAGTGGGAAAGAGGGTGAAGGGGCCAGTGGGGACGGGGTGCAGGACGCCCCACGTAGCTTTTAACCCTAATGTGGTAGAGACAACTACCTTATTTGTGCTAACAAGAAGTGTTTTGTTCTTTATTACTGTGACTAACATTAGTATCGGTGTTGATGACAAAGCTGGAATCACATATTTAGGATTTAGATCTGATTTTTAAAAATGCTGGGGTGGATGTTCCAATTGGAGAAGGAGAAAAGAGAATGAAAACAGGCTGGGGAGGGGGGAGCCAACACCGTTTCCTCACTCACTCGCTGGTGGATGTCATGTTCTCTCTTCTTGGGGGTGGCCAAAAACCGACTGGTGTTAGGGCGCAAGGCGGCACCCACACGCCCCGAGTGTGCGTCCACCGGCGTCCGTGACGACCGGACACCGCGTCGGGGCGAGCTGACACGAGTTCGAGGCTGCGATAGAACATGGAGATGTCATGGGCGCGACAGAGCCTGGCCGGGATACCAGCAGCGTGTGTGTGTGGACAGCAACGTTGTCTGTGCGCGCGCGCGTGTGTGTGTATGTGTGTGTGTGTGTGTGTGTGTGAGAGAGAGAGAGAGAGAGAGAAAGAGAGAGAGAGAGAGAGAGAGAGAATAGGTGTGTGTTCAGGCTTCGGGTGCCTCTCTCTGGCTGCTGAGGCTGAGATGGGAGCAAGCGGCTGGCTGGGCTGGTGGTGCCTCCAGACCACACTTTCCTAGAACAATCGCAAGAGGAAATTGTGGGTGGGAGGAGGAGGAGAAGGGGATTTCTCCTGTATCCCCTTCTAACGCTTCTTTTCTCCTTTTCTCTTTCCTTCTAACCCCGTCTTCCCCTCCTCCCGCCCTCCCTCGCCCCGCATGCTCCCGGCTTGCCGCCTGCAGGATGAGTTCCACCCGTTCATCGAGGCGCTGCTGCCTCACGTCCGCGCCTTCTCCTACACCTGGTTCAACCTGCAGGCGCGGAAGCGCAAGTACTTCAAAAAGCACGAGAAGCGGATGTCGAAGGACGAGGAGCGAGCGGTGAAGGACGAGCTGCTGGGCGAGAAGCCTGAGATCAAGCAGAAGTGGGCATCCCGGCTGCTGGCCAAGCTGCGCAAAGACATCCGACCCGAGTTCCGGGAGGACTTTGTGCTGACCATCACAGGCAAGAAGCCCCCCTGCTGCGTGCTCTCCAACCCCGACCAGAAGGGCAAGATCCGGCGGATTGACTGCCTGCGCCAGGCCGACAAGGTGTGGCGGCTGGACCTGGTCATGGTGATTTTGTTTAAGGGGATCCCCCTGGAAAGTACTGATGGGGAGCGACTCTACAAGTCGCCCCAGTGCTCGAACCCCGGCCTGTGCGTCCAGCCACATCACATTGGAGTCACAATCAAAGAACTGGATCTTTATCTGGCTTACTTTGTCCACACTCCAGGTAGGTCATTCTCAGTCCCTATCCCCCACCCCCCAATTTTATTTTATTTGCTGGCATTTATCCTGTTTATTGTTCCTCTTCTGTACGAATGATACACCCAATGGGCCTACCCAGGACACCCCTCCTGCTGAGGCCTGCAACACTTTTTGATGTTCACTTTTTCCTTCTTCTGTTTCCCTCCACCCTCTCTATTCTCCCTTCTTCGCTCCCTTGCCATATTCCTGATTTTTGTGCACCTCCACCTTTGGAGGACTCATCTTACTCAAAAGACATTGTAGATCTTAGGACTGGGGTCGCGATGTCCCAAAATTACCCACTATGGTGAGAGTTTGTGATGAATACCACCACTACCACCAAAAAGAAAAAAAATCATTCATTGCTCTGATTTAAAATGAGTCAGAAGTATCAGGGGGCAGGTGCTGGCTTTCCTACTGCTTCCCCTCAAGTTCTGGGGAAAAGCCAGATTTGGCACAAGCGGGGTGGGCAGCAGTTCGGTGGAGACGGGCATGTATAATCTCCGGATATGAGACAGAATGAGTAGAAAAGAGGAGAGAAGGCAGAGCCAGGCAGATTCTGGGGCCCAGATGCCCAGGCAGGAGTTGATTGGGCTAGGGTTTGGCTGTCAGAGAGTTAGAAAGTCATTTGATTTCATAGAGAGTGAAAAGGAGCATGAGATTCTTTATGCTCTTCCCCTTCACTGTTTCTTTTCTGCTGAAATGCCAGATCCCAGGAGGGATGCTCACCGTCCAGGCACCTCTGCTGGGGGGCAGAGAGGCTCTCTGGGTCACAAACATGTCAGGGAGTAGGGAAGAGGTCTTAAAGAAGCAAAACAAACTGTTTTAAAAAACTAAAATTTTCTTTTTCTTTTGTGTTCCAAGTAGTTCTAGTTCTCTTTGCTTTTTCAATGTTACTCTGCATTTTGGGTCAGCATGGTTCAGTTTTCTTCCTCTTCCTTTTTTTCTCCCCTCTCCCTATCCTTTCCCTTTTTATAATTTCTTTCCGCTTTTGTTTTCTTACAAATTGAAACAGAGATGGCTGGTTAATTTTTAGCTTCCACTCAGCTACGCCCAATTTACTGCCGCCTTTGAAACCTAAATGGGCGGCACTCTGTGATTAAGCAAGGCAGAAGTGTGTTTACATTATGCCCAACCAACTTGTAATGAGAGGGCTACCAAACCTTTCTCTGTGTGTGTGTGTTTTCCTTTCCACCATTCCAGTATTTTTTCCCCTTGTTTTCCTTCTTTCTCTCTTCATGCGAATGTAAGAGAATGTGGCTTAACTTCAACTCTTGTGAACATTCTTTCCTTGCAAGCGCATGTGTCTTCCTTTCTGTTCATTCACAAAAAAAAAAAAAGAAAAGCAACTCCCTTTTTCTGCTGTGGTCACCCACTTGCCTGTTTGGGAAGTTGGGAGGAGTGGTATGACTTACTGCAGAAATTAAATTTTGGGGAGCTTTCAGCATGGTGGTAGGAATGTAACCTCGAGAGCTTATATGTTGGAAAACTCTGGGGAAGAAAAGGTGGTATTTGAGGCCTCTCTTCTTGCTCATTTTCTCTTGTTCAGAGAGGAGAGATGGCTTTGGAAGTTGGTTGGAGATAGTGGACTCCCCTCTCGCCATTCTGTCTTCCTTCTGTGGATCTTTCTAGGCCTGTCCCTGTCCCTGTCCCTGTGTGACTATCATGAACTGTCACGAAGAGTGACCAACTTGCCAGTCTTTTCCTTAGTTTGTCCTTTTTCTTTCTGAAAAAAGAGACTAAAGAAAATTTAAGAAGTTACCCCTCACTCTGTCTACACAGCAAGTCAGAGGGGCTGGGTGTGTGCCTGGTGGTATCTGCGGTGTCTTGGGGAAGGCTTGGAGCTTCGAACTTGTGTCTGTCAGGTATCTCCTCTACAAGGGAATTCTGCACCTTTTGCTTTTAGAAATAGGGTCTCAGAGACAGAAATCAAGACCCATCTTCCTCCCGAGCTGGCTTCCTCCTACCTCGCTTTCTATGTGGGTCCCTGGAGCTGAGTTGTTTTCCTGGCCTCTTTTCTTTTAGGCCAGATTCTTGACTGCTGCCATCATGGATGGGACTGAGGTAGGATGAAGTTCATATGAGGAAAGAGACTGTTTCCTGGCCAGCCTTCTGGCTCCTGAACTGACCAGGCAGATGATGGGAGGAGAGAGGTGCCCCTGCCCGCCCCCAGCTGTAATGAGATCATTAGCACAGGACTATGAGTGAATTCCTGCCTCACTACGTGCAGCGTGGCCACCTCTGTCCTGTCTGAGTTTTCTGACAAAAGCTGAGTGGAGAACTAAGGATGTTTCTCATAATTTGTCTAAAATTCAGGTCCCTGGACGCCCGAGAATTTCAGTGAAGGTTTTTCTTCCTTTAATTCAAGTGTGCCTTATTGAAAGAGTGGGAGTGAGTTGGTTCAGCACGGGCCACCATTGGGTCTTGGGAAGGTGGTTTCGGGATGGTGTGGAGAAGTCACCCCAGTTTGCTAGGAAGTGTCTTCTGGCTGAACCCCCAATGGGCATCAGTCTGACAGCACAGGCTTCTCTGTGCTCACACCTGCAGGTGTGCTCTTTCCTCCCGGTATAAACTAGGGGAGGGGTGGCAAGGGCTCAGGCAAGAGTTACTTTGGACTCTAAAAGAAGTGTTTTCTTTCCTTAAAACTGGGCTAAAGAACCCGATCTGGGCTGAACCAATGGTGCCGGGTTTGATGACAAGCCAGCTTGACATGGTGGAAAGCGTGAGGGTGGGGTTGGTGGCTTTGCCTCTAGGTGCCATTGTCATTTGTGGCCTTCTTGTGAGCTCTTGCTCTTGCCCCACATGAAGCTTCAAGACGTGGCATGGCCCAGTGGCTCAGTTGGCTGAGCGTAGTCCTGTGCACCAAAAGGTTACAGGTTTGATTCCGAGTCAGGGCACATGCCTGGGCTGTGGGTTTGGCCCCCCGTCGGGATGTTGCAAGAGGCAACTGATCGATGTTTCTCTCTTCCTCCCTCTCTTTCTCCTCCTCCCTCCCTTCCTCTCTCTGAAATCAATAAGCATGTCCTCGAGTGAGGTGGCGCGGTTGAGAGGGAATAAAGGACGCAAGTGTGATGTTGGGAGCTCTGCTTCCAGAATGTGGGTCCAAAAGACTGTGAGTGTGCTGTGGCCTCTATGAAGGCAGCCTTCCTGCTGGGAAGGAATCTTGTCATTAGTCTGCCCACTTAGGAGGGGAAGTTGAGGCGGAGCAGGGTCAGAGAGCACTGCTGCAGGTAGGAGGAGATGCGTTCCCGATGATGTCCTTCCATCCAAAGGGGATCTCCCAGGCAGGTGGCCAGAGGTGGGGAGGGACATGGGGCCAGAAGGCCTCTGCTCATGTGAGGAAGGGTGGCTGAGCTGGTCTTGAAGTGCTGCTAGACTCTCTCAAAGCTTCTTCAGGGACCTGAAGGTGAGCCAGCATCTTCAGACATTTCCTAACCTAGGCTCTAACCTAGGAAAGAGAAACAATCTGAAAGCAATAAAATGCTTTATTGAATGGAAATGTCAGCTTCTCTCCATTAGGCTTCTCCAACAGGCCCGCAGTGGAGGCCCACGAAGTCCAGGAATTTGGTTGGCGGCTCCTTTCTGTATCTCAGTGTTTTCATTACAGAGAAGTTCACATATAGAAGGAACCCATATCACCAGTGCCGATAGTTGCCAACTTATGGCCAGTCTCTGTTTATTCATATCCCCCGCTGCCCACCCATGCTGGGTTGTTGAGAAGAAAATCCAGGTGTTGTAGCCTTTCATCTGTAAATATTTCTGCACATGTCTCTGAAGATGAGAATTCTTGAAAAATGTAACCAAAAATACCACTATCATATCTAAAAATAATCAACAATTTATTTAGTGTAGTCAGATAGTCAGTATTTGATTTTCCCTAATTATCTCCTAATTTTATTTGTTTGCCTGGATCAGGATCCAAATCAGGTGTATGCGTTGCAATGGGTTGATCTTTCAAGACTCGTAATTTGTAGGTGATCCATCTCTTCCTCTTCTTCCTCCTTCCTCTTGGTTTCTTTTCTGTCAGTTTTTGGGTTGTTGTTGAAGGAACCTGGTTGTTCATCCTGTAAGGTTCTCCCACCCGGACTCTGCAGGCCCTGGTCCCCTGGGTCAGTCAGCGCACTGCTATGAAAGGAGATTCTGCCTCCCTCCTCGCCTCCAGGCCTTACCTGTGGAAGGAAATGGATTAGCACCTGAGGATTTGTCTGAGTGAACTTTTTCAAGTGCAAGGTCGTCCTTCTCAGGTATAACATATCCCTCCCTGGTTTTCACTCGGCTTCAGGGCTTGGGACTTTGCCATAAGCACTGGTTTTGGGGACTGGGGGAGGGCTCCTGGTCTTCTTCCTTCCTAAGTAGTAGAGGCCATCACTTGGCCACGTCAGCGTCAGCCGTGCCAAGCTATGGCTGATGCCAGTGATGCCCCCCCAGGCCTTTGCTGGACGCCCAGCTAGTCTGGTGGCTTTAGTGTGAATGCGTGGGAAGGGCCACAGGAAAACCAGCTGCCCTCTGGGGGGGAGGAGCTAACCCCTGCCGTGGTCACTGTGCCACCTCATCCGCTGTCTCCTTTTTCAAGGCCCAGAAATGCCACTGGTCTGTGTCTTTGAGGCAGCGCCATCTGGTGCCAGGGTCAGTGAAGACTGCAGGGCCCAGGGACCAGATTCACAAAGTGAGCAAGAAAACAGAGTACCTTTTAATACCCCTTAGAACATTCTGGAAGAGATGTCACTATTATTCAGCTTTCGCAGCACAATTTTTCTGCTCGTCTTATGCCGAGGAGGCAACATAGCAGGTGAGCAGTGGGTGACTGCTGCAGTGACTGCTCTGAAGTCGTGAGCCCAAGGCTGTCTTCCTCTTACCTTTACCTGTAGGTCTTATTTCTGTCTTAAGGGACAACCCGGGTGTGACACGGCAGCCTTTCAAATGCTTGAGGCAGCTCTCATGTCCTTTCTACTTCTCTCCTCAGGAAGCTGTTTCTTCTCCAGGTGAAACTTACTGTTTTCTCTTGCCTCCCACATATGACACAGCTTCTTGGGCCCTTGCCTTTTGGTCACTGGAGACCTTCTTAAATGGGAGCATCGGTATTAACACAGAAACTGCAGGTGTGATCAGATCCCAATGGTAGCTGCTACGAGATTTACAGGGCCTTCCAGCTATGTAACCTGTGGGGCCCCATGCAAAATGAAAATGAGGGGCTCCTTGTTCAAAATGATTAGAAATTGCGATCGACAACAGGGCATTAATTACATCAAGCATGGGGCCTGTGCAACTGCCCAGATCGCACACCCATGAAGCCGGCCCAGGCTGCCTTTGCTCTGTTAACGTGACATGGGGTGCCTGGCTCTGAGGGGTGTGGAAGGTTGATGGGGCTCAGGCTGACCTCAGAGGGGTTGTGACCCCAAAGAGGAGATCAGAAATGTCAAGACCCTGTCCTTGAGCTTGGGCTTGTAGTGGAACTCCCTTGATCATCTACTCCCCTCCCTGTGTCTCTTGCATGTCCCCCACCCAGCCAGTCAGAGGTCCCCTGTTGGCTGTGATGCACAGGATGTCTTAGTGGAGTGCTCGCTCTGCTGGCTGAGTGGGAAGCTGTAGCTCAGGAAGAAAAGAATCACCCTTGTCTGAACTTGAGCTGGCAGAATGTGGGCCATGAATAAACCGGAGGGAACCTGCACACCAGGGCATGTTGACCAGCTGTGTTCTGCAGCCAATCCAGAGGAAATGGGCCACCCTGCAGCAGGAAGGCTGGGGTCCAGACCTGCAGAAGGACTTCCTCAGGATTTTGTTTACTTTTTGGCTCTGCCAAAGATGGTCCAGTTTCCCCTTTTCATAAAATACACACTTGGTGAAACTACTATGAGCAAGGCCCTTCTAAGAATGAGAGGCTCCTGCGTGTGGCCGGCAGGGTTTGGGCAAAGGCCTCGTGATGACTTCCAGGAGTCTCCATCCTGCAGGCATGAACCGCACTACTCTGTGCTGCAGGGGAGGGAAGACCCAGCAGAGCTTCATGGGGCCAGCTCCCAGTGGGCTGTGAAGAGGGAGGCAGGGCCCATCTGGGCAACCTTCTAGTGTTGCAAAGACCTGGGGTGCCGAGGAAGGGTGGGCCTGAGGGGCAGAGGGCTGAGCCACGTTCTCCCTCTGTTCTGGCTTCTCATAGCAGCTGGGGAGAGAGGGCACAGCTGAACATTCCCCTTTCTGCCCCAGGAAGAAGGTGGCTCCCTCCTTGCCCCTTTTTCTCTCTGCCCCATCAGTCCCACCACCCCCCTGTCTCAGGAGCTGCCACGCTTCAGTTATTTTATCCTTCAGTGTCCGATTCAGAAGTCCTTTCAAAGGCCCCAGCCGTGTCAGCACGGTGCTCACACAAAAGGCCTCTTTGATTTCTTGTTTGTTTTCATTTGCCAGTGGAGGGGGAGGGGGCAGGAGAGAAAGAGCTGCTGGGTTTTAAAATTTTTATTTGGGTTGCTTCATTCTCAGAGGGGTCGGCTCCCTGGAACTCCTTTCTGAGTTGGGGGCTCGGAGGCAAGGGGCGGCCTTCTGGCGACAGGGCTGGAACGGGAAGTGGGGGCTGATTCCCCTTCCCCTGCAAGTGCAAAGAAGACATGCACTTGGGGGCGGATATAGGATATAGTCATTGCTTCACCTTCAAATGTTCTGTTGTTCCATGCCGGGTCTGAAGGTGGGAGGGTCAGGTCGGAGCCCCGCTGCTTGGGTAGGGAAAGGTCTCATGTGCTGGAGGACATTCCCCCAGCAGAGGCCTGATCACAGCTCTAGGATTTGAGTTGTTCTGAACCTAGACTTTGTTGTTTTCTCCTTATCATTCCAGATTCTGCTGTTTTCCTCTAAATTGGATGGGAAAGGGGTGGGTATCCTTCTAGCATGCTCACTCCTCTAAAATTCATAGCGCCTTGAAATGCAGATGGGGGCTCCCCACTTTCCATCAGGGAATGCAGTGGAGGGGTGAGAGGTCTGCACAGCAGCAGGGCATCCTCCCGCAACGATGCCCACAGGTGTGGGGTGAGCCCCGGTCATCCTGTCTTGTCTCTCCATCCTGACCAGTTGGTGGGACACTTGAGTATGGGTACCCCTCCCGGAAGACCCAGCCTGTGGCTTGTGGAGGACCTGGAGAGCAGGCCAGTACTGCCGGGACCCTGAGAAGCTGAAAGAAGGCCAAGGGCCACTCCTGCCCATGTTTGGGACTAGAAACACCCAGACCTGTGCCTGTCAGGTGCATACTTCGAGCACATGTGGGTGTGCTCTGACAGGCCAGTAAGAAGGTTATTGTGCCCGTATGGATGCCGGATTGCAGGGGCTCAGGAAGAGAGCGCCGGAGAGCCAGGCTTGGGCAGGTGGTCACGGGCGTCAGCAACGGGGAAGTGTGCCCACTGGGTGAGGGGGGCTCACAGGGCCTGGCTGGCAGACGGAAGGAGGAGGCTGGAGGGCTGAGAGATAGATAAATATAGCTGATGGCATTTCTGATGATAGGTTTTTCTTGGCACCGAGGGCACCGTGGAAAACAGCACGACAAGCGCCTGGTCCCACAGGCCACCGTCGTCATTTTAAACATGTTGGAGCCTTAGGGTTGTTGGCATTATAAGAGGGTCCCAGCAGGCAGAGGGGCTATGGCAGACAGGGAGGTTCGGCTGGACCAGGTACCTGGGTTCCTTACTTTGTCCATAGGGGTATCTAGTACCTGATTTTCTCACCTTCTGGGGATTCTTTTCTTTAATATTTTGAGGTTTCCCTTTGTGAGCCTGTCCCCCAGGTTACTTGTCCTTCCCCACCCCCCACCAGCCACCATGGCCTGTCTATTGGTGGGGGGTGTTCTAATTTCACTTTTGTTGTCTTAATGATGACCTAGCATGGCACTACCCCAGGGTCAGGGCCATTATTGCTGTTATTTGGGAACATCCAATAACTTAAGGGGCACACATTTGTCCCCTGTCAAAGGAGGAGGGGGCATATCCTTGGTATCCATCTCTTGCTTTAATTCTAGTTTTTCATCGAAGGCCCAGTATGGCAGAGACACCGTGTTAAGTCCTGTCTGTATGTTAACCACCCAGATACACCAATTCTAGTTTCAAACCCGTGCTCCCAGCTGCATCTGTGCATGCTCAGGTGACAAACACAGGGGTCTCTGTGTGTAGTGAGGAGTTGGTGAACCAGAGCTGGGGGACCCAGGAGGCTTCCTGGAAGATGACCTGCTTGAAACACACCTTGAAAGACAGGAAGAATTAGCTCATTTTTGTTAGCTGGCTGAGCCTCTTCAGCCTCCCGGGAGCTCGGTCCTGCCTCACAATGGTTGAGTGATATGTGCAAGGCAGGTCCTACTAACCCCACTGCACAGAGAATGGAACCCACATACAGAGATGTCAAGGCACTCGGGTCACACCATGAGTTTCCAGCAGAAGGACCCCAGGTTTCAGGTCAGTGAGCATCTCAGCTTTCCTCCTTGGGCCTTGCTGCTTTTGAACTTCACTGGGATTGCTGGCCATGTCCGACTTTCAAAGGAGAAAGCCCTGTAGGTCCCCATGGTCTCTTTTGCTCTATCGGAGCTGTGATGGAGGGGAGCCTGAGGCTCAGCTCAAGGGCTCCCCCAGCTGGCTGAGCAGTTGGGATGGAGACAGAGAGAGGGCACGTGGCCTGTCCTTGACAGTGGCCTCCCTCACCACCACCCGCCTTCTACCTCCCACTTGAGAGGCAGCAATAGTGTGGACAGGGCAGGTCGGTGGAAAGCCGACCGTGCGGCAGCCAGCTCAGCTTCTTGGCCCCCTCCCTAGAGTATGGGGGAGGGCAGGTAGAGTTTGCAGGAAGTCCAGGTGTGGGGCCTGGTGGGCCCAGCCGGATCCTGGGATCCGTGATCCTTGCTCTATCATGCCCTTTTCGTGGGAGTCTGCTTAGAATTGCAGTTTGAAATAAAAATGCATGTAATTATATCCCAGTTAACCAGCTGATCAATGGGACTCCTGCAGTAATCTGCTTTTTATTGCCTTATATGCTCCTCCACGTAGACTCTCACCCATACCCCTTCCTTAAAATTTGCAAACTTTGGGGCCACGTGCATAGAAACTCCCAACATGCCGAGGGGGCTGAGCTCTGGAGAGGCTAGCTTGTGGCTAGAGATTTTCCTGTTTCCATGGCTAATAAGACAGGGACCTAACCTCTTAACCATTGATAACAGCTCCCATAGAGCAGCATTTCCCAACCATGTTACTGTTGACTTAAGGGCCAGATCATTCTGTGTCACGGGGACTGTCCTGTGCATTGCAGGATGCTTAACAACATCTCTGGTCTTGATCCATGAGATGCCATTGGCAACCCTCTACTCCAGGTGTGACAACCAAGATGTCTCCAGACATTTTCAAATGTCCCTGGGGACAGAACTGCCCAGCTGAGAAGCTCTGGCCCAGAAGAAACAGACGGATTCAGACAGAACATTGCCCATGTTCACCTCTTGCCTCTCCTCCAGTTTAGGACCTCATTTACCAGTTTCACATGGCAACAGAGCTTCTGAGCCCTGGCTGTTCCCTTGCATTTCCTGTACTGTTTTCCCATTTCTGGGAAGCAGGACACTGGCTCAAAGCCATTGAGGGCTCCTCTTCTGTCTCAAGATTCATGAGCCCCCTCCGAGTCTTTTATTGAATGTTCCTCCTAATGTCTTGCCTCGTGATCTCATGTGCCAGGGCTGCTGATTAGGGAACTGGAACAGGGGATCTGCCTCACAGACGGCTCTGGCCTGTTTGTTCCTTATCAAGCCCATCCCAGACCCCAAAGAGCAGCCGGCATTTGTCTCTGCATGGGATGCAGAGATCAGAAGTGTTGTCTGAGCCTCAGCACTTCTCTTTTAAATGGTGTATTTTTTAACTTACTGTAGTAAAACACACTTTTTGTAAAAATGCAAACAATAGAGAATATAAGAGACAGACAGGCTCTTCAAACCACCCTTCTGCACCAGAGAGAAATTTATTTCCCTAATCTGTGTAAGTTTTTCTAATTTCTTCCATCAGTTCATGGATCAAATAACTTAACTATAGAGATATCTATTTTAAGAGCAGATGGTATATTTGGGCTAATTGAATTGGCTCCATCCAGTGCCACTGTGCTCTTAACTTTTTCCCTACCCATTCCACCTGTGTCCCTACCACCCCAGGTGCAGAGCCAATGTTCCTGTCCTCTTTCCCCCTGAGGTGACAGTTTCTGCTTGTCCTTCCTGGGACCAGAGTGACTAGCAGAGTGTGCTTTGGTGTCTGAGTGGCCAGGCTCCTGCTCTGGGGCATTCGTGCTGGCAGTGTAATGGTGTAATTCAAACAGTGGAAGTTGGGACTTAAGCCTCAGCCCGTGCTGAGACCCCGCCAAAGGTCTGGCCACCCAGGAGCGGGGTGAGGAGGTGTCGAGGGGAAAGAGGCGCTGAGAAGTGGCCTGCTTGGCCTCACTAGGCCTGATTGACCCTGGTCTCTCACCTCTGAAGCTGGTTTCCCAGCTATTTCCATGGTGCTGACCCTCCACCAACTGACCTGGAGTCCCACAGCTTTTTAGACCCTACAGGTTCTTTCTAGGAGCGGTTGCTGCTCATTTCTTTTCTTTTTCTTGTTTTATTTTATTTTTTTAAATCGTCACCCAAGCATACATTTATTGATTTTACATGGAGAGGAAGGGAGAGAAAGAGAGAGAGAGACATTGCTTGGTTGCCTCTCATACACTCCCTGACTGGGGATCAAACCTGAAACCTAGGTATGTGTCCTGACCAGGGATTGAATTAGCAACGTGTTCGTGTATGGGATGATTCTCCAACCAACTGAGCCATCCAGCCAGGGCCGCTTGTTTCCTTTCTTAAAATGGGGGTAATGTGTCCCTCCGTGTCCTAGGCTTTATCCTATGGGTAATTCTTTGTGTCGGGCTTAAAGATACGGCAGAGAGAAGAGTGTTCTCTCCAGCCCAGGGGCAGGGAGAAGGAATCTGGAGAGAGCTTTGTAGCTGGGCACAGTAGTAGTCTAGGGGAGGCTACAGATGACAGTTGGGAGTAGGGTGACACCTGGTGACTCTTCTGGATTGGGTGTAGTGTGTGGAGAGATCAGGAGATCCCTGGAGGCAGCCTGCAGGAGGCCAACCGAGTGCAGCCCTTAGGGGGTGTGTTCTTATTACGCCTGCAGATTATATCCCCATTAGTGCATAATTATTATATAATGGGCATTATTGCATAATGGCAGTTATGTAACATGTGGCCCAGATTATGGGAGAAGGGGGTATAATAAGTATATATCCTCTGGCTATAAATAGCCACCAGCCCTGCACTGAATCTGTGGTCACACCAGAGCCACCTTATAAATACCAAGTGTTGGGCTATAAATTTCTGAGTGATGACGTAGATAGGCATGGTACCTAGTTAAGGGGTACAGGGTAGTAGGAGGGACCTGCAGCCTCACCCAGTCACATGACATCACTATTTCCATAGTAACAAGAATGCTCCCTGGGGGACCAAGTGAAGAGAGGCCTTTAAAGGGAGGAGGTAAATGGATAGAAAGCTTGGGTGGGAGGTGCTGAGTCTGGGACTGGATGGAGTGGAGCCCCTGGGCAGAGGACTGGGAGGGTGAGACAGGCCAGCTACTCTCAGGTGTTCAGTCAGAGCCAGGACTGGAAATTCCATTTCCTTTCTTGTCCTCTTTTGAGTGTCTCTGATCTGCTTCCCATGTATAGCAGGTTATGTGAGACTCAGCCCTCTGTCAGGGAGGACAGGGGAGAAAATGGTCTCTCTGCCCTTTCCTCTTCCAGGTGACCTCTCCATGGCTCTGGGACCACTTGCACAAGGGGAGTTGAGCATGGGAAAACCAAAGCTCTGCACCCCAGTCGTGTCCTCCCCAGGGCGGGGCCGCTTCCCCTACCAGAGGTTTTAGGCCAATTTCAGCCTTAGTAATATAAGAAATATGTGAGCAGTCTGGCACGCGTCTGAGACAGCCTCGTGGAAGTCATGGCGCTGGGAATGGCGCAGGGAGAAGGAGGAACAAGGATAATTTTTTGGACAAAGAAGCTGTGGGGTGGAGCCGTGGTGGGGAGGCTCAGTCGGTTGGAGCGTCATCCTGTACACCAAAAGGCAGGGCACATACCTAAGGTTGCGAGTTTGAACCTGATCAGGGTGCATAGATCAGGGTGCATACGGGAGGCAACCAGTCTCTCTCTCTCTCTCCCCCTCCCTTCCCACTTCTTTCTAAAAAAAAAAAAAAAAAAATCAATAAACATATCCTCAGGTGAAGATCAAGAAAATAAAAGAAGCTATGGGGTGGGGTGTGATCTTTGTAGGTGTATGAGAGGTACTTTTATTTAGGGCAGTAAAGCGCCTCTTCTCATCCCCGAGGGGAGAGGAGGAAATGACGTTTGTTGACAGGTGAAGTTAGTTGGGAAGGAGGGAGGGTGAATGACCACCTCATCCCATTTTCCTCAGGAGTTTCCTGGTTTCAGCACTGCAAGTGTCTCTTCCCAGAAACCCCTCTGTCTCCCATAAACCACATAGTTGGTCACTGCAGAACAGCAGTTTTCAAACAGAAGCTATTTGCCCCCCAGGGAACACTTGGCAGCGTCCGGAGACACTTTTGGTTGGCAAAACCGAGGGAGGGTACTGTTGGCATCTAGTGAGTTAAGGCCAGTGCACAGGACAGCCCCTCCACAAGGAATCATCTGGCCCTAAATGTCACTAGTGGCGAGACCGAGAAGCCCTGACTTGGAAAGGGGTAAGCAGAACCTGCATGTGTCTTCTCAAGACAGCCATGTGCCCTGCTAGCAGAGTGGTCTCCTGGCCTCCTGGTCTCTGAATTTCTTGCTGCTCTTTTCCATGCTTTGATTGGTTGCATGTGGAGTTCTGGGCCTGAGGGACCTTTTCTAGTGAACCATGGAGCTTCTAAGAGGGTCTTGCTCCTAGTCGAAGCTTGGAAGCCCTTTGAACTTCAAACAGTGCTGAAGCCTGCCAGGTAGTGTGGCACTGGTGTGGATTTTTGCCTGTTATCTTAAAAAAATAATAGTGGAAAAATTATTAAATGGCAATCCCTTATTACGTACCAGATAATTTCCAAGAGACAAGATCTGCCCATTTCTCCCACCTTTAAGGCCAGTTCTTCCTGCGTAGTGAGCAGGCTGCTTTGGCCCCCGGGCCCATGGGAGCCTCTGAATGCAGCCGTCCAGGAAAGCCCGTTTCCCAGACCCAGCAACCAGCGCAGCATTCTGCCACCCAGAGAGACTTTACAAATGGTACAGATGAAGGAGCTGAATCCTATTCTGGCGTGTGGAATTAGCAGAAATCTGGGTTCTAAGCTGTCTGATGTCATATATAGTAGATTATAATTGTGTGCGGCATACGTGAAATATAATTGTGACCCTATAGCAAACACTTTCTTACCTGTGTTTAGTGTCTGTTTAGTTTATTACATGGCTGTAGTTTGCTTGGCACCCTCTGTACTTAACCAGATGCATAGTGTGGCCAACTGGGTCATCGTTTCTGCTGCCTGGGACAGGGCCTCAGACAATGGCCAAGATGGCGCTGTGGCAATCTGTTCTGCACTGTGTAGTGGGCCAGAGCAGGAGGATCAGCTGGGCCTTGGGGCTGCCCCTTGTGTGTGTCAAGCCCAACTTTTGAGTTTGGACTTGGGATCGAGACAGCTAATGAGCATGGATGGGGAGGCAGGCCCATGGATCTGCAAGCAAGGCCCTGCTGCTGCGCCAGGGGAATTCAGTGCGCAGCAGTGCTGGCTTCGAACAGAAAGGCCACTGCTCCGCCGAGTAGCAATCCTCAGGGGACTGCCAACCCAAGAGACAGGGCCAAATGAGAGGCCCCTGCCCCGAGGACAGGCCAGATTTCTCTCACTTATTTATGGTGTTGTGGTTTATAAAGTGGGCCCAGCACACAGATCTCTGGGCATAGTTTCAAAAACATGCATTTCTTTTAAATTAAACAATGCGCGCACTCACACACACACACACACACACACACACACACACAATCACACACAATCACACACACACACAGTCTGTTCAAACCGTGCTGCTGCCCAGGAGTGTTCCCAGCCACATGGGACAGTAACTGAGGATGATGGTTCTGAAGCCACCGTCTAATATTAGATTTTGTAACTTAGAGATTCATTAAAATTACTCAGATGCCAGCCTGGCTTGGCAAGGCCTCTTGAATTGTGTTCCCCTTCAACAAAGCATTCTGGCTGTAAGGATGTCCCTGCTGAGCCAGAGCCCCACACCCTGGCTTTCGGACAGTGGGCAGAGGCATGTGTTGGCTTCCTCAGTGTACCCTCCTTAGGAGAGGGTGGCATCCCTGTGGTGGCAAGTCCCGCCTTTATGTGTCTCATCTTGAGACAGGCCCCTCTGGAGAGTCTGTGGTGGAAGTGAGTAGTCAGCTGGGTGAGGTCCCGTTTGAACGAAAGGTGGCCCCAGGGTTTGGCTGGGGGCTGGGTAATTTTGCTCCCCTGTGACAGTCTGTATTTACTTTTGTAGGTTTCTCTCACTAGGCTGGAATCTTGGAACTAGGACTATGTTTTATCTGCCTTAGCATCTATCTCTCACCCAGCGTATAGTTTTATACAACCCCACACATCCATTTTGAACACTGGATTACCTTCAGATGGGAATCAGCAAAGGGCCCGTCCTTGAGTGGACGCAAAGACATGAAATGTCATAAAAATAAAAAATGGGGCTGCGTGAAAAAGGGAGTGAAGATGGGGGTGAGTGACTGGTGTGCTTTCTGAGCAGGTATCACACAGGGAGAATCCTGACAGATAAGGCGCGGAGGGAGGCTCTGGAAGACTGGGAGGGATGTAGCTCACAAGTGAGAAGCTATGGGTTAATGGGTTGAAAGGGACTTGATTTTGCGAAAATATTTTTTTTCCCTTTACAGGAATGAGGTGTCAGGAAAATGGGGAAAGAGCAGCCCTCTTCCTGGCCCCCTCCTCTACTCCCTGGCTCCTTGTTAAAGGGGCCATTGCTGGGTAGACCACGGGCCACGGCTCAGCCTGACCTCCCTCATCCAGACCTTCCCCTGTTTCTTTGGCTGGCCCTGCTAGACAGAAGGGGTGTCCCCATTTCTGGCCTTGCAGCACATGGACCCCCAGCTCATGTCCTCTACAGACACAGCCTGGGTCCCCCGAGTTCATTCTTCCCAGGTTCTCCTCCCAGCGTCTGCTCACCTCCCCACTAGCCTGACAGATGTCCTGAGATATGGGTTGGCAGGGAGCAGTCGGGGGCACTCAGGATTGTTTGTCTTTTGCTCTGAGGCGTCCCTGGCCCCCTCCCCTTTTCCCAGAAGCCCCAGCCTTCAGGTCCCTCCTGTAGATGCAGAGGCAGACGTGGGGCTGGCTCTTCCTGCCCTCCCTCTCCCGGGGACCCCTCTGGCCTGAGCCTCCCACGTTGAAGATGGCTGCTGTCCCCCAGCTGGTACATGTGCTCCCAGCTCTGTGGCTGGATTTGGTTCTTAACAATGAATTATTAAAGGAATGCAGACCGTGCATTTCTCACACACTTGCACCCACACAGCCACATCTCTGAACCAACCCCAAAGCCTGTTCTGCTGTTGATACCCCTTCCCATGTCTCAGACCTTAGAGTCGGTCTCATTAGTTATTGAGTAAGTTCCTAACTCTCCTCTCTCCACCTTAAGACACTCCAGCCAGCCACTTCCTCTCTGCTCCTGAACCTCTTTCCTTAGGCCCCATGCCTGTCCTGGACTTTCTTGGAAAGCCATTTTCCCCTCCAAAGGCCCCCGGTCCAGCGGAGAGGCGGCCCAGTGCCCAGTCTCAGGAGTATGGCCTGTGGGAGTGGGATGTGCTGCAATGGGACAGTGGTTTGGGGGTGTCAGCCTCTTGCCTGCTCTGTGTCGTTTGGCCTGGAGTCCACTTGAGCATGAAAGCTCTGGAGGCTGAAATCTGCCTGGCTCACAGGAATGTGGCTGGACCTGCAGACAGTGTTTTGCCATCGCCGCCTTATGTTTTTCTACAGCTGGGGAGTCCCATACATACAGTCTCTCCTCCATCCACTGTTTTTTAAAAAGGTATTTTTTTTCCGAGTGTATGACTAGTGTACATTTATATCATCATAAAAATACCAAATAAGCACAAAATCTAAAGGAATGCATAAAACTTATCAAATCCTACCACTTAACCACTATAAATTTTAAAATAATTTTTTTAAATCCTTACCCGAGGACAATTTTTCATTGCTTTTATAGATGGAGGAAGGGAAAGAGAGAAACATTGATGGGAAAGGAAAAAATCAATCGGTTGCCTTTCGTACACCCCCGAACTGGGGATCGTACGAGTCTGTAACCTCAGTATGACTGAGAATCAAGTCTGCAATCTTTCGGTTACAGGATGACCCTCCAAGCAACTGAGCCGCACAGGCCAGGGCACCACTATTAATCTTTTGTTGCATTTTTATACATATATATGTTTAATCCTCACCTGAGGATGTTTTTATTGAGTTTTTTTTAGAGAGAGGAAGACTGGAGAGAGAGAAATCATCGATGTGAGAGAAACATTGATCGGTTGCCTCCTGCCCATGCCCTGACCGGGGAGGGAACCCATAGCCTTTTAGTGTGTAGGACAGTGCTCCAACACACTGAGCCACCTGGCCAGGGCACATATTTTATCTTCAAAAAATTGGATTTTATGATATAAACACTTTGGGGTGCTACTTTTAAATTTTAACACCATTGTGTATTCTACCACATCATAATTTTTCAAAACTAATTTTTGGTGGTTTAGCATCTTTTCCTGTTAGCTGCATTGGCCCTAATTCTCAAAATTTCTAATGACTTCTATTGCCCCTTTTCATTTTGAAAATGATAAATTACCTTTTATTATAAAGGTAATAGTGCTTATTTTAGAAAATACAAACATGCTTTCTAAATAGCTGCATGAAACTTCAGCATGCCAGAGTTAATGAAATCCCTCATCTGTGGAGGCCTTTAAGTTGTAAATTCTGCCACCACAGACATCCTGGTACACTAAGTCTTGTAGCTCTGTTTAGGAACTTCAGAAAAGGCTTTGTAGCAGTTGAATTACCAGGCAAAGGGTATAGACTCTTTTTTTTTTTTTTTTTTTTTAATCCTCACCCAAGGATTTTTTCATTGCTTCTAGAGAGAGAGGAAGGGAGAGAGAGAAACATTGATTTGTTGCCTTCCCATACATACCAGACCGGGGAACAAATATGCCTAGACTGGGGATTGAACCCTCAATTTTTTGGTTACAGGACGACACTCCAACCAACTGAGTCACACTGGCCAGGACAGGGTACAGACTCTTCATATGTATTGTTAAATTGCTGTCTAGAAATTTGATGCCTGCAGACAGCACTCGAAGGCCTATCTTGCCACATCCCCAGCTGTACCCTGATCAGGCCAGAACCTCAGAAAGACACTGCCATCATTTGCACTCATCATGTGCCTATCATGTACATATTGCATCAGGATGCGCTTCTTAGGAGTCCACACTCCCATCCATGTCATAGGTGGATGTCAGTTGCATCGACTCACATGTCCTCTGTGGGACACGTGCTACCGTCCTCTGTAAGAGCTAATCTTGGACTCACCCACACACTTGTACCCCCAAAACCATAGTTTTATGTGAGTCTGAGGCTCCCTCTTTCAGACCTTTCTCTGTGGTTCCCTCAGGCCAAGAGCTGGCGGGGGAGCCACGTAATACCTGGCAATGAGCAGGGCCTGGCCATGCGTCTTAACGACACTAGCACCCAGAGCTATTGCTGAGGTGCAAGCCTGCATGGCCACCAGCACTTGTCCAGAGAGTTCCTGAGGAAGCAGCTTCTGCCGACCTCTGAGGCCGACCCCTGAGGCTGTCAGTTGTTGCCTGCTGACCTTCTGTCTCCACCAGGACCCAGGGCCTGCTTGGTGAGGTGCATGTCCTCATGTGACTGAAGGGGAGACTAACAGAGGGCAGACTTAACCCTCCCTCCCTTTCTCCCCCTGGTCTTCAGACTGTCTCTACACACACTGTGCCCCAGAGACAGCATGCCCCAGGGCCAGGCAGGACTGTCTCCTCCCAAGTCCATTAGGCAAGCATGTGTGAGTGAGTGTGATTTCTCGGCTCCGTCCCTCCAGCTCCTGCTGCGTACCCTCACATCCACGTGTGTACACATGTGCCCTCATTCACCTTGAACACTGGTCTCACCTCATTTGCTACATCTCTTTGGCCCGTGAAGGCTGTAGTGTCTCGGGTCTCTGGCACCTCTCGTCCCCCACCCCATCTACCTGATGCTGTATCTTGCCCAGAAAAGAACTGTCTCCAGGCCTTGTGAAGTGGGAGCCACCCCTGACCCTTGAGGCCCAGCAGGAAGCCAGTGGGGTGCAGCCATGGAGAGGGTTGTGCAGGTCAGGAGAAACAACAGGAACCTTTCTTCCCTCCTCTTATGGCAGCAGAGCCAGGTATCCAGCCCCTAGAGGGTCTGTCACAGGTGGGACGGGCGTGTTTATAAAGCTTGGTCCATTCTTATGCTCTGCAGGTGTTCAGCATATGATACCCTGTGAGTGTGTGTGTGTGTGTGTGTTTACCAGGGTGGATGGGGGTGTGTGTGTAAATATCTGTGCGAATCACACCCTGAGGATGTTAGAGGAAACTTTGAGGCTGACGAGGTTCAAACTCTTGTTGCTCCCACAAGGACATGGAAGTCCAGAGAGAGTGCTGTTACCTGACCCCCCACTGCTATGTCGCTCACTGAGTACTCAGGTCCCCCAGGGGCACAGTGATGGACTCTAGGCCCTGGGCGCCTCAGGCCTCGATCGAGTGCCTGTGTCGGCTGTGCGCGCACTTGCTGTGGAGTGTCAGGCCCTTCCTGCCTGCTCCGCAGTCGAGCAGCTACTTTCTGGAGCTCTTTGTGAACCTGCCTCACGATTAATCTACCTGTTAGTAAAAGAGATTGCAATTGCTGTAATTACAGGGCGCTCGCTGCGGCTCCGCCATCAGGAGCAGGGCTGAGTGAGAGGTGAGAGGTGGGGGAGTCCAGACCCACAGGAAGCTGCTATTAAAAGCTGCGTGTTTTGATATAATGCAGGGACAACAGCCCTTCCCCGGGGTCTGCGCTGGCCCTAGTGGGGGGCTTGGGCTGGGATTCCACACAGGCTCTGGTATGACACAGGAGGTCAGCAGGGCTGAGGACAGGGAGTGCAGGAGAGGACCAGGCCCCCCGACTCACAGGCCCTGTTCTGAAGGGATGGGCCTTCCTAGGCACAGGTGGAGGAGCTATGGTGGCACTTGCCAGGGTGGGGCAGTGGCTATCTTCTGATGGAGCTGTGCAGCCACCAGCCCCCACTGATTTGTGTGGACAAACAGAAGCTCCTGGCCATGCTGGCACTGGCCCAGAGCTCTGTGTGACATGCTCCTGGGAGAGGACACAGGGTAATCTTAGAGCCCAGGAGTTCTCAGTGGAGGCAATTCTGCCCCCAGGGGACTTCTGGTGATGTCTGGAGACATTTTTGGTTGTCACTACTTGTGTGTGTGGGGGGGGGGGGTCACTACTGCCGTCTAGTGTGCTGAGGCCAAGGATGCTGCTGTCCTACAACAAAAGAGATGCCCCCCCCCCCAGCAGAGAATGGTCTGTCGCAGTGTCAGGGGTGTCACAGTGGAGAACCCTGACCATAGCAGAGGAGAGGAATGGAAAGGGCAAGCCAGGCCACAGGAGGGCCCAATGACTCCCTGGTGCTATGTCTGGAGATCTCAATGCAGGGTGCTTGGCAGGTCTGTTGCTGGGGAGGTAGAAGAACAGGCACCCCAGGCCAACAACCCCAGAGAGTTGATCTTGGGGTGGGTGTCAGGGGACCACAGGCCATGGACACTCACCTCCCTTTTCTGGTAGACCGTTCCCTCACTTGCCCTTGCTCCCCAAAACCACCCCCCAGCTTCCCATGTCCTCATTGCCCACAGTGGCACCTGGGAGTGAAGGGCTTAGACCCTCTGCCTCAGCTCCAGCTCACAGGCCCCTTTGGGTGCCAGGAGTCAGGAGGAGGGTGTGCAGGGATGAAAAGTGCTTTCACCCTCTCATTCCCATGCTGCAAGGACACGGGCCACACCCTGGCTTCTCCAGAATGCACATCTGGTCTGGCTTCCACTCTGAGGCATGGAGCTGAGCAGGGCGGAGGCCTCACCAGTGACCCTTGGTGTGTGCTTTCCTGGATGGGTACAGGGAGCCTTCCTCCACCGTTCCTGCCTGTCCACAAACGGGGTGCTGCTGTGGGCCAGCACTGCTACCCCTTCCCACTTTTCTCTTCAGCTCTGCTCTTGGGAGAGAAGACAGGATAGCTGTTTAGGAGGCACAGTGGGGAGTGGACTTTCCGGCTGGGCAAGGTAGTCAGCCCTATATCTTAGGGTATGTGCGCTGCTTGTGTGTGGGTCTTGTGTGGGGTGGCCTCTGATACCCTCTCAGCCCTCAAGCTGCTGTGTCTCTGTTTCCTGCAGGCAAAGTGCAGTGATTTTTGACTGTTGTGAATTCTGGGTTTCACACCGAGTCCCTAATAGTGGAGTCACTTTGCTTTCCCCCCCTTTTTCTTGCCTTGGCAGTCCAACCTTATAATTTTACCTTCTCCCGCCTCTTATGTGCTCCTTTTCTTCCTTCTCCCCTTCCTGAGGTTTTTGCTGCTCCTCGCAGGGAACCCCCTTTAGGAGGGATCTCCTGACAAGAGGGGCGGGGCCTTCTGTCAAACATTGGGAGTTGATGTTTTGTTTGGTAAAATGTCTGTAAATAGGCAGCGAGGCGGTGATTCTGCATGGGTCCCTGTGCACAAGGGCGTCTTTTTGTGTCTGTGCACGCCTCAGCGTGTGCATGTCAGGAGCAGAGAGAAAGGGAAGAGAAGAAGGAGGGAGGAGAGAGGAGAGGAATAGCTTCTGAGGGCCCTGGGATGGTTGGTTCTCTTCCTTCTGGGACATTGTCTTAGCCTAAATCACAGGCCCTGATGAAGAGAGGGCCCAAGGCTCAGACCCTTTAAGGGCCAAGGTGAACATCAGAAGAGAAGCCACTGTGTGTCATAGTGGCTCAGGGTTGGCTGTTAAGAGGGCTGCAAAGGGATGGTAGGCCTGTCCTCCCCTCTAAGACCCTGAGAGGTGGGTTGTGGAAGGAACTGTTCCTCCCACCCACTATCCACTGATCCCTCTAGATTCTCAGGAACCATGTTGGTCTTCTACCCATGAATGGGAGCCCGTTTTCCTTGGACACAAGGTTCTTAAGTAGCACCGTCTGCAAAGCCACTCCCTGTTCTTTTCTTCTTCTTTTTTTTAAGATTTGTTGCCTTAGATTGGCCCCTTTTTAAGTGTCAGGTGGCTTACCTAGCCCAGGGTTTGCCTTAGAGCAAACTCACTAAAAACCCTGGAATACTTGACTTTATAAACTCGGCCACATCCATTTCCCCGCCATCAGTCTTCCAAGGCTGCGGAATACTCCTTTCAGCTTCTCCTCAGCCAACACCCTCCCTGAATCCATTTTGAGTCGCTCTTCCCTGGCCCCGTTAGAAAATGTCGGCTCCGACTGCACTATGCTCGCGAACAAAGGTGCAGAACAATTTTGGCTGCTTCGTCCAGGAAATAAATTCCTCTCTGGTGCCAGAAACCACTGAGTGGTGCCATGTGTTGAGCTCTGGGGCCCAGCACTGTGGGCAGGGCTGTGGCTCGGGCAAGGAGGGTGGAAGTGTAGGATTAGGAGGCTCTGAGGATGAGAATCTTGCTTTCTGCACATCCCGTGGTCCCTGATCAAGGGCCCAAGAACTTGTCACTTAACCTGCTCCCCCAGGCCTGGCTTTCCATCTGCAATTGCCTGTGGTTCACTTGGTCTCCAGATCCACAGAAGACAGGCCACTCTCCCTGTCCAACATCTTTCCGCATGCCTTGCCCAGGTGCTCTTGCTCCGCCTGCCCTGTAAAAACAAATTTCCCCAGGACCTGCTCTCTCTCCTCTTCCCTTCCCATGCTCTCACCTGCACTTAGTGATGCTACTTGTCAGTGTCACTGAGCCCCATCTCTCTTAAGCCCACAATAGTCTAATGAACTAGGTGCTGTTATAACCCTCAAGTTATATGTGGAAGCCTGGTGGACAGAAGAATCTTGCGGGAGGCCATACACTAGGGAGCCCTGCCCCGGGGGCCTGTCTCCTCCATGCACATCTGTCCCTCACTGCTGATTCCCTGGCTTATCTCAGGTCTGGTTTCTCCAAACACTTCTTTCTAGGCCCACATCTAGTTCATACCCCACCCTGTGTCCATAAGTGAGCTCACCACATTCCCTGCGCCTATCTTTTCTCTCCATTTTATGACTTGTCTCAGTTGGACAAGTTACCAGCTACCCAAACTCATGAGCCTGACAACCAAAGTAATCTGGCCCTGTGGTGGCTCCGAAATGCCTCTGCCCCTTCACTGTCACTTATTTTCTGAATTCAGCTTTTTCTCCCTTCTTCTGAATTTGGTTTTTATTGGGATATAATTCACATTATAAAATACACTATTTTAAAGTGTACGATTCACTGGTATTTAGTGCATTCACAATGCTGTGAGATCACTTCCACTATCTATTTCCAGAAGAGTTCCATCACCACCACCACCACCACCCCCCGCAAAAAAATACCCATACCTATTAGCAGTTTGTCCCAATTCCTCCTCCCTCCCAGCTCCTGGCAACCACTAATTTGCTGTCTCTGTGGATTTGCCTGTTCTGGACATTTCATATCAATGGAATTATACACAATGTGCCTTTTGTGATGGACATAATGTTTTCCGGGTTCATCCATGCTGTAGCACACATCAGAACTTCATCCCTCTGTATGACTTAGTAATAGTCCATTGTATGGATGAGCCACATTTTGTTCATCCATCATATCATCTATTGATGACACTTGGGTTGTTCCCACTTTTTGGTAATTGTGAATAGTGCTGCTGGGAACGTTTGTGTACAAGTATTTATGCAGACGTTGCAGATGTCTATCTTTGATTCTCTTGGCTATATACCTAGGAGAGGAATTGCTCTTATCTGAAGTCTTGTCACTGCCTTCAAATGGGCAGCTGGTCCCACCCTCTCCCAGAGGTGCCGTCTTCTTAGGCAGGTGCCTGGGGTCTCTCCTATTTGGGCCTCTGCTGACCATCCCAGTGTGGTCTCCCGTTGCGCCCCCAGTACTGTGTACTCGAGCACACAGAGCTCTGCATGTGCTGTGCTGAGCTGCGACTCCAGGCTTCTTCTCAAGTTTCTCCCCAGTTTGCATCTCTCTTTCCCGCTTTATCCAAACACCTCTATCTTTCTTACCTCAGCCCAGCTGTTGCCCCCCACTTGGTGCAGACTTCTCCCACCTCACTTCTCATCCTCAGAGCCCAGCCCTCCTTCTCTGGGAGACCTTACATTTCGTCTGCTACGCCTCCAGCTTCCAACTGTAGGGAGAGTTGCCCAGGGCAGCGTCTCTGGTTCTGTATTTGCGGCATCTGGCAGGTAATAGGTGCTTAACAAACGCGTTGAATTAATGTTAAGGAACCGTATTTGCTTTTTCTGAATGTCACAGATCTGTGTGCACCCACCCTGGTGTCCGTGCTGACCTACAAATGAACATACATGCACAGTGTGCCTCCCGTTGCCCTCTGGGCCCCAGGGTGGCGGTGTCTGTGCATCTGCTGCCCATGGTCCCCCAGGAGCAATGAAAGGAGGTGTATGTTATAGGACTCCAGGAATTCCAGAGGCGATTCTGAGGGGGATCCAGCCCCCTTTCAACGAAACAGGTGAACAGCAGCTCACATGTCACCTGGTTTCTTGCTGTTCTTCACTTCTCTAAGCAGAGGAGTTGTTCTCTCCTCCCATCCAGACCAGCCCCTCTGGAGGTGGCCCCTGAGCAGCCTCCAGGGCCCAGTGTTGTTGGCTATGAGAGCAGGCTGGCCTTGAGCAGTCATGCACCTCCACAACCTTCCTGTGGACAGACAGGGTGGAGGTGAGCAAAGGAGCTGGAAAGCAGATGCTCCGGGGCTTGGGTGGGTGTTCTGCCTCAGATCCTGTTGCAGAACGTGGGGCTGCAGCAGTCCCACCAGGTGTTTGGGACAATGCCCACCCCCTCCCCCGCACCAGCCCCACTTAGGCTCCAAATGAATCACCCAGCTCCGGCTCTGCCAGGTGGGCCAGAGCAGGCAGCTCAGGAGGGTGCAGCGCCACCCCAGCCACCCCAGCAGGCCCAGGGAGCAGCAGGGGCTGCTCACTCAGGGATGGGCGATGGAGAGAGATGGGGAGGGGATGTTACCTGCCCCAGTCAGTGATCATGTGAGGCCATCCTTCACCTCCTGCTTTCTCCTCCCCACCAGATCCTCTCAGCACCAAATCTCTCTCACATCCGTTTTCTCCAAGCTCCAAGTGGGGCAGCTTCCCCAGGCGAGGGGGAGGCCCAGTGGCCCCCCTTCTGGTGACAGCCGCCTCCTAGGTGCAACCAGGCTCTCCTCCTCTGCCCTCTTCGCCCTCTCCTCTCTCTGGGCCTCTTCCCCACGTGGCTCATTACAACTCCAGTTGTTCAGGTCTTGACCTCAAGAGCCTTCCCTATTGACCCCTGACCAGCGATACTAATCTGTGTCAACAGGCCCCAGGGGTTAAAGAAACACAACCCGCTGCTGCTGCCTTAGCAGGTGCCTGGAGGGGGTGGGGTGGCTCCTGGGCTCCAGGCAGTGGGAGGATCTTCCACAGCGCAGCCCCCTCCCCACTGCACCAGCCACCCTACTCCCCCTGCAGACCCCTCCTGCCCACTGTCCCCTCCTCTCCTCTCCCACATCCCTTCTGTCTGCCTTTGCTTTCCACTCTGGCTGTAGGATTTAGGACCAAATGCCCCCTTGTGCCCAGGTGGTGCTGCCCTTGTCACCAACCCCCCCCATCTTCATATTCTCTCTTTTTCTCTCCTCCTCTCATTTACTGCCTCAGGCAGGGTCCTCCCCTTGGGCCAGTGGTTCTCACGCCAGAGCTTGCATTTGAGTCCCCTGGAGGGCTTGTTACAACCAAGACCCCTGGGCCCTCCCCAGAAGGTATCTGCATTTCCAAGCAGTTCCCAGGTGCTGCTGAGGAGAGTGCACACTGCTGGCTACCTGGGCCGAGAGCTCAGATGGGAGCCCTGGGGCTGAGGGGGGGAGCGTTGGGGGGACATGAAGCCCCCTGAGCAATGCATTCCAATACACAGGGATGGGGCACCTGAGGACAGCCTGGTAATGCAGTGTCAGGGTGAGGGAGGGCACCTTTCTGACTTAGGCAAGATCATCTGGGTCCTCTACAGAAACAGTCGTGTGTCACATGTGACCCTTTCTTGGGATGGGCCCAGAATTCTGCTTATAACATATCCTTGAGAAGCCCGAACTGTAAACCATCTCAGCCCAGGCAGGGTGCTCTGAGCTCCTGGGCACAGCCCCTGCCCCCATTCACATACATACAGCAGAGGAGGGACGCAGGACACTGAGCCCTGTTCCTGTTCTGCTTGGCCCCTAGGAGCCCCATGTTGCCCTCCTCCTGCTCACAGGGAGATAGAATCCCAGGTGGAAACCCCACAGGCCCAGAGCCCCCTGCTCCGCCTCCAGGGTAGACCTCAGAAGGCGCTGAGAAAGTGCTGGATGAGACTCTTAAGGGAGTGGCTGCCAAAGGACAAGTGTTCTGGAGTGGGTTTGCCATCATTTTATGGGGTGAGGGGGTCTTTCTTACTGGCTGGAGACACTAGTAGGCCCAGAAAACCCAGCTGGGGGTTAGGCTGGCTGGCAGGGCACCCCAGGGTGCTCCCCATCTTCCCCGCCTGTTCTGCTTCCCCTCTGACTTTCTGCTCTGTGCCCTGCCCTCCCAGACCCCTCCTTTCTTTTTTCTCTTGGCTGTGGCTCCCTGGCAAGGCTGGGGAGCAAGAGACAAACTTTCAAAAAAGAAGTTTTTTTTTCCTAAGTTTTCCAAGCTTTTCCAGATGCGAAGATGGGGCCAAAGAAACCCTGCAACTGCAGAGTGGGGAGACGGAAACGTGTTCCAAGGCCTTTCCCTCCTCCTGAGTGTAAGGGAGGGACAGCTAGGGGAGGAGGGTCAGGGAGCCCCTTCCATCCCCAAACCCCCATCCTCACTCTGAAGACCCCCCAGCCAGTGTGGGAAGGCATAGTCAGAGGAGAGTGTCAGTGGGCTCCTAGGACCTGCAGCATCACATTGTAAGGGAAGTGACTCTTGGGACTCAGAAAGGTGGATCTGGGACAGAGCAAACCCCCCAAGCTGAGGGAGGTCAGGAGCTGAGAAAGGGGAACTTGGCTCCCAAGGGCTCCCTCCTCTGGAGTCTGGGGCCTGATAGGAGAATCCCCTGGGAGCCAGAAGTAGGGGGACAAATGGAAGGGGAGTGTGTGGGGACAGCACAAGCACCGCTGCCATCGCCCAGTCCCACCCCAAAGGGTGCTGCCCTCACCCCTGCTGGTCTGTCCATCTACTCCCTGGACACCTCCTAAAACAAAGGCCTCTTTGTGGTCCTGGCCCACTGGCCCGCTGCCAGCGGCATTCTTTGCGAGTTTCCTGAGCCCAATCGGGGCTCTGGCTCCGTGGTCAGCTCCTCCCCCACAGGCGGACTCCTCGGGGCTCAGAGCTGTCCCTGCTTTGCTGCCCTGCCCAGGGTCCTCCCACAGCTCCCATCCCTCCTGTCAGTGGATCTGGGCCAAGTAGGGAAAGCCCTAGGAGTTCAGCTCCTGAGGCTGTAGAACCACCACGGGCAAGTGGAGTCCATCCATCAGGGCTCTGGCTGATCTCATCTGTTTCACCAAAGCCTCGATAGTCTCATCCATAAAAATGGGGAAAACCACAGCCACCCTATAGGGCTGTCAGGCAGATTAAACGTCTTCCAAACACCCAGCACCTGCCTGCCACACAGCGCAGGCACTGTGTACCTCTGGCTCCCACTTTTGCACTGCTCCCTGTGGGGCTGGGGAGCTGGAGGTAACCTGGATGGATGGCTGAGGAGCTTGGAGGGTCACAAGAGCTTTGGATGGGACATTTTTTTGAAGTTCTTTGAGGGACCCAGCACCTCAGGCCTACTCGTGAGGGTGCTGAGGCCAGCACCTCAGTGAGTCCTTCCCCTCCTAAGGGTCCTTAGCCAGAGGCCTGCCAATCCCAGACCTGGTCCTGCTCCCCATGCCCTCTGCCCATCCTGGCACCCACCTTGATCTGTAACAGCAGAGATGCTCTCTCTTTGGATTAGGCACGAGGTAGGAGGGGTTAGATCCCTGAAAATAAGGGGATCTAACCTTATTAGATGAGGAGGGTGAGGGTGGGGAGCTCCAGAAAGGGAAGTCTGGGCTTTTGGAGTATAACACTTTGCAAAGTCTGCAGATACACCCTGTCACCTCCAGTCGCCAGCCACTCGTGGTCACACACAGTCCTGATGAAGCCCTAGATTGCTGCTCTGGGGTTTTTCTCCCCGCTTCTCATTAAAAAAAAAAAAAAAAAAAAAAGTTCATAATTTGGAAAGAAAAGGAGCTTTTTACAAGCTGGCAGCTCTAGGAAACTTTCTGTCGGTCTTTCTGGCCTCGTGATGGGTGGGGCCCACTTTTCTCTTCCCTTTCCCGATTTCCTAATAATCCCCCACCCCAGCCCCGTCCAACACACGCACACCCTTTAGGGGACCTCCAGCCTGCTGTTGCCACAAGAAAACAGAAGGAAAGGAAGGACCTGTTTGTGTCCCTGGGGGACCCAGCCAAGCCCCCTGCTCCCTGCCTACAGAGGTCACCGTCCCTGGTCTAGAGTCCTCAGAGGGCAGCGCTTCCCAAACTTGGTGTATGGACCCAGGCCCCGAAGAAGCCTGCCTACCCTCCTCCAAGGGCTTGCCCTACTCTCCTGCTGAGTGAGGGTCCCCTGAGTCCTCCCGGAGTCTGGGGGGCCCCGCCAGGGAGGGAGCAGGAGGTGCTGAGCTCACCGCCTCGGCATCTGCCCTCCCTCCGCCCCTGGTGCGAGGGCTGCCGCACTCCCGCCAGCGCCTCGCTCACTAATAGCTTTTTAAGTCCAACCACATGTGTCTGTGGAGTGCGGAGCCGCCCCTCACAGGGCCTTGGTTCTCCCTCCCTTGCTCGAGACCACCCTCCACTCGGAGCAGCCTCAGGGATGGGGGAGGGGGACTGCCTCCCGAGAGCCCATCTGCTCGCCTGGGACCCTGCTGAGCCAGAAGGGGAAGGGTTGGAGACAGCAGCCCGCTTGGGGCTGTCTCTTGTAATCCACTGGGCTCTGGGTTCTCCAGGCTCCCTTCTTGATCCTGAGGTCTGGGATCCTTTCTCCCCGTGGCAGGCAAAGAAGGTGCAGGAACCCGAAGTGGGCAGCTAGGAGCTGGGTGAGGGGCCGTGACCTCACGCTGAGTTTCCTGGGTGGTGGCTTTTGCACCAGCACTTCTGCACCGGGCCCCACTCCCGCGAGCCCACTGTCGCCCCTCCAGCTCGTACACGTGCAGGTCCCTGTGCGTGTGAGTGGTCTGTGGGGAGGCCTGTGGGGTGTGGTTTCACAGGAGGGGAGTGAGGGCTGAGAACCAACAGGCAGGCAGGCAGGCCTGGGGTCCTAATGAGAAAATTGCTTCCAGCCAGGGAGCCCTGCTCTGCGGCTGAAATTGCATCCAGCCCCAGCCAACTCTGCCGCCGCAGTCTCCGCCCTTTGGAAGGAGGCTGGGGAGCTGCCGGGGCAGAAGGAGGAGCAGGGCTTGCAAGAGACTCGGCTCCCCCCAGCCCCAACACCTTGGAGAGACTCCTGTGCCTCTCAGGGAGGAGAGTACTCGAGTAAGTGCCAGGGCAAGGCTTGGCGCTGGACCCGACTGCTGGATCCTTGGGAGGCAGAGGCTGGAGAGGGGATGGAGCGGATTCCCTCCTGTCCCTCCCTCCGCTCACTTCTGCTGCATTTGTGGAACGCCCACTGCGCAGAGGCTTTTGGAGAGGTGAGCCCAGAATCTTACTGAGAAAGGACCGGAGAGCACTTTGTTTCCACATAGATCCCATTTTCCCGTCAGTCAGTCAGTCAGTCTGTCTGTCTGTCTATGTGGTGTCATTTGAAACTCAGCCTACCCCAAGATTCAGGGTTCAGCCCCTCTTGCCTGCCTCTCCACTCAAGGGAGCCCAGCGGGTGCACCCCAGGCTGGGGACCCAGGCAATTAAAGGCCGGCTAGCTTTCTTTTCTTCTTGTCTCTCACTGGGACCTACAGAATTTGTGGGGCCCAGAGCAGAATGAAAATACAGGGACCTTCATTCAAAAATAAAAAATTTCAAGACAGGAATGGCAGAAATAAAGGCCATGATGTCAGCCCTGCTTCCCAGGAAAGCTGGTACCAACTGCGCAGTGGCTCAGTTAGCTCAGCAATCTCCTGCCCATGGATCCACCAGCCATGGGCCCGACAGAGTGGAGCAGAAGGTTCCACCTGCTGGGTACCTCCAAGGGAGACCTATCTGACTCCTGGGAAAATCTTTTGCTCACCTGGGGCTTTGGTGTCTGCTGCTGCATCGCTCAGATTTCCCATTACCAGTTTTCTGGATTTCCGAGATGGCTGTGGTGGGTAGCAGCAGAGAAAGAATGGACCGCAGCTTTAGTGCTTAGAGATTCTCAGGTCCTTTGCCACCCTCTGGCAAACCTGACCATGGAGCCTGCTGCCCGTTGGGCCTAGCAGGCAGCTGGTCAACCTGGACCTTCCTGCCCCCACCATCCCTGGGTGGGGCCTCACCCTGTATTTGCAAGTTGCATTGTAGTGCAGAGCAGGGAGCAAGCAGGAGTGCTTGGAGGGAGGGAAGAAGGCAGGAGGAAGGAAACAATCCCATTCTCATCCTCCAAATTACTGGCTAGGATGGCAGGGGAGGAGGCAGAAAGCCGTCATTGTTTACTTAATTAAAAGTAAACAACAATTTGCCACTGCCAGCCTCCCATTAGCTGTGTGTGCAGAGCCCTGGGCTTTCGATCGCTCTGGAGAGCCTGACTCCTGCCACCACACCCCCAGCCCCGGCTCTCCAGGGCCCTGTGCCCTTCCCTGCTTCTGCCTTTCGGAGGCTGAGCTGAGGAGACAAGCTAACACCAGTAGTGTCTCTGAGTCCTGTGGGTCAGGATAAGAATGTCAAGAAACTAAAAAAACACTTTAACATCTATTTTAAATAAAATTTGAAAGCCATAAAAAAAAAAAAAAAGAATGTCAAGAAACTGTCACTTGAGGGCACCGTGGGGTGAGAAACCGCTGCATGTGCAGTTAGGGCTGGTTGTGGTCCAGTGGGGTAGGGCAGGGGGGTGCCACCAGCCTGGTTAGCTGGATATCGGGCTCCTTGGGGAAGGCGGTGTCCCTCCCTCTCTGTCTCCCCACTGAGGCCCCAATCCACACTACCTGGAGGCCTGGGCCTCTGTCCCACCTCCCACTTTTTTGTTTTCCCCTTTAGCAGCTTATAAACATCCTTCTCCCATCTTTTGGCTCTGCTCCCAGAAAGGGGCTGCTCAGGGCTCCTGGAGGGCCAGGGAGAGAGGCATGTTCCCTGGGACTGAGGGGAGAAGGGTTGCTGCAACTGGGTCCCCCCACCCCTGCCAGGACAATTACAGGTGACTCCAGGGACAGGGAGGGGAATTGGCCTGGGTCAGGGCTGAGCTGTCCCCAACTCCTGCTTCCCTGGAGCCCCCAAGCTGGAGCAGTGGTCAGCTGGAGAGAAAGCTGTGCAGGTGCTTCTGCTGGCCCCCAGGGGCTTCTGCTGGCCCCCAGGGGCTGAGCAGAGCAGGGCACCTTTCCAGGGATCTGTCCCCAGGCGAGTCCCCACCTCTCCAGTGGGCTCCATCTGCACCCAGCAATACAGAGCTCAGGCTTCTGTCTGAACCGGGACATGAGCTCAGGCTCATGACTTTAGGTGCTTTGAGCTTTTGTTTCCCCTAAGGAAGCCAGACATTTCCCAGCACCTTGCCGCTTTATAAAACCATCGCCGAACAGGAGTTGCTCTAAGCCTCCTCCGGCCAGATGGGTAAGATGGGGAAAATATCTCAGTTAAAAAGAGCCAGACCTGAGACACTTGGGAAGCCAAGCACACTGAGATTTAACTTCAGCCCAGCACGGGAGAGGTGAGGTGAGGCACCAGTGGTAAATGCTCGAGCGTTTTCATCTGGTGCCTCAGAGCAGAGGGTCACACCAGCACTGATTCTGCCCTCAGGATGTTTGGCAATGGTGGAGACATTTTCAGCTGTCACGACTGAGGGGGCATGACATACTGGCATCTAGCGGATAGAGGCCAGAGATGCTCAAATCCCACCCCCGAGAATGGTGGTGTGGGGGATAGAGGGGGTTGGGAGTGGGTGGTGAGAACTCTGTTCTGGAGTTTGGCCTTCCTAGAAGATTTAGGTACCCACTCTCCTGAGTCTTCCTGCCCCACCTCTGTCCTCCCTCCAGCATTTGCATCTTCTCATCTTCCTCCCTCACCATCAGGATTCACACATCCACATGCATGCCCCCATGCACACATGCTCACAGCCCCCAAGATTCACACACATCAGGATTTTCACATGCACTCACACGCAGAAAAATCTGGGATGTCTGTCCTGCCTTAATTGAATTAAAAGGCCTGGGGTTTGGCAGGACATTGTGTATCTGAGCTGCAGCTTCTTGCAGCCGTTGCGGTGCCACTGGACAGGATGGATTTAGGCTCACTGCGATTCAATTCCAGCTGCTGCTTCTCCTCTCCCTTCTCCCCTCCCCCCACTTCCCAGGCCAGAGGAGGGCAGGGTTGGCATCACCCCACTCCTCCTCCTTTCTCTTGCTTTCCATTTCTGCTGGTGGTAGGCTGGGGTCTCCTGAAGAGCAGGTACCCAATTTCCCCTTCCAGGTCTTCTGTATATAGGTGGGAGCTGGAAGCGTTGGAAACGGAGTGGTGAGGGGCTACACTTATTGACCAGTTGTAAAGCCACCAAGCTCTATCTGCAAGGTCTAAGGGCTCTGGGAGATTGTATCCCTGCAGGAGTGGCCAGAAGCCCTAGTGGAAGGGGGTGGAGGTGCCAGCAGAAGGCAGACAGTGCTTGGGGGACTGCCATTCCTCAGTTCTCCTCAACCAGAGCCAACGCGGGGAATGGGGGTGGGGTGTGATGGGGGTGGGGTGTGCTGTGAGCAAAGGGGATGCTTTTCAGTATCTCTTCCCTCCCACCCTTACCCACCCCCTCTTTGTCCTCTGTTTTGGCAGGCTCTGGAGGTGGACCTGTTCTCAGACCCCCTTTATGACCCCACTCTGGCCCCTCCCCAGGGAGCCAAGAGGTGAGATCAGGCCCTGCCTCTCATCTGAGGGTGACCCCAACACCAGAGCCCAGCCATCTTTGAGGAGGCCACCCCTAGCCCAGAGTCCGAGGGCATTGGAAAGGGCCATATCTGCAATGGGTATAGGATCTGCCCAGGGCCTCACTGGGGGCAAGAGGGGCGTGGCCAGCCAGCCTGTGCCTCCTGGGGCACCACTTCGTAGCCCGTAGCCCGTGCCACCCTCTCAGGCCATGACTTTGTGCACTGCCTGCTGCGTGCAGAATCTGGTCCCCAAACCCCGCAGCTTAACAGCAGCCCTGGCAAACCACTAATGGCCAGCAGTGCCAGCTCCAGGGGACCCTTTGAAAGATCCCAGCCCAGCCCCACAAGTGTGACCCTTGGTGCTTGGGCAAAGCGGGAGTTAGGGAGCAGCCCTCCACCGGCTGACAGGAGGACTGGGAAAAGGATTGGGGGACTGGGGAAGCTGCTAGGCCCAGTCCCGAGCCCTGAGAAGCAATCTGCATTGGCCAGGGTCAAGGAGGGTGTGGAGGGGGCAGCCTTACCTCAGCTAACCTCCCCATCAAACAAAGGGGCCTTTCTCTATGCCCGCCAGGGAGGGTGTGCCTGCCCGACTGCTGCCGCCACTGCCGAGAGCGCTGGTGTTTTTTTTCTTCCTGACTTTTCTCCATTTCTCTCCCTCTCTCTGGTTGCTGATCTCTGACTTTTAATCTCCATTTTTCACTTTTTGAGAGGAATTGGGGGGGGGTGCGGATCTTCCTTTTCAAGCGTTTATCAAATGCAGAGGCAGTTCTGTACGGCCAAAAGGTGGGGACTTCGTGGGCGTGCTGGGAACACTCCTGGGGTCAAGCGGCGGCGGACTAGCCCACATCCAGGGCATCCCTGCTCTGCGGGAGGCCAGTGGGGGACTCAGCTGCGGTGACGGCTGCGCAGGGTGGGCCCCAGCTCACTGGATTGTACTTCACCCGCAGTCATGCACCTGGCAGCCTCCCACCTCCCGCTTCTCCTCCCTTGCCATTCCCCGGCCCCCTTCCATCCGGCCCCCGCACCGCAAGCTGTTCCTAATCAATGAGAACGGGAAGCTCGGCCCTCCCATCGCATCACGGGATGTGCTTGGCAGCAGAAGCAACCGGAGCCGCTGCCTCGCCTCGGGCATACAACCCGGGGTCCAAGTGGCCCGGGCCTGGCCGAGTCCTCCTCCTTACTGCTCCGGCTCCGTGGGTGTGCAGAGGGAGCCCAAGACCGTGGAGACCCGGGCGAGCGGTGTGCAGGTTCGCCGCCCCCAGCCCCAGCGCCAGCCCCGGCCCGCCGCAGTGGATAGAGGGCAGCTAGCGTTAACTCGCTGCGCCACCTAGCTACGGCTTCCGGGAATGCAGGGCGCGCACGCTCGGGGTGCGGCCGCTGAGCCCCGCTGCCCGGCTGCTCCCATTGGTTCTCCAGGGCGTTGTGAGTGGGGAATTTGGAGCCTGCCAGCCTGGAAGATATCGTTTTGTCCCTTCAGCACCCTGCGTCTGGTAGCGCCCTCCTACTAGGTGCCAGGCTCTGTATTCTGTGGGTCCAGGCTTCTTCTGGAAGATGCCCCTTGGCTGCTCCTCAGGATCGCAGCAACTCTGCAATATGGGGTCCTGGAAGCTGCCACCCTTCCCATCATGCTTTCCATATGTATGTGGGGCGCTTTACAATGTATAAAACCATTTCTCATTCTCTGTAAAAATTCCTGCTCACATCACATCTCACCCTGCAGTCTCAAGCAAGCCTGAGCTTTGTTGCACAGGGAGTGAGAGGAGGCCTGGGAGACACACACTGGGTGCCCAATAGCAAGAGGTCTAGTATTGGACTCCAGGCTCCTGATTCCAGGGCCAGGGCTCTTTCCAGCACCCAGAACTTTGCAGTGTCCTGGGAGGCCACCTGCCCACCCACCCATTCAGCCCAGCCTGAGTTCTCAGAACTGGGAGTTGGACATTTGGAGTCAAAAGACCAAATTCCTCCTGTCGCATCTGGACAGCTCTGGACAGTGGCTGCCTTCAGGCCTCCAGGGTGGGGAGAGAAGCAGGCCTGCTAGAGTGCTGTCCTGCTCTGCCCTGCCCTTCACAGGGAGTCTCTGGTTCCTTCCTCTGGTCAGTCCAGCCCTCCAGCATGGGGGCCAGTATGTCCAGTACTGTGCATGGGCCCAGCAGGGCTCTGCATGAGGACTAGCAGTGCCGGAGGTTCCACATCACTTCCTTGGGTATAAGTGTTAAGGATTGGGTCTGCAGGAAAGTCGTTCTCTCCTTGGAAGGGGGAAGGTGTCAGCTCATCGGTGTTCCTGTCCATTTGGTCACTAGTGAAAGAAGGATGCACAGTCACTCCAACTGTGCTTTGAGGTGTGAGGGACGAAGCAGTAAGAAAACACGGACAGACATTGACCCCAAAGAGCTGATGGTCAGGTGTTGTGCTTCTGGCCAGGACTCCCCATCCTGGGAAACCTGGTAGCCAGGTTCTGGGGGCTCTTGTGCTATCCAGAACTAGTGTCTCCAAATCCCCCAGCCCTGGCCCTGCTAGAGGCTCTCAGTGTGGGTGGAATTTGGATGGAAGAGCTGTTGAGCTTCCAGCCTCCAGGCAGGAGAAGGGCTCCTTCAAGATATATGATTACGACATGCCTTTGGGTTTGTTGCTCTTCTGTGAGTCAGAATCTATCTCCCCCTACAAGCCAAGTCCCCAGTAGAGGATGTTTCTTTGGGGTCACCAGCCTGGGAGTTGGTTGCTATCCCTTAGGGAGATGAGGAAGTGAGAGCACCTGATGATGGGAAGCAGGTGCCCTTGGCCTGCTTCCACTTCCCCATGAGGTGAATGGAGGTAGGTGGGTTCTCCTTCCTCATCCCTGCAATTCTCTGGCTCACCCAGCCCCCTTTCCATAGGTGAGGAGGTGCTGAGTGTGGAGTCTTTCCCTGCACATGGCTGAGTGAAGTGCCTCTCTCTGGGGACTTGCTTCTCCCACCTTTTTTCCTAATCATTTGTTCCTTCTCTGCACCTCCTCCTGGTGTTCTGCCTCCCCTCTCTTCCCCAGAGCATTGTCAGGGTCTCCCCAGCCCCTTGCCCTGCTGAGCACCCTCCAGACAGCTACTGGCAGCTGGATGCAGCCCAAGAAGTTATGCTCATGAAGCCACTCCTGAGTATTTTTAGGAAACGTGTCCCCCTTTTGGGTTTTTTTTTTTAAGGAGTCATTTTCTCCTTTGCTTTCTCCCCCTTGCCTCTCTTTTCCTTGCCTCTCTTCGAACCTTCTACTTCTCTGATTCTTTCTGCTTCCTTCTCTCTTTGAACTGCCTTGCTTTAGCCCTGATTTTCTATCTTGGCCTCTCCCTCTCTCTCTTATACTTGTAATTATGTCTTTTTGTCTGTCTCTTGCCCTGGGGTTTAATGCCTCTTTC